>NC_092510.1:10852715-11155472 GCF_047511675.1 Marmota flaviventris | reverse complement strand
AAACATTGGCCATTACAACAAGCCACTCAAACGCTTCGAGGCCTAGGAGTGGCGACTAATCCCCATAGAAGTGCAATGGTATTAGATTGGAAGGATCCTGAAGGATGTGAAGGAACTATACAGCCATATGTATTGGATCATCTTCCTGTAAATTTATGGGGACGAGATGTCCTAGATCAATTAGGTTTGACATTAACAAATAACATCAACCAAAATGTGCCCACTATTATGAATAGACAAGGTTTTAGGAAAGGAAAAAGATTAGAAAAACAAGAACAAGGTATAGCAGCACCAATACAAATAGATCAAGGAACAGACAGACATGGGTTGGATTTTCAGAAAGGGCCACTGAGACAATAAAAATTACTTGGAAATCAGAAAGACCAGTGTGGGTTCCTCAGTGGCCCCTGACTAAAGAAAAGATACAAGCAGCCCATGACCTGGTCAAACAACAATTAGCAGAAGGACATATACAACCTTCTGTATCTCCCCATAATACTCCCATTTTTGTCATCAAAAAGAAATCTGGTAAATGGAGATTATTGCAAGATTTAAGAGCCATTAATAATGAGATGGTTATTATGGGACCTGCTCAATCAGGGATTCCTCAGTTGTCTGCTTTGCCAAAAACCTGGTATGTTTTAGTTATAGATATTAAAGATTGTTTTTTTTCAATTCCAATTCATCCTGAGGATAGTCCACGTTTTGCATTTACTATCCCTGCACTGAATCATGAAGGTCCTGATCAGAGATATGAATGGAAAGTACTCCCTCAAGGGATGGCTAACAGCCCAACTATGTGTCAAATTTATGTTAACAAAGCAATCCAGCCACTTAGAAATCAAAATTCTGAACTACAAATATTTCACTATATGGATGATGTATTATTAGCACACAAAGATAAAAACACATTGCCAGAATGTTATGCCACACTTACAAACTTATTAAAAAATTATAATCCAGAGATAGCAATAGATAAAGTACAATTAAATTTTCCAATTAATTATTTAGGAGTTCTATTATCCTCAACCATGGTCCGTCCACCAAAAATTCAAATACGAGTAGATCAACTCAAATCACTTAATGACTTTCAAAAGTTATTAGGAGACATAAATTGGATAAGGCCTTATTTAGGTATACCAACAGGAGAGTTGGGACCTTTATTTGATATCCTAAAAGGTCCATCAGATCCAAACTCACCCCGAATGTTAACGCCTGAAGCAAGAAATGCATTAAAAATCATTGAAACATATATGGAAAATATGCATTTGGATAGAATTGATATAAGTTTGCCTTTATTATTTATTGTACTACCAACAAAAAATATTCCTACAGGAGTATTTTGGCAAGAAGGTCCATTATTATGGATACATTTATCTTATTCTCCTAACACTATTCTTACTAGGTATCCTGAAGCTGTAGGACAATTAATACTCAAAGGAATAAAAGCAGCAAAGGGAGTGTTTGGAATTTCTCCCAATAAAATTATTACTCCATATACTATGAATCAAATTGATGAGTTAGCTAATGAGTTAAATACTTGGGCAATAATCATGTGCAAATCTAATGTTTCATTTGATAACCACTTACCATCTAATCCTTTATTGTCTTTTTGGTCATTGCATCCTGTAATTTTTCCAAAAATGACAAGAAAAACACCTATCATGAATGCTCCAAATATATTCACTGATGGGTCAAATAATGGTACAGCAGCAGTAGTTACCCCTGATCAAACTTTTACATTTTTAGTACCCAAACAATCAGCTCAAAAGGTAGAGCTTAATGCAGTTTTACAAGCTTTTGTGATGTTTAAAGATTCTGTATTTAATTTATTTTCTGATAGTCAGTATGTAGTTAATGCTATAGTATCTCTTGAAGATGCTGGTAGGATTTCCCCTTCTTCTACTGTTTTCTCTTTGCTTTCCACTCTACAAAGTCTAATCTGGGACAGAAAAGATCCATTCTTTATAGGACATATCAGGGCACATACAGGATTGCCTGGAGCCCTTAGTTTGGGCAATGATTTAGCAGATAAAACTACACATGACATACATATTTTCTCTACACTAGAAGAAGCTATAAATTTTCATAAAAAGTTCCATGTCAATGCTAATACTTTACAAAAGCGTTTTAAAATAACTAAGGAACAAGCTAGACAAATAATAAAACAATGTCAAAATTGTGTGACCTTTTTACCACAAGTTAATCTTGGAGTCAATCCTAGAGGATTGATACCTAACCATATTTGGCAGATGGACGTCACACACTTGCCAGAATTTGGAAAATTAAAATATTTGCATGTTACAGTTGATACTTCTTCTGGATTTTTGATGGGCTCCCTTCATGCCGGAGAAAAAACTAAAGATGTTATAGCTCATTGCTTACAAAATTTTGCCACTGTGGGTGTTCCAAAACAGTTAAAAACAGATAATGCCCCTGGTTATACTTCTACCTCTTTTAAACAATTTTGCTCAACATTTGGCATTACTCATATAACAGGAATCCCATACAATCCACAGGGACAAGGCATAGTTGAAAGAGCTCATCAAACTATTAAAATGTACTTATTAAAGCAAAAAGAAGGAATTGGGAAGGGGTATATATTCCCCAAAGATAAACTTAAAATAACCCTTTTTACTCTAAACTTTTTAAATTTGGATTCATCAGGACTTAGTGCTGCGGAAAGGCATATGTGTCCAAAAAATGTACATAAGCCCAAGGTACTTTGGAAGGATATTCTAACAGGACAATGGAAAGGTCCTGACCCAGTAATTGTCTGGAGTCGGGGGTCTGTTTGTGTGTTTCCACAGGGAGAACAGCAGCCGATTTGGATTCCAGAGAGATTAACCAAAGTCCTGACCCAGTGATTGTCTGGAGTCGGGGGTCTGTTTATGTGTTTCCACAGGGAGAACAGCAGCCGATTTGGATTCCAGAAAGATTAACTAAAGCGATTTCTACAGACCAAAAAGAAGATGATTTGGCTCAAATCCATAACAACTGATATCCAAAACTCCAGTTTGGCTATTCTTACATCTGCAACAGAACCAGGATGCTTTTTTCAATATCTATTTTATTATTGCCCTTTGCCATATCATGAAGTTCTATTTTGTTTTTTGAGCTCATACAGACCTAGGTTAATGTTTTGCTGATCAGTTCTATTTTTTGACTATAGAGTTTTTAAACATTGCAATGGAGATTTCACCTGTAAAAAGTTATAAGGCCTTTACTATAATGTTATGTGTTGTATGTATTATGTTATGTGTGCACACTTGTGTTTTGTGTTATATGTTTGAATGTCCATATATCATATATGATGAGCGCTCATGATAAAATGGATCCAAATATTTTTTTTTTTTTTCACGTGATTTATATGGTTTAATTTATATTGGGTAAACAACTGTTGAGGATTGTTTTAATATGTAAACAAAAAAGAAGGTTAACAGATCTGTTTGTTTACTTTCACCTTTCCTTTTCATTATATTTAATAATTCTCTTAAAGACAATGTAAATTGTTAAGAAAATTGTTTTCTTTTAGTGCCTTCTGTAATGTTACATAATTTTTTCTTTAGCCATTATTGCCAGAATTCCTATCTTCATCCCAGTGCCAGTGAAGACAATGTAAATTGTTAAGAAAATTGTTTTCTTTTAGTGCCTTCTGTAATGTTACATAATTTTTTCTTTAGCCATTATTGCCAGAATTCCTATCTTCATCCCAGTGCTGGTGAAGTCAAAGATAAAACCAATCTACACCTTCTACAATAGCCATCACTGAACTGCTTGCAGAACTTGCCTGGACACATTGTGAGCTCACCTGTATGCATTTTGAACTATCTGTTGGTGCAGCGACTTGTGGTAGTGTTGGGGTATTTTTGCTGATGATGTCACCGGTGGTACAATTTTTCAAAGGAGCCCTCAATTGGCTTAATGTCATGACATTTTGCATCCTCCTCTACTAGTGATGGTCTAAAATTTGGGGGCCAACAGAGGTGAGGCAAAGAACCTCACCCCCCCACTGGTGCAAAGGCCTATCCACAAGTATGGCTGTATGCTGGACCGGTAGTCAGTGACGGGTATGATCCAATTGCAGTGGTACCAACCTAAGACAGGAGGCTGACGCCTAGAGGTCAGTTCATCCGATGACGGGTAAGGACCATATGTTGAATTGGACTGCCTAACAGGCACGGTCCCTAAGCCACATGCTTGTTGTTTAAACAGAGAGGGGGAGATGTTGAGAGCCACAGCCGAAGGGGCCCCAGCAAACTTCCAGCTGCCAGCAATCCAGCTGCCGGCTGATGATTGGCTCACAGCGGCCCCAGCAACATCTAGCTGATTGGCTCCTTGGCCCCAGCAACATCTAGCTGATTGGCTCCTCTGCGGTGATGCTCATTGGACTGTTTCCCTGCCCTTTCAGACCACGGAGCTGCTCATTGGGGGACTTTTTGGCTCTGCCCACGTGACCCAGCCAATCGGCCTCAAGAGCAGGAGGATTGTGGGAGGTGGAGAGAAGCTTGTGGGGGGGAGAGAGAGGCTTGTGAAAAGCCGATGGTGGCAGTTGGGCTCTGAGGGGTTTTTCCTGAGAGGCTGTTTGTTTGGCGTGTTTGGTTCTAAAAATAAAGTTAGTTTCTTTTGACAAGTGGCTTCTGATTGTGCCCAGCCAGACTGCGGCAGTGATAGTGTTAGGGCTAGTGGTAGAATGAGGTTTAGGCTTATATTTATTGTTATGGTTAGATCTTGATTTAGAGACAGGGCCTGCATTAGGATTAAGGTTAGGGGTACTGTTAGGATTATGGTAATGGATGGGTTTAGAACTAGGAATAAGACTGGGATGCAATTATAGTTTTTTTTGGGGGGCTAGTTTTAGGGGTAGGTTTAGGGTTAGGGCTAAATTAGGACTAGGATTAGTGCGAGGGTTAGTGTTAGGGTTAGGCCTAGGCTTAGGGCTAGGGTTAAGGCTAGTGTTTGTGTTAGGGTTAGGGTTATATTTAGCAGAAGGTATGGGGTTATAGCGAGGTTTAGAGCTAATGCTCTGGTTAGAATATGATTTAGGGCTAGGGTTATGTTTCAGTTTAGGATTAGGGCTAAGTTTTATGCCAGGATGAGTTTATGAATTAGGTCTAGGGGGCTAGGGCTAATGTCAGGTATAGGTTCAAATTTAGTGGTAGTTTTATGTTAACCTTATTGCTAGGTCTAGTGTAAGGGTTAGGTTTAGTGTAAGGGTCAGATTTAGAGCTAGGCATTTTATTAGGGTCAGTGTCCAGGTATGATTTGGTTTTGGTTAAGGTTTAGGGTTAAGGCTTGCATTAGCATTAAGGTTCAGTTTAGGATTTGGGTAATGGATAGGGTTAGGTTTAGGATTCATGTTAGGTTTAGAGTAATGGATATGGTTATTTTTAGTGATAGGGTTAGCATTAGGCCTAGGGTTAGCATTTGGTTTAGGATTATTTTTAGGCTAATGGATAGGGTTAGAGCTAATGTTAGGGTTAGGGTTAAGGTTAAGTATATTCCTAGGGTTAGGGTTAGGCCTAGAGTTAGTATCAGGATTAGGTTTAGGGTAAGTATTAGGGTTTGAGCTAGGGTTAGGTCTACGATGAGCGTTAGGTTTAGAATCGGAGCTAGGATTAGGTTTAGTATTATAATTAGGGAAAGGGTTAGAGTTTGAGCTAGGTTTAGGACTAGGTCGAGGGTTAGGGTTAGGGTTAGGTCTATAGTTACACTTAGGTTTACAATTAGGGCTAGGTTTAGGGCTAGATACGGGCTAGGTTTGTGTGATGTTTATGGCTAGTGTTAGGGCTATGGGTAATGTAAGCTCGGGTTATGGTTATGGCTAGTTTTAGGGTTAGGTTTATGGATAAGTAGAGTGTTAGGGTTAGGTTTTGCATTAGGTTAAGGTTTAGAGCTAGAGGTTGTGTTAGAATAAGCGTCAGTGTTTGGGTTAGGGTTAGGGCCAGAATTAGGAATAGCGTTGGGTCTAAGGATAGGGTTAGTCTTTGTGTTAGGTTAAGGGTTACTGTTAGGGCTAGTTCAAGATTTTTGTTTAGGGCTAGGGCTAGATTTATGACTCTATTTAGGATTAGGTTTGGTCTAGTGCTAGTGTTACTGTTAGGTTTAGGTATAGGTTTACCAGTAGGGATAGAGTAAGGGTCTGGTTTAGGGTTAGTTTCATGTTTAGATCTAGGGTTAGTGTTACGGTCAGAATAAGGGTCAGGGTTTGGGTTAGGGATAGAGCTAGAATGAGGCCTAGGGTTATGACTAATAATAGATTTAGGGTTTGGGATAGGCTAAGGATTAGTGTTAGGACTAGGGTAGCATTAGTGTTAAGGTTTGGCTTAGGGTAAGGGATAGATTTGGACGTAAGGTTAGGATTAGGGGTAGGGTTAGCTATAGGGTTGGGGTTTTGGTTAGTCTTAGAGTTAAATCTAGGTTTAGGACTTGGAATATTGCTAGGATATATGATAGCATTAGGGCTATGTCTAAAGAAAGAACTTGGTTTCTGATTAGGTTCACTTCTTGGTTTAGCATTAAGGCAATGTTTAGAGCTAGAGTTAGTGTTAGGATCCGAGTAAGGGTCAGGGTTCGTCTAGGGTTAGGGTTAGCACTCAAATTATGGAAAGGTTTGGGTGTAGGTTTAGGGTTAGTGTTTGATTTAGGTTAAGGGTTAGGGTTAGGTTTAGGGCTCAGTTTTGTTTTAGGGCTAGGTTAGGGTTAGGACTAGTTTTCCAATTAGCATTGCTGTTAGGGCTAGTTTTAGAATGAGATTTAGGCTTAAGTTTAGGTTTTATCCAATTTTAGGGGTAGAGCAAAGGTTAGTGCTAATTTGTACTAGGGATAGGGCTAGGTTTTGGGTTGTGGTGAGGGATAGGTTTAGAACCAGGGATAGGGCTAGGGTGAGAGTTAGAGTTAGTCTTAGGGATAGGGATAGGGTTAGGTTTAGTGTTAGGCATAAATTAGGGCTAGGGTCAGTGCTAGAGTTAGTGTTAGGTGTAGGCCTAGGTTTAGGGCTAGGGTTAAGGTTAGTGTTAGTATTATGGTAAGGTATGATGTTACAGCTATGTTTAGTGCTTGGACAAGGGATAAAATTAGGGATAGGGCTGGTGTTAAGATCAGGGTAAGGATTAAGGCTGGCCTGAGAACTAGGATTAGGGCTAGGGATAGGGCTAATGTCAGGTCTAGCGTTAAGGTTAGGTAGGGTTAAGGATAGGGCTATGGCTCAGTTTTGTTTTAGAACTAGGCCTAGGGTTAGGGCTAGTTTTATGATTAGAGATAGTGTTAGGGCTAATGATAGGGTGAATTTTAGGCTTAGATTTATTGTTATGGTTAGATCTAGGTTTAGGTCTATGGCTAGGGTTAGGGCTAAATTTAAAGCTAGTGTTATGGTTATGGTAATCGATGGTGTTAGAACTAGACATATGGCTAGGTTGAGAGTTTGAGTTAGTCTTCTGGCTATGGTTAGGGGTAAGTTAAGGGTTAGGGCTACATTCGGGGTAGGATTAGCGCTAGTGTTAGTGTTAGGGTTAGGATTAGGGCTAGGGTTAGTGTTAGTTTTAGGGTTACGATTAGGTTTAGGGGAAGGGATTGGGTTATAGCTAGCGTTAGGGCTAGGGCAAGGGTTAGAATTAGGGTTAGGGCTAAGGTTAGGTTTTGGGTTAGGATTAAGACTAGTTTTAGTGCTAGGCTGACGGTTTGTGTTAGGGCTATGGCCAGGATTAGGTCTAGGGCTAATGTCCAGTCTAGGTTTTTGGTTAGTGTTAGTTTTAGTGTTTGGTTATGGCTATGTCTATTTTAAGTTTTAGTTTTAGGGTAAGGGTCAAGTTTAGAGCTAGGTGTATTATTATGATCAGTGTTCAGGTAGGGTTTGATTTAGGTTAAGTTTTAGGGTATGTGTTATGTTTAGGGTTAGTATTATGTAAGTGTTATGGTTAGGGTTAGGGTCATGGTTAGGGTTAATGTTAGGGTTCGCATAAGTGTTAGGACAGGTTTAATTTTAAGATTAGGTTAAGGTTTGTGTTAGAGTTATGGTGAGGGTTTGGGTTACCTTAAGGTTAGGGATAGGGTTATGGTTATGGTTAGGGTTAGTGTTAGGGTTAGGTTTAGTATTCAGGTTAGGGTTAGGGTTAGGTTTAGTTTAAGGATTAGTTTTAGGGTTAGTTTTGGGGTTAGGTTTAGGTTTATTATTAGGGTTAAATTTAGGTTAGGATCAGTGTTAAGTTTACAGTTAGGTTTAGGGTTACGGTTAGTTTAAGGTTTAGTTTTAGGATTTGTGTTAGGGTTAGGGTTTGGGATATGGTTACCGTTAGCGTTAGGTTTAAGGTTAGTGTTTGTGATTGGGTTGGGTTAGGTTTAGGATTCTGGTTAGGGTTAGGGTTAGTTTTAGAATTACGGTTAGGGTTAAGTTTACGTTTAGTGTTAGGGTTAATGTTAGGTTTAGGGTTAGGGTTCACGTTAAATTTAGGTTTTGGGTTAGAGTTAAGCTTAGATTTAGTGTCAGGATTAGGGTTACGGTTAGTGTTATGGTTATGGTTATGGTTAGTGGTAATGTTAGTGTTACAATTAGAGTAACAGTTAGGTTTAGGGTTAGTGTTAGGTTTAGGCTTAGTGTTAGAGTTTGTATTAGTTATACAGTTATGGTTGGGGTGAGGATTATTTTTTTTATGTTTACAGTTGACGTTAGTGTTATTTTTAGTGTTAGGGTTAGTTTTAGGGTTAGGGTTAGGCAAGGATTAGTATTAGGGTCATGGTTAGGTTAGGGCTAGGGTAAGGGTTAGGGTTTGTGTTAGGGTTATAGTTAACGTTAGGGTTTGAATTAGTGTTACTGTTAGGATGTGGGTAAGTGTTATAATCATGGTTAGAGTTAGGGTTAGGGTTCGTGTTAAGGTTAGGTTTGGGGTTAGTGTTAAGGTAAATTGTAGATTTATGGTTAAGGTTAGGGTTAGTGTTACAGTTATGGTTAGGGATTGAGTTAGGATTAGTGTTTGGGTTAGGGTTACAGTTAGGTTTATAGTTAGTGTTATGGTTAGGGTTAGATTTAGTGTTGAGTTTAGAATTAGGTTTATGGTGAGGTTTAGTGTTAGTGTTAGGATTAGGTTTATGTTTAGTGTTAGGGTAAGGGTTAAAGTTATGATTAGTGTTCTGGTTAGTGTTTGGTTTAGGGTTTGTGTTAGGTTTAGCTTTAAGGTTAGGGTTAGCTTTAAGGTTAGGGTTACGGTTACTGTTAAGATTAGGTTTAGGGTTAGGGTTGCGGATTGGGTTAGAATTAGAGTTCGGGATAAGGTTAGGGTTAGCGTTAGTGTTTGGGTTAGTTTTATAATTATTTTTAGGGTTAGTGTTAGGTTTAGGGTTAGAGTTAATGTTAGGTTTAGGGTAGGATTAGGTGAGTGTTAGGGTTAGGGTAATGGTTAAGGATAGGGTTAGTATGAGGGTTAGTTATAGTGTTATGTTGAGGGAGTAGGTTAGGTTTAGGGTTAGGTTAGGGTTTGTGTTTGGGTTAGTGTTAGGGTTAGGTTTATGGGTAGGATTAGGTTTAGGTTTTGGGTCAGGGTAATGGTTAGTGTTAGGGTTAGGGTTAATATTTGTTTTAGGTTTAGGATTAGTGTTAGTGTTAGGGTTATGGTTAAGGTTATTGTTATGGAAAGGGTTAGGTTTTGTTTTAGGTAAGGTTAGTGCTAGGGATAGGGTTACGATTAGTATTACCATTAAGGTTATGTATAGGCTAAGGGTTAGTTTTAGGGTTAAGGTTACGGTTAGGAGTAGTGTAAAAGTTAGAGTTAGGCTTAGATTTAGTGTTGGTGTTAAGGTTAAGATTGGTGTTAGGGTTATTTTTAGTGTTAGGTTCAGGATTAGGTTTAGTGTTATGGTTAGCATTAGGGTTGGATTAAGAGTTAATGTTATGGTTAGCATTAGGAATAGAGTTAAGGTTAGGGTTAGTGTTAGCATTAGAGTTAGGTTTAGTTTTAGTGTTTGGGTTATTGTTAGGGTTAGGTTTAACTTTATGATTAGTATTAGGTTTATGTTTATGGTTAGATTTAGGGTAAGTGTTCTGGTTAGGATTACAGTAAGTTTAGATTTGATGTTAGGTTTAGGGTTAGGATTATAATTAGGTTTTGTACTATGGTTAATGTTAGGCTTAGGATTAAGGTTAGGTTTAGTGTTAGGATTAGGATTATGCTTAGGTTTAGTGTTAATGTTAGGTTTAGTTGTAGGGTTTTTGTTATGGTTAGGGTTTGGTTTAGGGTTAGGTTTACAGTTAAGATTAGTGTTACGGTTAAATTTAGGATTAGTATTAGGGTTAGAATTAGTGTTAGGGTTAGGGATAGTGTTTGTGATACAGTTAGGTTTTCGGTTAGGGTTTAGTTTAGGGTTAGGGTTAGTTTTATAGTTAGGGTTAGGGTTCAGTTTAGGATTAATATTAGTGCTACTGTTAAGTTTATTGTTAGGGTTAGGTTAGTATATGTGATATGGTTAGGGTTAAGGTTATCAGTAGGTATATGGAGAAAATTAGAGTTAGATTTAGGGTTAGACTTAGGGTTATGATTAGGGTTAGACGTAGTTGTAAGGTTAGGGTTAGGGTTAATTATAGGGTTAGTTGGGGTTAAGTTTAGTGTTAGGGTTAAGTTCAGGGTTAGTGTTAAGGGTAGTGTTAGTGTTAGGGTTAGGGTTAGGTAAGGGTTAGGGTTAAAGTTAGGTTAGTGTTAGTGTTATGGTTTGGTTAGTGTAGTGTTAGAGTTAGCATTAGGTTAGGGTTTGTGTTAGTATTAATGTTAGGGTGTGGGTTAGTATTAGGGTTATGGATAGGGTTAGCTCTAGAATTCATGTTATAGTTTCATTTAGGATTAGTTTTAGAGTTAGTTGTAGGTTTATGTTTAGGATTAGGGTTAGTGTTAGTGGAAGAATTAGGGTTAGGTTTAGAATTAGTATTTGGGTTAGTGTTAGAGTTAGGTTGAGGCTAGTGTTAGCATTAGGGTTAAATAAGTGTTAGGCTTCGGGTTACGTTTATGGTGAGGTTTAGGATTAGTGTTAGTGTTAGGATTATGGTTCGTGAGAGTGTTAGGTTTAGAGTTAGGGTTAGTGTTAAGGTTAGGGTTAGGTTTAGGGTTATTGTAAGGGTTAGTGTTAGTGTTAGTGTTAGGGATAGTATTAGGGTTAGGGATAGGTTAGGGTTAGTTTTAGGGTTAGGGCTGGAGTTAGGTTTAGGGTTAAGTTTGTGTTAGGGTTTGGGTTAGGCTTATGGTTAGGGTTAGGGTTAGGGTTATGGTTAGGCTTAGGTTTAGTGTAAGGGTTAGGGTTAGGGTTAGTGTTAGGGTTAAACTTATGTTTCTTGTTAGTAGTAGGGATATGGTTAGTGTTATGTTTAGGGTTAGGTTTAGGGTTAGTTGTTGGGTTAGGGTTAGGGAGAGTGTTAGTGTTAGTGGTAGATTTAGGGATAGGGCTATGTTTAGGGTTAGTGTTAGTGTTACAGTTAGGGTTAGAGTTAGTTTTAGGGTTCGTTTTAGGCTTAGGTTTACGGTTATGTTTAGGGTTAATTTTAGGTTTACGGTTAGTATTAGGGTGGGAGTTCGGATTAGGGTTAGATTTAGAGTTCAGGTTAGGGTTATGTTTAGCGTTAGGATTGTGTTTGTGTGAGGGATATGATTTGTGTTAGGCTAAAATTTAGGTTTAGGGTTTTTGTTAGGGTTAGGTTTTTTGTTAGGGTTAGGTTTAGGATTAGGGCTAAGTTAGGTTTACGTTTAGGTTTAGGGTTAGTGTAATGGTTAGGATTAGGATTAGTTTCAGGGTTAGTGTTAGGGTTAATGTTAGGTTTACTGTTAGCTTTAGTGCTAGTTTTAGGGTTAGGGTTAAGGAGAGTGTTAGGGTTAGGGAGAGTGTTAGGTTTAGGGCTAAGGTTATAGTTAGGGTTAGTGTTACAGTTAGGAATAGGGTTAGGATTTGGATTAGGTTTAGGATTAGTTTTAGAGTTAGGGTTAGGGTAAGGGCTAGGGTTAGTGTTAGGATTAGTGTTTGTGTGACTTATAAGTTTTGTGTTATGGTAATGGTTAGGGTTGTGATTAGGATTAGAGTTAGATTGAGGTTTAGGAATAGGTTTAGGGTTAGTTTGGGGGTTACTTATAGCTTAGGGTTAGTGTTAAGGTAAGGGTTAGTATTAGTGTTAGGGTTATGGTTAAGGATTGTGTTATGGTAAGGATTACGGTGAGAGTTAGGTGTAGGGATAGGTTTAGGGTTAGGTTCAGTGTTAGTGTTAATGTTATGATTAGGGTTAGAGATAGTATTAGTTTTAGAGATAGGATTAGGGTTACTTTTAGGTTTAGGTTTAGAATTAGGTTTAAGGTTAGTGTTATGGTTAGGGTTAGCATTATGGTTAGGTTTAGAGTTATGTTTATGGTAAGGTTAGTTTAGGGGTTAGGCTTAGGGTAAGGGATCTGGTTAGGGTTAGGTTTAGTTTTAGAATTGGGGTTAAGTTTTCGGTTAGGGTTAGTTAAAGTTTAGTGTTAGGGTAATAATTACAGTTTGTGTTAGGGTAAGTGTTAGGTTTAAGTTTTGTGTTAGGGTTACAGTTAAAGTTTTGGTTATGATTAGAAAGAGGGTTACACTGAGGCGTAGGGTTAAGTTAAAGTTAGTTTTCGGGTTGTGGGTAGTTTAGGTAGTGTGTTAGGGTTAGGGTTAGGGTTAGTATTAGTGTTAGGTTTAAATAAGGGTCAGGGATAGGGTTAGTGTTAGGTTTAGGTTTAGGCTTAAGGTTAGGGTTAGTAATAGGGTTATTGTTGGGGTTATGGTTTGTGTTAGGATTAAGGTTAGGTTTAGTGTTAGGGCTTGTTTTAGGTATAGGGTTAGGGTTTAGGGTTCAGTTAGGGTTAGTGTTAGAGTTAGTTTTAGGGTTGGGTTGGGGTAAGGGTTAGTGTTAGGTTTAGGGTTTGTTTTAGGGTTAGTGTTAGGGTTAGAGTTAGGGTTATGGTTGGGTAAGTGTTAGAGGTAGGTTTAGGGTTAGGGCTAGTGTAAAGATTAGTGTTAAGGATAGGATTAGATTTAGTGTTAGGGTTAGGGTTAGGTTTTGGGTTAGTATTAGGTTTAGGTGTTAGGGTTAGGGTTATGTTTAGAGTTAGTGTTATGGTTAGTGTTAGTTTTACTGTTATGGTTAGCATTATGTTACATTTAGGGTTAGTGTTCATGTTAGTGTTAAGGTTAGGGTTATTTATAGTGTAAGTGTTAGTGTTAGTTTTAGGGTTAGTGTTAGTTAAAAGTTAGGGTTAGTGTTAGGTTTTGTTTAGGGTTATGTTTAGGGTTAGGAATTGTGTTAGGGTTATGGTTAATTTTTAGGTTAGAGTTACATCAGGTTTAGGGTTATGGTTAGAGTTAGGATTACTGTAAGGGTTAGTGTTAGGATAGGGTTAGGGTTAGTGTTATGGTTATTGTTAATTTTAGGGATAGTATTAGGGTTATGTTTAGGATTGGTGTTAGGTTTAGGATTAGTGTTAGGGTTAGTGTTATGGTTAGGGTGAGGAATTTGTGTTAGGATTATGGTGAGGATTATGTTTAGGGTTATGTTTATGGTTAGGGTTAGTTTTAGGGTAAAGGGTAGGATTAGGTTAGGCTTAGAGTATGGTTAAGGTTAGGGTTAGGGTTCAGTTAAGGTTTAGGATTAGGGTTAATATTAGGGTTAAGTTTGGTTTAGGGTTAGATTAGGGTTTGGGTTATGTTTAGGGTTTTTGTTAGGGTTAAGTTTAGGATAAGTGTTAGCTTTAGGTTTATGGTTAGAGTTATGGTTAAGGTTAGTGTTAGTGTTAGGGTTAGAGTTATACTTAGGTTTGAGTTAGTGTTAGGATTAGGGTTATGTTTTGGAATAGCTTTAGGTTTAGGATTAGGTTTAGAGATATTGTTGTGGTTAGTTTTAGTTTTAGGATTAGGGTTAGTGTTAAAGTTAGGATTAGTATTAGTGTTAGGGTTAGTTTTAGGGTTAGGGTTTCTTTTAGAGTTAGGGTTAGGTTTATGGTATGGTTTTTATTAGGATTAGGTTTAGGGTTAGGGTTAGGGTTACGTTATGGTTAGGGTAAAATTTAGGGTTAGGTTTAGGGTTATGGTTAGAGTTATTGTTAGTGTTTTTTCTAGGGTTATGGTTAGTTTTAGGATTAGGGTTTAGGTTAGTGTAAAGTTAAACATTAGGGTTTGTGTAGGGGTTATTGTTAGGGATATAGTTAGGGTTATGATAAAAGTTAGGACTACGGTTAGAGTTAGGTTGAGATTTAGCATTAGGTTAGGATTAGGATTAGGTTTAGGGTTAGGGTTAGAGACAGTGTTAGGGTTAAGGTTAGGGTTAGGATTAATGTTAGGATTAAGTTTAGGGTTTGGATTAAATTAGGGTTAGGTTTACGGTTCCTGGTAGGGTAAAGTTTACTGTTTGTGTTTGTTATATGTTTAGGTTTAGGGTTAGAGTTAGGGTTAGAGTTAATGTTAGTGATAGGTTTAGGGTTACACTTAGAGTTAGTGCTAGTTTTAGGTTTAGGGGTCGTTTTAGTCTTAGGGTTAAGATTATGTCTAGGGTTAGTTTTACGGTTAGAGTTAGGGTTAAGTTTAGATTTAGTGTTTGTGTTAAGGTTAGAGTTATGTTTAGGGTAAGTGTTAGGATTACATTTAGTGTTAGTGTTTTGTTTAGGGTTAGTTTATGGTGAGGTTTAGGGTTAGTGTTAGGGATAGGGTTAGCTTTAGGTTTAGGGTTAGGTTTGGGTTTAGGGTTAGGGTAATGGTTATGTTAAAGTTAGGATTTGGTTTAGGTTTTATGTTAGTGTTAGTGTTAGGGTTAATGTTATGGTGAAAGTTAGTGTTAGGGTTAAGTACAGTTTAGGGTTAGGTTTATGGTTCGTGTTAAATTTAGGATTAGGGTTGGTGTTAGCTTTAGTTTTATGATGAGGATTAGAGTTAGGGTTAAGGTTAGTGTTAGTGTCAGGTTGGTGCCATGGTTAGGTTTAGTTTTAGTCTTTGGGTTAGGGTTAGGGTTAGGATTTGGTTTAGTGTTAGGGTTAGTGTTATGGTAAGGGTTAGGTTAGGGTTAGGGCTAGGGTTCGTATTAGGGTAAGGGTTAGGGTGATAGGTAGGCTTAGGTTTAGATTTACAGTTAGGGTTAATGTTAAGGTTAGGGTTATTGTTTGGGTTAGGTTTATAGTTAGGTTTAGGGTTAGAGTTAGGTTTGGGTTAGGGTTAGTGTTAGGTTTAGGGTTAGGGTTAGGGTTAGGGTTATGTTTAGGTAAGGGTTAGGTTTAGGGTTAGGGCTACTGTTAGAATTAGGTTTAGGTTTAGGGTTAGGGTTAAGGTTAGTCTTAGGTTTAGATTTAGCATTAGGGTTAGGGTTCGAATGAGAGTTAGGCTTAGGTTTAGGGTTGGTTTAGGATTACGGTTAGAATTCTGGTTAGTCTTAGGATTAGGGTTAATGTTATGGTTAGTTTTAAGGTTAGTGTTAGGTTTAAGATTAGGTTTCGGGTTAGGGTTCGTGATAGGTTTAGGGTAGGGTTAAGGGTTAGTGCTAAGATATGGGATAGGGTTAATGTTAGGTTTAGGTTTACGGATAGTGTTAGGGTTGTGGTTAGGGTTAAGGTTAGGATTAGTGTTAAGTTTTCTAACCTTAACCCTTGTAAGGTTTAGGGTTTGTTTTAGGATTAGAGTTATTGATATTTTTAGGGTTAGGTTTAGGGTTGGTATTTGCTTATTCTTAGGTTTAGGATTAGGGCTATGGTTAGGTATATGTTAGGGATAGAGATAGGTTTAGGTTTAAAATTAATGTTGAGTTAGGGTTAGAGTTAAATTTTTGGTTCATTTTAGGGTTAGTGTTAATTTAAGGTTTTATTTAAGGTGAGGTTTAGTGTAAGTTTTATTTTATGTTAGATTCATGGTTAGGATTAGAGTTAGGATTAGGGTTTGGGCTAGGGTGTTGAGAGCCACAGCCAAAGGGGCCCCAGCAAACTTCCAGCTGCCAGCTGATGATTGGCTCACAGCAGCCCCAGCCAACTTCCAGCTGCCAGCTGATGGTTGGCACACAGCAGCCCCAGCAAACTTCCAGCTTCCAGCTGATGGTTGGCACACAGCAGCACCAGCAAACTTCTAGCTGCCAGCTGATTGGCTCCTCTGCGGTGATGCTCATTGGGCTGTTTCCCCGCCCTTTCAGACCATGGAGCTACTCATTGGGGGACTTGTTTTTGCTCTGTCCAGGAGACCCAGTTAATCAGCCTCAAGAGCAGGAGGAGTGTGTGGGGGGGTGGTTGAGAGGCTTGTGGGAAGATGGTGGTGGCAGTTGGGCTCTCAGGGTATTCCTGAAGAGCTCGTGTGTTGTGGCCTGTGTGTTCTAAAAATAAAGTTCTTTTCTGCTTGATAAGTGGCTCCTGAATTGTGCCCAGCCAGACTGTGGCATTAGGGTTAGTGTAGTTTTAGGGTTATAGTTAGGGTTAGTGTTAAAGATAAAGTAAGCGTTAGGCTTAGGGATAGTGTTTGGGTTAGGGTTAGATTTTGTGTTAGGGTTAAGGTTAGGGTTAGGGTTAAGGTTAGGTTTAGGGTTAGGGTTACAGTAAGTTTTAGGGTTAGGTTTGGGGACTGTGTTAGTTTAGGGCTAGAGTTAACGTTAGTTTTAGGTTTAGGGTTAGGGTTTGTGTTAGGGTTAGTGTTAGGGTTAGTTTTAGGGTAACGATTAAGATTTAGGTTAGGTTTAGGGTAAGGGTGAGTGTTAGTGTTAGGTGTAGGGTTACGTTTAGTGTTAGTTTTAGGGTTAGGTTTAAGGTTAGAGTTAGGATTAATGTTATGGTTAGGGTTAGGTTTAGGGTTAGGGTTAGTGTTAGCATTAGGGTTAGGTTTTATATTTGGGTAAGTGTTAAGTTTAGTGTTAGTATTAGGGTTCAGGTTAGGATTAGGGTTATCATTTGGGTTAGAGTTAGTATTAGGATTAGGGTTTGGGTCATGTTTATGGCTAGTTTAACAGTTAGTTGTAGGTTTAAGGTTAGTGTTAGGGTTCAGGTTGTTTTATTTTTTTAGGTTTAGGGTTTGTTTTAGGGTTAGGATTAAGGTTAGTTTTAGTATTAGTTTTAGGGTTAGGTTTAAGGTTATTGTTAGGGTTAGGGTAAGGTTTGGGTTTAGGTTAATGATTAGTGTTAGGGTTAGGGTTAGTGTTAGGGTAAGTGTTAGGGTTAAGTTTAGGGTTAATGTTATTGTTAGGTTTAGGGTTAGGGTTAGGCTTAGCTTTGGGGTTATTGTTATTGTTAGTGTTTGTGTTAGGGTTAGTGTTAATATTATGTTTAGGGTAATATTTAATGTTATTTTTAGGGTTAGGGTTAGAGTTAGGGTTAGTGTTAGGGTTTGGGTTCGGGTTCATGTTATGGTTAGTGTTAGTATTAGGGTTAGGGTTAGGGTTACTATTAAGTTTAGGGTTAGGGTTAAGAATAGTGTTAGGGTTAGCGGGAGGGTTTGGGTTACTGTTATGGTTAGGGTTAGTGTTAGTGTTAGGGTTAGGGTTAGGATTAGGGTTAGGTTTAGTGTTAAGGTAAGTGTTAGGTTTAGTCTTAGGTTTAGGTTTAGTTTTAGGGTTAGGGTTAGTTTTAGAATTAGGTATTGGCTTAAGGTTAGTGTTAGTGTTAGGATTCAAGTTATGGTTTATGTTAGGGTTATTGTAAGGTTTAGGGATTGTGTTAGGGTTTGGGTTAGAGTAAGGATTTTGGTTAGGTTTACAGTTAAGTTTTGGGTTAGTTAGGGTTAGGATTAGCGAGGGTTAGTGTTAGGGTTAGAGTTAGTTTTAGGGTTCAATTTAGGGTTAGGCTTCGTGATAGGGTTAGGTTTGGGGTTAGGTTTAGTATTAGTGTTAGTGTCACTGTTCATGTTAGAAATAAGATTAGGTTAATGTTAGAGCTATGGTTAGGATTAGGTTTAGGTTAGGGTTAGGGTTATGGTGTGTGTTACAGTTTATTTTAGGATTAGGTTTATGCTTTGATTTAGGGCTAAATTTAGGGTTAATGTTAGGAATAGGGTTACAGTTAGGGTTAGGTTTTGTGTTAATATTAGTTTTAGGGTTCTGTTTATGGTTAGGGTTAGGTTTAGTGTTATGCTTAGGGTTAGGGTTACTGTTAGTGTTTGGGTAATGTTTAGGGTTAGGTTTAGGGTTTGGGTTAGTGTTAGGTTTAGGGTTAAGTTTGGGGATAGGATTAGGTTTAGTTTTAGGGTTAAGGTTTTTTTGGGTTAGCATCAGGGTTAGTTTTACTTTTTGTGTTAGGTTTAGAGTTACAATTAGGATTAGGGTTAGAGTTAAATTTAGGGTTAGGTTAAGGGTTAGACTTAGGTTTATGGGCAATGTTAGGGTTAGTTTTAGGGTAAGGGTGTGGGTTAGGATTAGGGTTAGTTTTAGGATAAAGTTAGATTTAGGTTTAGGGTTAGTGTTAGGGTTAGGGTTAGTGAGAGGGTTATGGTTGATGTTATGGTTAGTGTTAGGGTTATGGTTAGAGTTCCTGTTATGGTTAGGTTTAGGGTTAGGTTTATGTGTTAGGTTTAAGTTATTGCTTGTGTTAGCATTAAGGTTAGGGTTGTCATTAGTGTTTGGGTTAGGGTTAATGTTAGTGTTAGGGTTAGATTTTGGGTTAGTGTTAGGGTTAGGGTTAGAATTTGTGTTAAGATTAGGGTTATTTGTGTTAGCATTAGGGATAGGGTTAGTGTTAAGGTTAGTTTTAGGGTTAAGGGTAGCTTTAATGTTAGAGTTAGGGTGAGGTTTCGTGTTAGGTTTAGGTTTAGGGTTAGGGTTAGGGTTATGTTACCGTCAGGGTTTTGTTTTAGGTTAGGGTTTGTGTTATGGTAAGGGTTAGATTTAGTGTTAGTGTTAAGATTAGTATTAGGGTTAGGGTTAGGTTTATGTTTATTATTACGGTTAGGGTTAGACTTAGGGTTAGCGTTAGTGTTTGGTTTAGGATTAGGGGTCATGTTATGGTTAGTGTTAGGGTTATTGTTAGGGTTAGAGTTAGTGTTAGGGTTACGGTTAGGTTTAGGAATAATGTTAGGGTTAGGGGAAAGTTTAGGGTTAGTGTCAGGGTTAGAGTTAGTGTTAGAGTTATGGTTAGGGTTAATGTTATGTTTAGTATTAGGGTTAGGGTTAGAGTTAGGGTTAGGGTTAGTGATAGGGTTAGGGTTAGGTTAGTGTTAGGGTTAGTTTAAGGTGCGGATTAAATTTAGGTTTAGTATTATGGTAACTGTTAGTTTTAGGGTTAGGTTTATTGCTAGTGTTAGTGTTATGTTTAGGGTTAGTTTTAGAATTAGGTGTAGGCTTAATGTTAGTGTTAGGTTTCTGGTTATGGTGTGTGTTAGAGTTCTGTTAAAGGGTAGAGATTGTGTTAGGGTTAGGGTCAGAGTTAGTGTTAGAGTTAGGGTTATTTTTAGGATTAGGGTTATAGTTAGGGTTTGGATTAGTGTTAGTGTTAGTTTTAGGTTTAGGGATAGGGTTATTGTTAGGGTTAATCTTAGAGATATGGTTAGTGTTGGGGTTAGGTTTAGTGTTAGGTTTATGGTTAAGGTTAGTGTCATTGTTCGTGTTAGAGACAGGGTTATGCTTAAGTTTAGAATTAGTGTTAGGGTTACCATTAATTTTAGGGTTAGTGTTTGCATAAGAGCAAGTTTTGGGGTTACTTTTAGGGTTACAATTAGTGTTAATGTTAGTGCTCAGGTTATGGTAGTGTTAGGGTGAGGTTGAGGGTTAGGTTTCGGTTTCGGTTTAAGGTTAGGTTTAGTGTTAGGTTTTGGGTTAGGGTGAGGGTGAGGGTTAGTGTTAGGGTTAGATTATGGTTTGTTTTAGGCTTAGTGTTAGGTTTGTGTTCGGGTTAGGGTTAGTATTAGTTTTAGGGTTACAGTTCGGATTAGGGTTAGGTTTAGTGTTACGGTTAGTATTACGGTTAGGGTTAGGGTTAGTGTTAGGTTTAGTGTTAGGTTTAGGTTTACGGTTAGAGTTGTGGTAAGGGTTAGATTTAGGTTTAATGTTAGGATTAGGGTTAGTGTTAATAGGTTATACTTCGTGGGTCAAGGTTATACTTCGTGTTAGGTTTAGAGGTAGTGTGATTAGGGTTAGGATTAGTGAGAGTTTTAGTATAAGGGTTAGTTTTAGTGTTTGAGTTAAATTTAGGGTTAGGGTTATGGATAATGTAAGGCTTAGGGATAGATTTAGGGTTAGTGTTAGGCTGAGGTTCAGGGTTAATATTAAAGTTACTGTTACTGTTAGTTTTACGGTTAGGGTTAGGTTTAGGTTTAGGGATAGGGTTAGTGTTATGATAAAGGTCAGTTTTAGGGTTAGTTTTAAGTTTACATTTAGTTTTAGTGTTAGGGCTAGTGTTACTTTTAGGTTAGGGTTAAAGTTAGTGTTAGTATTAGTGTTAGGGTTAGTGTTAGTGATAGGTTTAGGGTTATGTTTAAGGTTATTGTTTGTGATAGGTTTAGGGTTTGGGTTAGTGCCAGTGTTTGGGTTAGGGTTAGGTTAGTGTTAGGGTTGGTGTTATTGTTAGGGATAAGATTATGTTTAGTTTTAGGACTAATGTTAGGGTTAGGGTTAGTTTTAGGGTATGGTTTAGGGTGAGGGTTAGGGTTACGGTTAGGATTAGTGTTAGGGTTAGTGTTAGTGTTTGTGATAGGGTTAAGGTTAGTGTTAGGGTTAATGTTAGTATTACAGGTAGGCTTTGTGTTTGGGTGAGGGTTAGGTTTATTTAAGGTTATGTTTATGGTTATATTTAGAATTCAGTTTAGGGTTAGGTTTAAGGTTAGTGTTGCAGTTCGTGTTGAAATTATGGTTAAGGTTATGGTTAGGGTTCATGTTCAGGATATGTTTAGGGTTAGATTATGTTTAGTTTAGGGTTAGGTTTAGGTTTAGTGTTAGAATTAGGGTTAGGTATAGGGTGAGGTTTAGGGTTAATATTAGCATTTGGGTTAGGGTTAGGTTTATGGTTAAGCTTAGGGTTAGGTTTCAGGTTAGTGTTAGGTTTATGGTTATGGTTAGGGTTAAAGTTATGGTTAGGGTTAGTGTTAGGGTTACGATTAGGTTTAGGTTTGTGTAAGGATTAGGGTTAGCGTTACTGTTACAGTTAGAATTAGGGTTGTGGATAGGGTTAGAATTAGGGTAATGGTAAGGGTTAAGGTTAACGGTAGTGTTAGAGTTAGGGTTAGAATTTGAGTTAAATTTTGGGTGAGTGGTAGCATAAGGTTTAGTGTTCTTCTTAGGTTTAGTATTAGTGTTAGGATTAGGGTTAGGGTTAGTGTTGGGTTTAGGGTTAGGGATAGTGTTAAGGTTAGGGATAGGTTTAGGGTTAGGGTTAGGGTTAGGGTTAGGTGAGGTTTAGGTTTAGTGTTATGGTTACAGTTAGGGTTAGGGTTAGTGTTATCATTAGTGCTTAGTTAAGGGTTATTGTTAGGGTAAGGTTTAGGTTTAGGGTTAGTTTTATGTTTAAGGTTAGGTTTAGTGTTAGGGTTTGGGTTAGGTTTAGTGTAAGGTTTAGTGTAAGTGTTAGGTTAGGGTTAGTTTTAGGCTTAGTGTTAGGGTTTGTTTAGGGTATAGTTCACAGTTCAGATTAATTTTAGGGTTAGGGTAATGGTTAATATTAGTGTCAGTGTTAGAGTTATGGTTAGGGTTATTTTTAGGGTTAGGGTTAGAATGATAGTAAGTGGTAAGTGTTAGGTTTAGGGTTAGTGTTAGGGTTAGGGATAGAAGTATGGTTAGTGTTATGTTTAGCTTTAGGGTTCGTTTTAGGGTTAGGGTTAGGGTGAGTGTTAAGTTTAGTGTTAGGTTTAGGGTTAGGGTTGGGTTAGATTTATTTTTTGGGTTTGTGTTCGGTTTAGGATTATGGATAGCGTTAGGTTTAGGGATAGGTTTAGGGTTAGTGTTAGGCTTATGTTTAGGTTTAGTATTAGTGATAGTGTTAGGTTTGGATTTAGGGTTAGTGTTAATGTAAGGTTTAGGATTAGTGTTAGCATTATTTTTAGTGTTAGGTATATGTTTAAAGTTAGTGTTAGAGTAAGTATTAGTGTCAGGATTACGGTTATGGATGGAGTTAATGTTAGTGTTAGGATTAGGGTTATGTTAGGGTTATGGTTAGGTTTAGGGTTAGTGTTAGAGTTAGTTTTAAGGTTTGTTTTAGGGTGAGGATTAGGTTTAGGGTTAGGGTTACAGTTATAGTTAGGATTCAGATTAGGGTTAGTGTTGGGATATGGTTACGTTTGGGTTAGTGTTAAGGTTAAAGTTTGTGTTAGGGTTAGATTTAGGGTTAAGTTTATTGTTAGTATTATCGTTAGATTTATGTTAAGGTTATTTTTTTAGGTTTTGTGTTAGGGTTAGGTTTAGGGTTATGGTTACCATGAGGGTTTATGTTACAGTAAGGGTTAGTTTTAGGTATAGGGTAAAGATTTAGTGTTAGTGTTAGTGTTAGCATTAGGGTTAGGTTTTTGTTAGGGTTTGGGATAGGATTAGGGTAAAGTTTAGGATTAAGTTTAGATTTAGTGTTATCATTAGGGTTAGAGTTAATGTTAGCATTAGGGTGAGGATTAGTTTTAGGGTTAGAGATAGTGTTAATATTAGGGATAGATTTAGGTTTAGGGTTAGTGTTAGAGGTAGAGTTAGAGTTATATTTAGTGTTACGGTTAGGATTATGGTTAGGTTTAGGTTTAGTAAAAGTGTTAGCATTAGGGTTAGTGTTAGAGTTTGTGTTAGTGTTAGGGTTACGCTTAGGTTGAGTGTTAAGGAAAGGATTAGGTTTAAGGTTAGTTAGGGTTAGGGTTAGTGTTAGGGTTAAGGTTAAGTTTTGTGTAGGTTCAGTTTTAGGGTTAGGATTTCAGTTCAGATTAGGTTTAGGTTAATGTTAAGGTTAGGATTTGGGTTAGTGTTGCAGTTCAGGTAATGCTTAGTGTTGCATTTAGTGTTAGCATTAAATTTAGGATTAGGATCAGCGTTAGTGTTAGGTTTAGGGTTAGGTTAGGCTTAGAGTTACTGATAGATTGCTGGTTAGGATTAGTGTTAGTGTTAGGGTTAAGGTTAGGGTAAGTTTAGTTTTACGATGATTTTACTTTAAGGATTATGATTGTGTTGGGTTTGTATTAGGCTTAGGATTAGCAGTAGAATTATGGTTATGTTCGTGTTAGAGTTAGTGGTAGAATTCAAATTAGATTTAGTGTTAGTGTTAGCATTAGGATTAGAGTTAGGTTTAGGTTTAGTGTTAGGATTAGGGTTAGTGTTAGGGTTAGTGATAGGTTTAGGGTTAGGTCTTGAGTTAGGGATAGTGTTACAGTAGGGTTTAGGTTTAGGGTTTTGATTAGGATGAAGATTAAGTTTAGTGTTATGGTTTGGGTTAGATTTAGGGTTAGGGTTATGTTAGGGTAAGTTTTAGGCTTAGCGTTTGGGTTTGTTTTATGGTAGACTTCGTATTAGGGTTAGGGTTACAGTTTGGATTAGGCTTAGGTTTAGGTTTAGGGTTAGTGTTAGTGTTAGGGTAAGGTTTAGAGTTAGGGTTATTGTTAGCATTGAATTTACGGTTAGAGTTATGCTAAGGATTAGGTTAAAGGTTAGCATTAGGGTTAGAAATAGGGTTAGGGTTAGTGTTAGAATTAGGGTTAGGGTTTGTGTTAGGGTTAGGTTGAAGGTGAGTGTTAGGGTTGGGTTTAGGTTTAGTTTAGGTTTAGGTTTAGGTTTAGGGTTAGGGTACGTTTTAGTGTTTGGTTTAAAATTAGTGTTAGGGTTATGGATAGTGGTAGGGTTAGGGATAGCTTTAGCGTTAGTGTTAGGCTTAGGGTTAGGGTAAGTGTTACAGTTAGAGTTAGAGTTAGGTTTAGCGTTAGTGTTAGTATTAGGGTTAGGCATATGGTTATTATTAGGGTAAGGTTTAGGGTTAGGGTTAGTGTTAAGTTTATTTTTATTTTTAAGTTTAGGGTTGGTGTAACTGTTAGGTTAGTGTTAGGGTTATGGTTAGTGTTAGTGTTTGGTTTAGGGCTAGTGTTACGGTTAGTGATAGGTTTAGGGTTATATTTATGGTTAATGTTAGTGATAGGGTTGAGGATGGGGTTAGGCTTAGTGTTAGATAAGGGTTAGGATTAGTTTTAGTTTAAGTATTACTGTTAGGGATATGGTTAATTTTAGTTAGGTTAGTGTTAGAATTAGGGGTCATGTTAGGGTTAGGGTTAGGGTTAGGATTAGGGTAAGTGTTATGGTTAGGGTTATGGTTACAGATAGACTTATTGTTAGGTTTATGGTTAGGGTTAGGTTTAGTGTTATGTTTAATGTTAGGGTTAGTGTTCGGGTTTGTGTTAGGGTGAAGGTTAGGGTTAGAGTTAGGTTTATGGTTACAGTTAGGATTCAGGTTAGGTTTATGGTTTGGGTTAGGTTTGGATTAGGGTTAGAGTTAAGGTTTGTGTTAGGGTTTAATTTAGGTTTACGTTTTGGGTTAGGGTTATTTATAGTGTTATCTTTAGATTTAGGGTATAAGTTTTATAGTTAGTTTAGGTTTAGGGTTAGGATAAGGTTTAGTTTAGGGTTAGGGTTAGTTTATGGTTAGGGTAATGGTTAGCATTAGTGTTTGTGTTAGGGTTAGGGGTAGGGTTATGGTTTGTGTTAGGTTTAGGGTTAGGATTTGTGGTAGGGTTAGGGATAGGTTTAGGGTTATGGTTAGATTTAAGATTAGAGTTAGTATTAGGATTACAGTTAGGTTTAGTGTAAGTGTTAGGGTTAGGATTAATGTTGTGGTAGGTTTTGGGTTAATGTTATTGTTAGGATTACCATTAGGGTCAGGGTTAGGTTTAGAATTATGTTTAGGGTTAGGGTTTAGGGTGGGGTTAGGGTTAGGTTTAGGATTAGGATTAAGGTTAGGATTAGCATTAGGTTTTGTGTTAGTATTAGGATTATTTTAGATGTAGTGTTTGGTTTAGGGTTAGTGTTATGGTTGGGTTAGGGTTAGGGTTAGTGTTAGGTTTAGTATTGTAGTTAAGTTTATGGTTAGTGTAGCGTTAGCATTAGGGTTAGGTTAGGGTTAATGTTAGTGTTAGGTTTAGGATTAGGGTTATTTTTATTTTTAGAGTTAGGGTTATGATTAGGTTTAGGTTTAGTGTTAGGGTTAGTGTAAGGGTTAGGGTAAATTTTAGGTTTAGTGATTTGGTTAGGGTTAATGTTAGGGTTAGTATTAGGTTTAGGGTTAGTGTTTGTGAAAGTGTTAGGTTTATGGTTAGCTTTAGGGTTAGGTTTAGTGTTAGGGTTAATGTTACTCTTAGGGTTAATGTTAGATTTTGTTTAGGATTAAGGTTAATGTAAGGGTTGGGTTATGCTTAGAGTTAGTTTTAGGGTTAACATTAGGGTTAGGTTTACGGTTAGAGTTAGGGTTATCGTTAGGTTTATGGTAAGGTTTAGGGTTACTGTTAGTGTTAGGTTTAGGTTTAAATTTAGGTTTTGGGATAGGGTATTGGTTAAAGTTAGATTTAGTTTTAGTGTAAGGGTTAGTTTTAATTTTAGGGATATGTTATATTTAGGGTAATTATTAGGATTAGGTTTAGGGTAAGGGTTAGGTTTAGGGTTAGTGTTAAATTTTGCCTTAGAGTTAGTGTTATGGTGAGGTTTAGGGTTAGGGTTAGGGTTAATGTTAGGATGTGGCTGAGAGTTAGGGTTAGTGTTGGGGTTAAGGTTAGGGTTTGTGTTAAGGTTAGGTTTAAGGTAAGTGTAAGGTTAGTTTTATGAGTAGGATTAAGATTAATGTTAGGGTTAGTGTTAGTGCTAATTTTTGCTTTAGAGTTTGTGTTAGGTTTAGTTTCAGGGTTAGGTTTAGAGTTAGGTTTAGGGTTAGTTTTAGGTTTAGGGTTTAATTGAGGGTTAAGGTTAGTGTTAGTATTATGGTTAGGGATAAGTATAGTGTTTTTGTTAGTGTTAGGGTTAGGGTTTGGTTTAGGGTTAGTGTTAGGGTTCGGTTTAGGGTTTGGGTTAAGTTAGGGTTAGCATGATTGTTAGCTTTGGGGTTAGGTTTAGGTTTAGTGTTAGTGTTTGGTTTAGGGTTAAGGTTAGTGTCAAGGATAGTGTTAGGGTTTGGGATAGGTTTAGAGTTAGTATTAGTGTTAGGGCTAGTATTAGTGTTATAGTTAGTGTTAGGGTTATGTTCAGATTTAGTGTTAGTGTTAGGGTAACTGTTAGGCTAAGGAATACGGTTATGGGTAGTGTTAGGTTTAGGTTTGATGTTAGAGTTAGGGTTAGGGTTAGGTGTAGAGTTAGAGTTTGAGTTAAGTTTGGGGTTAGTGTTAGGTTTAGTGTTTGTGTTATGGTAATGGTTTGTGGTAGAGTTAGGGTTAGGGTTAGGTTTTATATAGGGTTAGCGTTCGGGTAAGTATTAGGTATATGAAAACGATTAGGGTTAGATTTAGAGTTAGAGTTAGGTTTAGGTTTAGTGTTAGGGTTATGGTTAGGTATAGAGTTAGAGTTAGGTTTAGTGTTATGTTTAGGTTTAGATTTTGTGATAGGTCAGTGTTAGTGTTAGTGTTAAGGTTAGTGTTAGCTTAAGGTTTAGTGATAATTTTAGGGTTCTGCTTCGTGTTAGGGTTAGGGTTCATTTTAGGGTTAGTATTAGAGTAGAGTTAGGCTTTGGTTTAGGGTTGTGGTTAGGGTTAGGGTTAGGGTGAAAGTTAAGTTTACAATTAGTGTTAGTATTAATTTTAGGGATAAGGTTAGTGTTAGGGTTAGGGTAAGTGTTTGGTTTAGTGTTAGGTTTAGGGTTAGGTTTTATGTTAAGGTTAAAATTAGATTTAGGGTTAGGTTTTGTGTTAGGATTAGGTTTAAGTTAGGTTTATGTTTATGGTTAAAATTATGGTTAGGGTTAAGGTTACGGTTAGTTTTAGTTTTAGGGTTAGTGTTAAGGTTAGTGTTTGTTTTAGGGTTTGGGTTAGTTTTAATATAAGGTTTGGGTTAGGTTTAAGGTTAGGGTTTGGTTTGCTTGTATGGTTAGTGTTGGGGTTTGTGTCAGGTTTGTGGTTAGGGTTAGGTTTGGAATTACAGTTTGGATTAGAATTACGTTTGGGGTTATGGTTAAGGTTAGAGTTAGAGTTAGAATTAGGGTTAGATTTAGGGTTAGTTTTATGGTTACCATTAGGGTTAGGTTTAGTGTTAGGGTTAGTGTTAGGGATAGGTTAGGTTTAGGGTTAGTGTTAGGTTTAGAGTTAGAGTTAGGATTAGTTTTACATTTAGGGTTAGTGTTTGTGTGAGGTTTAGTGTTAGGGGAAGACTTAGATTTTGTGTTAGTTTTAGGGTTAGATTTAGGTTTAGGGTTGCAGTTAGGATTTTGTTAGAATTAGGATTAGGGTGAGTTTTAGGGTTATTTTTAGGTTTTGTGTTAGGGTAAAGGTTAGGTTTAGTGTTAGGTTAATTTTATGAACAGGATTAGTTTTATGGTGAGGGTTAGTGTAAGTGTTCATGTTTGTTTTCAGGTTAGTGTTAGGGTTTGTGTTAGGGTTAGGGTTATTGTTATGTTTAGGATTAGGTTTAGGGTTAGGCTTATTTTTATGTTTATGGTGATATTTAAGGATCGGGTTAATGTTAGGTTTAGCATTAGGTTTAGATTAAGGCTTAATGTTACAGTTAGCATTAGGGTTAGCATTAGGGTTAGGTTTAGGGTTAGGGTTAGGGTAAGTGTTAGGGTTACTGTTAGGGTTACTTTTAGTTTTATGTTTATGTTTAGAGTTAGGTTTAGGGTTTGTGTTAGGTTTATTGTTAATGTTAGTGTTAGGTTTAGTGTTAGGTTTAAGGTTACTTATACAGTTAGGTTTAGGTTTGGAGTTAGGGTTAGTGTTATGGTTAGGATTAGGGTAAGTGTTATGCTTACTGTTAGGGTTACTGTTAGTTTTATATTTAAGTATAGGGTTAGGGTTATGTTTTGTTTTAGGATTATTGTTAATATTAGGGTTAGGGTTAGTGGTAGGTTTAGGGTTACGTTCTCAGTTAGGGTCAGTGATAAGTTTGGGTTTGGAGTTAGGATTAGTTAAGGTTAGGATTAGGGTTAGCGTTATGGTTACTGTTAAGGTTAGGGTTAGGATTAGGTTTAGTGTGTGGTTAGGGTTTGGGTAGGGTAAGTTTAGAATTATGGTTCGGGTTAGGGTTTGTCTTAAGTTTAGGGTTAATTTTAGGGATAGTTTTATTGTTAGGGTTAGGTTTAGTTCTTATGGTTAGGGTTAGGGTTTGTGTTAGGGTTAGGGCTGGTTTAGGGTTGGAATTAAGGTTATTATTAGCATTAGGGATTAGGTTAGGGAGAGGGTTAGTGTTAGGGTTAAGTTTATGGTTAGGGTTTGTGTTAAATTTTCGGTTAGGATTAGGGTTAGTGTTAGGATTAGCATTAGGGTTAGGTTTAGAGGTAATATTAGGTTTAGCCTTAGTGTTTTGGTTAGAGTTAGGGTTAAATTTTTTGTTAGTGTTAGGGTTTAGAGTCAGTGTTAGGGTTATGGTTATGGTTAGGGTTAGGTTTAAGGTTAGGTTTAGGGTCAGGTTTAGGGTTATGGTATTTGTTAGGTTAGTCTTACGGGTAGGAGAGTGTCAGGATTAGGATTAGTGTTAGTGTTAGTGTTAGGTTTTGCATTATGATTAGTCTTAGGGTTAGTGTTAGGGTTATCTTTAGGTTTGGATAAGGGTTAGTTTTATTGTTAGGGTTAGGTTTTCTGTTAAGGTTTGTGTTAGGTTTAGAATTAGGTTTAGGATTAGTGTTAGGTTTAGGGTTAGGTTTAGTGTTAGGGTTATTGTTAGGGTTAGGGTCAGGGTCAGGGTTTGTGTTAGGGTTAACATTCTGGTTAATTTTAGAGTTCCTTGTAGGATTAGTGTTAAGATTAGGGTTAGTGTCAGGGATAGAGTTGTGGCTAGGGTTAGGTTTAGTGTTATATTTAGGGCTCGAATTAGCATTAGGGTTAAGGTTACACCTAAGGTAATGATATTTTTAGGGTTAGTTTCATTTTAGGTTTAGGGTAATGCATAGGTTAGTTTTAGGGTTAGTTGTAAGGTCAGGCTGAGGATTTGCATTAGGGTTAGGGTTAGGATTAGGGTAATGGATAGGGTTAGAACTAGGGTTAGGGCTAGTGTTATGGTTAGAGTAAGGGCAAGTGTTATGGTTAGGTTTAGGCTTAGTGCAAGGATTAAATTTAGAGTTAGGTTTAGAGTAAGTGTTAGGGCTAGGTTTAAGGTTCGAGTTAGGGTTTAAGCTAGGGTTGGATCTTGGATTAGAGTTAGGTTTTGGTTTATGTTAGAGCTCTTCTTAAGGATATGGCTAATGTAAGAACTAAGGTTACAATTAGGGCTAGTTTTAGGGTTATATTTATGACTGAGTATAGTTTTAAGATTGTGTTTAGGTTTAGGGTGATATTATTAACTAGGATTAGTTTAGGGTCAGAGTCTCAATCACAATTCATTTATGGTTATGCATAGGACTCCAATTAGGTGTAGACTTTGGGGTAGATGTAGGGTTAGGATTTGTTTTAGGATAAGAGTTGGGGTTAGTCCTGTGGCTCAGTTTTGTATTAAGACTAAAGCTAAATTTAAGGGTAATTTTATGATTAGTGTTAGTGTTATTGCTAATGATAGGGTGAGTTTAGGCTTAGGAGTAGATTTAGAGTAATGGTCAATTTTACGGTTAAGGCTATGGCTACTGTTAGAGCTAAGATTATGGCTAGTGTTTGGGTTATGTTAAAGAATATAGTTAGAACTAGGAATAGGGCTATGACAAGAGTTAGATTTAGTCCTATGGCAAGTGTTTGGGTTAGGGTTAAGGCTAACTTAGGGCTATAAATACGTCAAGGATTGGTGTTAGATTTAAGCCTAGGATTAGGGCTATTTTATGGTTAGATTTAGGGTTAGATTTAGGGTAAGGGCTGCCTGTTTTATTTCCACCTCCATTTCCATATACCCATAGGTGACAAAATGAAGTGAAACCTTAAAATACAATGTGTTCATGACAGAGAACCCTTGAATTGAGAAGAACATACCTTGGGAACATACTAAGGCTAGATAAAAGATGATTCCTGCCCAGTATCAAAGAAATTTGAACAAAAGTAACTCTCACTCTAACATTACCTCTAAGCCTAGTACTAGCCGTAACTCTAAACCTGCCATTTATCCTAACCTGATTAGAGAACCATTGATCCTAGAATTCCCGCCCTTGGGGAGCCTTGTGGGGCAAGCTAAGTGATGAATCCTACACAACATCAAACAAATCTGATCAAATAATTATGGGAGGTATTTCAGTACAAGCATATTTTCCTTTTTTCTCCTAAAGGGCTCTAAGATTAACTTGTTTTTGCATGCTTAAGCATAGGCCTACTCTTACAAGGAAGATACCAGAGTCCCTACAGTGAACTGTTGGAGTGTATGAAGTTTCAAGCAGCTAGCACAAACCCTGTTTGATTTTCAACTCCATTAACTTTCCTGTATAAGTCAAAATGAAGTGAAATCTTAAAATACAGAATGTTCCTGACAGCGAATCTGTGAACGGAGAGGGCCTAAACCTGAGGAAGTGAGTAAATCTACCTAAAAGATTAATCCTGCCAAGTATCAAAGAATTTTGAATAAAACTAACTCTAACCCTAAGAAAAGCTCTAATCCTAGCTCTAACCTTAGCTCTTCCCCTAACCGTAACACTTTTATGAAAATTTTGATTGTAGAATTCCCAAACTTGGGCAGCCTACTGGGGGAAGCTAAGGGATGAATTCTGCACAGTATCAAAGAAATCTGTCCAAAAGTTGATGGAGTATATCAGCACATGCATATTTCTCTGTTATCTCCTAAAGGACTCTTGGAAAAATTGTTTTTACATGCTTAAGCATAGACCTACTCTCACAAGAATAAACCAGAGATTGCTCACAGAGAATTGATGGAGTGTGATATTTCAAGCAGCTAGCACCAATGCTGTTTGATTTCCAGCTCCATTTCCTTTTACCTCTATAGGACAAAATGAACTGAAACTTTAAAATGCAAACTGTTCCTTACAGTGAACCATTGAACATAGGAGGCCCAAGCACATGGAGAATAGAAAGGATAGGAGAAAAATGAATCCTGTCTGGTATCAAATAAATTTGAACAAAACTAACTCTAATCCTAATACTAGCTCTAATACTAGCTCTAACACTATCCTTAAAACAAACACTAACCTGTTTCAATAACTGTTTATTCTAGAATTTCCAAACGTGTGGAGGCTAAAGGACTAAGCTATAAGATGAATCCTATGTAGTATAAAAGAAATATGACCAAATAATTGAGTAGGTATTTCAGTTTGTGCATATTTCTCTGTTTTCTGCTAAAGGGCTCTCAGATAAAGTTGTTTTTGTCATCTTCATCTTAGGGATACTTTCACAAGGAACAAACCAGAGAGTACCCACAGAGAACTGATTTAGTGTTTGAAGTTTTAAGTAGCTAGCACAAACCTGTTTTGATTTCAACCTCCATTTTCATTTACCTATATAGGTCAATATGAAGTAAAACCTTAAAATACAGAATGTTCCTTTAAGTGAACCATTGAAATGAGAAAGAAAAACCTGAGGAGCATATTAAGGCTAGGGAAAAGATGACTTCTTCCAAGTATCAAAGCAATTTGTACAAAATATACTTTCTCCCTAACACTACATCTAACACTACCCCTAACCACAAACCAAAACTAACCCTAACCTGATTAGAGAACAATTGATCCTAAATGCCCCACACTTGAAGAGCTTTGTGGAGCAACCTAAATAATGAATCCTACTAAGTATCAAACAAATCGGAAAAAAAAATAATTCTGGGAGAAATTTCAGTGCATGCATGTTCTCTGCTTTCTCCTAAAGGGCTCTCAGATAAAGTTGCTTTTACATGCTTCAACTTATGCCTACACTCACAAGAACATACCAGAGTGTCCCCACAAAGAATTGACGGTGTGTGTACAGTTTCAAGCAGTTAGCATTAAACCCTGTTTTATTTCCAGGTCCATTTACATTTACTTGTATGGGTCAAAATGAAGTAAAATGAAAATATTAACTGTTCTGGACAACAAAACTTTGAAACAAAATGCAAAAACCTGAGAAACAGAGTAAAGTTAGTTTTAGATGAATCCTGGATTGTATCAAAGAAATTTAAATAAAGTAACTCTAACCCTAACACTACCTCTAAATTGAGCCCTAATCCTAACCCTAAACATTAACATAGCCCTATCCCTAACCGTAACTTTAACACTAATTTTAAATATAACCATTGCCCAAACCCTATCTCTAACTATTCATTACCATAACTCTAACCCTAAACCTAATGCTAAACATAGTCCTAATCCTAATATTTATCCTAGACCTGTTCTAACCCTAACACTCTCCCTTGAGCTAAATCTAGCTCCAACCATAACACTTATCCTAAACCTAACCATAACCCTAGGCTTAACCATAATCCTAATCCTAACCCTAACATTAGCCCTAATCCTAACCATAAATGTAGCCCTAACCCTAGTTGCATTCCTATCTTTTACCCTAAACTAAAGTCTAATCCAAATGCTAACAATAGGACTAAACCTAACTGTATAGCTATTCCTAAGGCTATTCAAAACCCTGAACCTAACCTGAACCATAACTCTAACCATATCCATTACTCTAAACCTAAAGGTAATTTGAGCCTTAACCCTAAACCTTAACCAAAACCAATCCCTAATCCTGACCCTGACAGTAATAATACACCTAGCTCTAAACATTACCTTTACCCTAATCCTAACCCTTACAGTAGTCCTATTTATAACCAAAACCTACAACTACCCTTAAATGTAATGCTAGACCTGACATTAGCCCTAGTTTTAATCCTAGTTCTAGCCCTAACACAAACTCTCATTCAAGCCGTAAAGCTAGCCTTAATCCTAACTCTCACCCTCACTCTAACCCAAGACCTAATCCTAACAATATCCCTAGCACTAAACTTAACTCTAACTGTCTCCATTACCCTAAACATATCCTTATCCTAATGCTAACCCTAAGACTAACCCTACACTATCACTATCTCCAAAACTATCAATTACCCTAAACCTAATCTAAACCCTAAACCTAACCCTATCTTTACCCTAACCCTAATTCTAACTCTAATTTGAGCCATAATCCTAAACTCAAACCTAAACCAATCCCTAACACTAACCATGGCCCTAATAATTCCCTTACCTCTAAACCTGACTCATATCCTACACCTAACCCTTACAATAGACCTAGTTGCAAACTTTTCCTTAAAATTATCCCTAACTGTAACCTTAGACCTGACATTAGCCCTAGCCCTAATTCTTGCCCTAACCCTAACACAAACCCTAGCCCTTATCCTAGCCCTAAACATAGCCTTAATTACAATCCTAAACCAAACTCTAGGCCTAATTCTGACACTAATCCTAGCCCTAATCTTAGCCCTAATTTATTCCTATCCCTAATACTAATCCTAAGACTAACTCTAACTCTCACATTAGACCTTTCACTTATTATAACCCTATCCCTTACCGTAACCCTAACCCTAACCCTAACCTTTGTCCTATCATTTGCCCTAGCACTAACCTTAGACAAAACCTAAATTTAAATCGAGACATAACCTGAAGACTAAGCCAAACTCTAAAACTAGCCCAAACCATAACAATAATCCTAAAACTAGACCTAACCCTAGCCTCAGCCCTAAAATAAAACCTAGCTATAGCTATAACCTTAACCATTAATGTAAACCAAACTCTAACCCTAAACCTAGCCCTAACCCTAGCCCTAATATGAGTTGTAAGCCAAAACCTTAAACTAACCCTGAACCTTACACTTACCCTAACACTACTAGCTCTAAATATCACCTTTACCCTAAAACTAACCCTAACACTAACAATAGCCGCAAAACCCTAAAACTAGCCCTAAACATCACCCTAGTACTTACATTAGCTCTAACCCTAGCCCTATCCCTAACTTAACCCCAAACCTAGCCCTAATCCTAACTTTAAACATAGCCCTATTTGTAACCATAAGCCTAGCCCTAAACTGATCTCTAACTCTATCCATTGCCATAAACAAAATCATAACCCTAATGCTTACCATAGGCATGAACCCTAATCTTAACCCAATCTATTATCCTTAACTTAACCTGAACCTAAACCTAACCCTATCATTACCGTAACCCTAACACCAACACTAATTCAAGCCCTAACTTTAAACCTTAACCTATCACAAACCCTAATCCTGACCTTGACTCTAATAAAATACCTAGCTCTAAACTTGAACATAACCCTACACCTAACCCTTACCCTATATTTAGCCATAATCCTAACCATAAAACTAGCTTTTACCACAATTCTGGACGTGAAAATAGCCCTAGCCCTAATCCTAGTCCTAAAATTAAAACAAACTATATCCCTCATTCTAGTCATACACCTAGCTTTAATCATAACCCTAACCCTAACCCTACCCCTAACCCAAATTGTAACCCTAACACTACCTCTATACCTAGCTATGATGCCATCTATTATCCTAAACATAAACCTAACCCTAACCCTAACTCTAGGCTTAAGCCAAACAATAAACCTAGCCCTTATACTAGCACTAGTTTAGCCCTATCTGCAACCCTAATACTAACCCTAGCACTAAGACTCTAACTCTCAGCCTATACCTATCCTTACTTCTAACCCTATCACTTACCATAACCCTATCCCTAGCCCTAACCCTTGCCCTATCCTTAGTCCCACCTTAACCCTAGAAATAAACCTAACTCCAAATCTAACCATATCCCTAAGTGTAAGCTTAACACTTACACTATCCCTAAACCTAACCCTAGGACTAAACTGAAACCAAGCAATAGAACTAACCCTAAACATTAACTTAAACCAAACCCTACCACTAAACCTAGACCTATCCCTAGCCCTAATTCGAGTACTAACAAAAACTTTAAAACTAACACTGACTCTGATGCATATCCTAACACTTAACCTAGTTCTAATAACTGCCCTCACATTAAACTGAATGCTAAGAATAACCTTAATAATAATTCGAGTCCTATCCCTAACCCTAAAACAAACCCAGACCTGGCTCCAATCCTAACACAAACCCTAGCTATAAATATCACCCTAAACTTAAATCTAACCTTAAACCTAATGATAACACTAAAACAAACCTAATTTAACCCTAGTTCTTATATTAGCCCTGGACCAAATCCTATCCCCAAACCTAACACAAATGGTAGGCCTAACCCGAGCCCTAAACTTAGATTTAACCCTAACTCTAACCCTAACCATAGCCCTAAACCTAGCTCTAAACAAATCTCTTACCCTAAGCAAACCCCTAAACCTAAGGATAACCCTAGACCTATCCCTAATCCCTAGGCTAACCAAACCCTAACTCTATTAATAGCCCTAACCCTAGCTCTAATTCTAGCTCTAAACCTATCCCAAATTCTAACCCTAACTCTGACCCTTATATTGACCCTACCACTAATCCTAGGTTCAACAATAACCCTAATTCTAACACAAAACCTATGATAACCCTATCCCTAGACCTAACCCTGAAACTAACTCCCAGCCTAGCCCTAACAATAGCTCAGAACCTAACCCTTACACTAAAAATAACCCTAAAACTAACCCTAGTTGTAACCCTCACACTAACCCTAACTGAAGACCTAATCCTAAGCATAACTTTAGCCATAACTTTAACTCTAACTGTATCCATTATCCTAAACCTTACCCTTATGATAATGTAACCAAGGGCTAAACCCTAACCCTATCACTATCCCCCAAACTGTCAATTACCCTAAACCTAAACTGAACCCTAAACCTAACCTTATCATTACCTTAATGCTAACCCTAATGCTAATTTGAGCCCTAACCCTAAACCCTAACCTAAACAAAACCCTAAACCTGACCCTTACTCTGGTAAATGCCCTAGCTCTAAATTCGACCCACATCCTAAATCTAAACCTTAAACTAAACATAACCATAAACCTAACACTAAAATTATCCCTAACCATAACACTAGAGCTAACATTTTCCCTAACATTAATCCTACCCCTAACCAAACACAAACCTTAGCACTCATCCTAGCACTTAACTTAGCCTTAATCACAACTCTAACGAAACCCTAGCCCTAACCCTAATTCTAACCTTCGTCCTAGCCCTAAACCTAGCTCTAAGCCCATTATTTACACTAAACCTAACCCTAAGCCCAAAACTAACCCTAGGCATAAACATAAACATAAACCTAGCTTTATTCCTAGCCCTAATTAAGCCCTATACATTACCAAACCCTAAGCCTAGCTCTCAAACTAACTCTCTCTCCCACTCTAGCCCTATTCCTAGTTCTATCCTTATTTTTTATTATAACCCTAATCCTAGCTATAAATCTAGAACTAACACCAGTCATATCCTTAGCCATAGACCTTACCCTAGATCTAATCCTAACTCTAAATATAATTCTAATCCTAAGACTACTGTTAGGGTTAGGTTTAGAAATAGGTTTATTTCTAGTGCTAGTCTTAGGTTTAGAGTTAGATTTAGAGTTAGGATTACTACACAAGTCCTAAACCTATTAATAATCTTAAAACTAGCTCTAATCATAGCCCTAGCCCTAAAAAAAAAGAGCCATAGCTCTAACTTTAAAGCTTAATTTAGACTAAAACCTAACTCTACACCTAGCCCTAACCCTAGCCCTAATTTGAGTCCAAATCTTAACCTTAAAACTATCCCTGACTTTAATTTTGACCCTAATACTAACCCTAGCTCTAAATATAACTTTATTTTTAAACTGAACCCTAACACTAAACCTGGTGCTAACTGCAATCTTATAAATAGCCCAAATAGGAACTCTACTGCAAACATTTCTGTAACTCTAAACCTAGCCCGAACACTAACCAAAATTTAGCCCTAATCTGAAACCTAACGCTAGCTTTAACACTAAACCTAATCCTAACACTAGCCATAACCCTACCCTAAATGTAGCCCTAACCCTAGTTCTAACCCTAGTTCTAACCCTAATCCTATTACTAATCCTTATCCTAGCACTGATTCTAGCTCTAACCCTGACTCAAACCTGACACTTATTCTGACTCTAATGGTAACCGTTAGTCTAAACCTGACCTGAACCCTATACTGAACCCTAACACTAGCACTAGAAATAAACCAATTCCTAAACCTTACCCTAACACTATCACTAGACCTAAACCTAATCCTAAATATAGCCATATCTCTAGCCCTAGACATAAACAAAAATCTAACCCTAGCACTAATAATAAACCATTACCTAACCCAAACACTAAGCCAACCCTTAGACCTATACCTAGTGATAATTCTGCCTTTAACCCTAAAGCTAACTCTAACCTGAACACTGACCCTGAACCTAAAACTAACTCTAGTTCTGAACATCACACTAACACTAACCCATACACTAATACTTGACCTAGCTTTAACACTAACCCTCAAACTGGCCCTAATCATAACCATAGTTCGTACATTAGCTGTAGTCCTAACACTAGCCCTAGGCTAACCCAAAACCTGGCCCTAATCTGAGCAGTAACCCTAGCTTTAACCCTAACACTAACCCTAGCCATAAGCCAGTCCCTAACCCTTCCTTAACCCTAGCACTTATCCTATTTGTTACCTTAAGCCAAACCATAAACCTAATGCTAACCCTAGACCTAACTCTAATACATTGCCTAACCCATATCCTAACCCTATTACTACTCCTACCCTAGCCCTCATTCTAGCTCTAACAATAACCCAAACCCTAATCCTAACCCTGAAACTTATACTGACCATAAAATTAACTTAGTTCTAAATCTGACCCTAACCCGAACCTGAACCATAAAATTAGCCCTACTGGTAATCCTATAAATAAACCTAAACCTTACACTAGTCCTAGACCTAAATATAATCCTAAATTAAGCCATAACTCTAGACACAGACCTGAACAACAACCTTGTCCTAGCCCTAACAATCAACCTTACCATAATCCAAACCCTAACCCTACTTTTACAGCTAACCCTAGTCCTAATTATGGCAATAACACCAAAAATCACTCTAACATGAGCACTGACCTGACACTAACATTAACCTAACTCCAAAGCTCACCCTAACTCAAAATCTAAACCTAACACTACACCTGGCCATAACCCTAATGCTAAAACTAGCCCTAATCATAACCCTAGCTCTTAACTACCCATGGCCCTAACCCTAGGACTAAATAACACAAAACCTAGCCCTTATCCTAGGCATAAACCTAGCCATAAATGTAACCCTAAATGAAGAGTAGCTCTATCCCTAAACCTAACCTTCCCCTTAGACCTAACCCTAGCTCAAAGCTTAATATTTACCCAAAACATAACCCTAGCCCTATCTCAAACCCTAACCTAACCCTATCCCTAATCCTACCCTTAACCATAGCCCTATACATAGCTCTAATTTTATACACTTCTCTAACCTTAGCTCTAATCCTACCCATAACCCTAGCCCTAACACCAGCTCTAATCCTATCCATTACCCTAAAAATAATTCTAACCCTAATTCTAACCCTAGGCTAAATCCTAACACTATAAATATTTCTAAACCTATCCATTTCCCTAAAACTATCCTGTAGTATAATCCTAAGCCTATTCATTACCCTAAACCTAACACTAACCCTAAAGTTAATTAAAGCCCTAAACCTGAACCTTAACCTAAAATGAACCGTAAGCCATACCCTGACCTTGATAATACATCTAGCACTAAATTGACCCTTACCCTAAATCTAACACTTACACTAGACCTAACCATAAACATAACCCTAAATCTATCCCTAACCATAACGCTAGAATTAACCCTCGACACTTACCTTAACACACACCCTAGCTCTAAACCTTATTCTAACTTAAAAACTAACCCTAACACTGGAAAAAACCTAAATCTACCCATAACCATAACCCTAGCTCCTACATTACCCATACACATATAACACTAGCCCTAAACCTCACACATAACCTAGTCCTAATCCTAGTCCTAATCCTAGACCTAAGCCTAACCCTAACCTTATCCCTAGCACTAACCTTAACCCTAACACTGGCCCCGGCCCAAACCCTACTCGAATTCTAATTCTTATCCTAAACATAACAATAGCCCTAACCCTCAACCTAACCCTAAACCTAGCCCTAATCCTAACTGTAACCATAGCACAAATCCTCGCAAAAACTGTATCCATTTTCTGAAACATAAACCTAACCCTAAAGCTAACCCAAGCCAAAAACCCTAATCCTAAACCTAACTGTAGCCCTGACTCTAAATCTAACACTCACCCTAGCCCTAACCCCAGCCCAAACCCGAACACTTCTGCTAAACCTAACACTAACACTAACCCTAGGCCTATCTCTAAACCTAGCCAAAATCCTAAGGTTAACACAAGCCCTAACAATAGCACTAACCCTATGCTTTACCCTAAACATAAATCTAAACCAAATTCTAACCCTAGGCCTAACCCTAATATTATCACTAACAGTAACCCTATCTATTACTCTAAAACTAACCTGAACCCTAAAACTAACACTATCCATTACTTTAACCCTAACCTTAAAGCTAATTTGAGCCCTAACACTAAACCTTATCCTAAACCAAACCCTCCACTGGACTCTAACCATAATAATATATCTAGCTCTAAACCTGATATTTACCCTAAACCTAACTTTCCACTAGACCTAGCCATAAACCTAAAGTTAACACTATTCCTAACCATAACCCTAGACCTGACATTAGCCCTGGCTCTAATCCTCGCTGTAACCATAACACAAACCCTTGCCCTCATCCTAGCCCTAAACCTAGCCTTAACCGTAACACGAACACTACTCCTCTTCTTATACCTAATTTTAACCTTTGCCCTACCCCTGAACCTTGCCATAACCTAATCCCTTCTCCTAAAACTAACCATAACACTAACACTAACAGTAACCCTCATTCTAGCCCTAACCATGGGCCTAACCTTAACACTAAACATAGTGCCAATCTAGCCCTAATTTAAACTTAACCCTAAGCAAAACCCTAAGTCTATCATTAAGAATAACTCTACCTCTCAACCTAGTGCTATTTCTATTTCTAAACCTGTCCATTACCGTAACCCTAACCCTAAAGCTAACACTAGCCCTAACCTTAGCCCTAACCTTACATCTAACCATAACTCTAAATAATGGTTATAAACTTTAAATCTAACCCTAACTTTAAGCCTAAACCTCACAGTACCACTAGCTGAACACAATCGCTAAAAATAAAACTAACACTAACACTAGCCCTAGCCATAAAAATCTGAGCCATTACCCTAATCCAAAACCTAACTTAGAGCAAACCCTAACCCTACAACTAGCCATAACCCTAGATCAAATTCGAGTCCTAAGACTAAAATTAACTCTTACACTGACTCATATTCAAACACTAACCCTAGCTCTATATATCACCCTAAACATAAAGCAAATGCTAACACCATTCCTAGACCAAATACTAACCCTAAAACTAACTCTAATAATAACCCTAGTTCTTGCATTAGCCAGTCCTAAACTTAGACCTAACCCCAAAACAAAAATAGCCCTAAATTGAGCCCCAAAACTAGATTTATCCCTTACCCTAACCCTAACCTAGCCCCAAGCTTAACCCTAACCATAGCTCTAAGCTTAGCTCTAATTCTATCCCTTATCCTAAGCCAAACCCTAACCATAATGCTAACCCTAGTCCTAATCATAATCCTTAGCCTAAATCAAACACTAATCCTATTACTACTCCAAACCTTAGGCCTCATTCTAGCTCTAAACCTAACCCAAAACCTAACACTAAACTTCACCCTTATTCTGAACATAACACTAATTATAGTTCTAAACTTCATGTTAACCCTAAACAGAACCCTGAAAGTAGCCCTGCCAGTAAACATTTACCTAAACCTAACCCTAACATTACCCCTAGACCTAAACCTAATCCTAAATCTAGCAATAACTCTAGCTCTAGACCTAAACAAAAACTTAGTCCTAGCCCCCACAATAATACTTAACCTAAACCAAACAATAACACTACCCCCAGACCTAACCCTACTCCTAAATCTGGCTTTCACCATAACTCTAATCTGAACACTAACCCTGACACTAACAATAAACCTAGCCCTAAAAATGACTCTAATAAGAACAGCCCCATCAACTCGCGGAGGGGCAGAGCCGCCCCCTGCGCCTGCAAGGTAGGCGGACCTGCGACCCACCAGCAAAACAGGCCCAGCGGCCTGCGGAGGGGCAGAGCTGCCCCCCCGCCCCTGCAACATAGGCGGAACTGCGACCACCAACAGAACAGACCCAGCAACCCGCCGAAGGGCAGAGCCGCCAACCGCACCTGCAAGGTAGGCGGACCTGCAACCCACCCGCAGAACAGGCTCAGCGGCCAGCCAGCGTGGAAGACACATCTCCCCGGTTAGTGGAGGGGCATAGCCGCCTCGTGCATGCAAGGTAGGCAGACATGCGACCCACCAGCAGAACAGGTCCAGCAACCCACAGAGAGACAGAGCCACTGCCCGAGCCTGCAAGGTAGATGGACCTGCGACCACCGACAGAACAGGCCCAGTGGCCGGCCAGCGTGGAAGACATATCGCCCCATTTGGGGGAGGGGCAGAGCCACCTCGTGCCTGCAAGGCAGGCTGACCTGCAAACCACTGGCAGAACAGGCCTAGGGACCTACCAGCGTGGTAGACACATCGCCACGGTGGGGGAGGGGCAGAACCGCCACCCGTGCCTGCAAGGTAGACAGACCTGCATTGGACAGACAGTACAGGCCCAGAGGCCCGCCGAGGGGCAGAGCCTTAGCCTGCGCCTGCAAGGTAGGCGGACCTGCTACCGACCGGCAGAACAGGCCCAGTGGCCTGCAGGCGTGGTAGGCACAGTGCCCCAATTGGAGGAGGGGCAGAGCCGCCGCCCATGCCTGCGACGGAGACTTTGCAACTATACAAGAGCAATATAAATATATAGGGGGAAAATTCAATAACACAACAGTTTCACCAAGCAGAAAGAAACGCGAACACTATGAAAAGACAAGGAAAGAAAGGACCACAAGCAATGCAGGTTAACTCAGTGTTAGAAGAGGTAATACTTGCAGCAGATGGAATGTCAGATAAAGAATTCAGGATATACATGCTTCGGATGATCTGGAGTCTCACGGAAGACATTAGACAGCAAAATCAGACAATGAAAGATCACTTGGACAATGAATTAATAAACAAATCCAAGAAGCAAAAGATCAACTATACAGGGAGATAGAGGTTATAAAAAACAAACAGAAATCCAAGAAATGCAGGAAGCAATAAACCAACTTAAAAACTCAATTGAGAAAACTACCAGCAGAGTAGAACACTTAGAAGATACAACATCAGACAATAAAGTCAAAGTATTTCAACTTGAAAAGAACATAGACAGCTCAGCAAGACTGTTAAGAAACCATGAGCAGAACATCCAAGAAATATGGGATAACATAAAGAGACCAAACTTAAGAGTCATTGGGATACAGGAAGGTATAGAGGTCCAAACCAAAGGAATGAGCCATCTATTCAATGACATAATGTGAGAAAACTTCCCAGACTTGAAGAATGAGACAGAATCACAAATCCTAGAAGCCTACAGGACGCAGAATGTGATAAGAGATCCACACCTAGACATATTATAATGAAGATGCCCAACATACAGAATAAGGAGAGAATTTTAAAAGCTACAAGAGAAAGGAAGCAGATTACATTTAGGGGTAAACCAATCAGGATAACAGCTGATCTTTCAACACAGTCTCTGAAAGCTAGAAGATCCTGGAATAACATATTTCAAACACTGAAAGAAAATGGGTTCCAAAGGTTTAGGTCTAGGGCTAGTGTTAGTGTTAGGTTTAGTGTTAGGTTACTGGTAGGGCTAGTGTTAGGTTTCCGATAAGGGTTAGGGTCAGGTTTAAACCTAGGTTTAGTGTTAGGTTCAGAATAAGGGTCAGAGTTAGGTATAGAGCTAGAATGAGGGCTAGGTTTAGGACTAGTAATAGAGTTAAGGTTTGGGGTAGGCATAGAATTAGGGTTAGGTCTAGGGTAGCAATAGGGTGAGGGTTTGACTAAGTGTAAGTAATAGGGTTAGAGCTAGGATTAAGACTAGGGATAAGTTTAAGGTTAGGGCCAGGGTTAGGGTTAGGTTTAAAGCTAGTGTTAGGCCTTGGATTAAGGCTAGGTTTTGTGTTAGGTTTAGGGCTATGACTAATTTAAGAACTGGGATTACAATTAGGGCTAGTTTTAGGGTTACCTAACCCTAAAGCTTGAGGTCTAGTGTTAGGATTATGTTTAGGGATAGAGTGATGTGTAGAGCTAGGGTTAGTGTTAAGGTCAGAGTCAGGGTTAGTATTAGTTCTAGGGTAAGTGTTAGGACTCGAATTAGGGCTAAGATTAGGGCTAGGGTTAGGTTTAGGATTTGGTTTAGGTTAAGGTTTAGAATCAGTGCTATGGCTCGGTTTGTCTTGAGGGCTATGGCCAGGGTTAGGGCTAGTTTTTAAATTAGCGTTAGAGTTAGAGCTAGTGTTAGGTTGTGGTTTAGGCTTAGCGTTAGTGTTAGATTTAGAGTTAGAGTTAGAGCTAGGATTAGGGCTACAGCAAATGTTAGGGCTAGGGTTAGGGCTAGGGTTTTAGTTATCATAAGGGATAGGGTTAGAACTATGGATAGGGCTAGGGTGTGAGTTAGAGTTAGTGTTAGTGTTATGGTTAGATTTAGGGTTAGAATTTGGGCTTAATTAGGGCTAGAATTAGAGCAAGGGTTAGTAATAAGGCTGAGCCAAGGTTTATGGCTAGGTTTATGGTTATGGTTATGGTTAGGTATGATGTTATAGCTAGCTTTAGAACTAGGGCAAGGGTTAAAATTAGGTATAGGTCTATGTTTAGGGTTAGGTTTAGGGTTAAGACTAAGATTTGTGCTATGATTATGGCTAGAGTTTGTTTTAGGGTTAGGGCTTCATTAGTGCTAGGGCTAATTTCACGTCTAGGGTTATGGTTAGAGATAGGTTTAGATTTAAGATTATTAGGGTTAGGATTAGTTTTATAGATATGGTTAGGTTTAGTGTTCAGGTTAGGTTTAGAGCAATGTATAGGTTTAGGATTAGGAGTAGGTTTAGAGTTATCCTAGGGTTAACATAACGGTTAGGATTAGGATTAGGGTAATGGTCATTGTTACAATTAGGTTAGGTTTAGGGTTAGGTTTAGGATAGGGTTAGAGGTAGGTTTTTCGCCTATGGTTATGGCTAGTTTCAGGGTTACTGATATGGCTAGGTCTAGTGTTAGGGTTATGTGTTTTGTTAGAATAAGTTTTAGAGCTAGGGTTTGTGTTAGGATAAGGGTCAGTGTTTGGTTTAGGATTAGATTTATTGTTAGGGCCAGCATTAGGACTAGGTTTTGGTCTTTGTTTAGGGTTAGTGTTTGGGTTAGGTTAAGTGTTATTATTAGGACTACGACTAAGTTTTTGTTAAGGACTAGGCCCAGAGTTATTACTACATAAAGGATTAAGTGTAGGTCTAGGTCTAGTGTTAGGGTAAGGTTTAGTTATAGGGTTTCAGGTAGTGCTAAAGTTAGAGGTCAATTTAGGGTCAGGGTCAGGTTTAGACATATGGATAGTGTTAGGGTCAGAATAAGGGTCAGTGTTAGAGTTAGGGTTTGGGATAGTGATTGAGCTAGATTGAGGATTAACGTTAGGATGGACTAGTAATAAAGTAAGGTTTTGGGTTAAGCTAAAAATTAGTTTTAAGACAAGGGTAGCTTTGGGGTTAGAGTTGGGCTTAGGATAAGGGAAAGGTTTAGCACTAATGTTAGGGCTAGGGTTAGGGTTGGGTTAGGGCTAGGGTTAGGTTCCAGGTTAGGGTTAAAGCTAGGTTTAGAGCTAGGCTAGATTTTGTGTTAGCTTTAGGGCTACGGCTAATGTAAGAACTAGGGTTACAATTAGGGCTAGTTTTAGGGTTAGGTTATGGCTATGCCTAGTGTAAGGCTTAATATTTCAACAAGGATTAGTGCTATGGAGAGGTTTAGGTTTATGGTTAGGTATTGGGATACGTTTATGGTTAGGGTTAGGTTAAGTGCTAGGGACAGGTTTAGGGTTAGGTTTTCGGTTAAGATTAAGGTTAGTTTAGTGTTAGGGTTACGGTTAGGATTAGCGTTAGTGTTAGGTTTAGGATTAGGGTTAGGTTTATGGTTAGTGATAGAGTTAGGGTTTTGATTGGGGTTAGCATTAGTGTTAGGGTTAAGGTTAGGGCTTCTGTTAGGTTTGTTGTAATGGATAGGGTTAGAACCTGAAATAGGGCTAGGGGGAGAGTTAGAGTTAGTCTTTGTCCAAGGTTAGGGGTAGAGCTAGGGTTAGGGCTAAATTAGGGCTAGGATTAGTGCTAGGGTTATGTTAGGGTTAGGCCTATGTTTAGGGCTAGAGATATGGTTAGTGTTAGGGTCAGGGTTAGTGATAGGGTTAGGGGAAAAGATGGGGTTATACCTAAGTTCAGGTCTAGGTCGAGGGTTAAAATTAGAGAAAGGGCTAGAGTGACTGTTTGGGTTAGGATTAAGTCTAGTTATAGGCCGAAGATGAGGACTAGTGTTTGTGTTAGGTTTAGGGCTAAAATTAGGGCTTGGGCTAATGTCAGGTCTGGGTTTATTGTTATGGTTAATTTTAGGGTTAGGTTATGGCTAGGTCTAGTGTTTTCGTTAGGTTTATGTTAAGGGTCAGGTTTAAAGGTAGGTGCATTATAGGGTCAGGGTTCAAGTAGGTTTTGGTTTAGGTTAAGATTTAGGGTTAAGGCTTGAATTAGCATTAGGGATAGGGTTAGGGTTTGGATTAGAGTAATTGATAGGGTTAGGTTTAAGGTTCAGGTTAGGATTAGAGTACTGAATAGGGTTAGTGTTAGAAATAGTGTTAGCGTTAGGCCTAGGGTTAACATTTGGGTTAGGCTTATCTTTAGGTTAATGGATAGTGTTAGAGCTAAGGTTAGGGCTAGGATTAAGGTTATAATGAAGACTAGGATTAGTGTTAGGCCTAGGATTCGTGTCCGGGTTAGGTTTGGGGTAAGTGTTAGCGTTTGAGGTAAAATTAGGGCTAGTGTGAGTGATAGAGTTAGTGTTTGTGTTAGGTTTGGTTTAGGATTAGTGGTAGGGTTAGGGATAAGGATAGGGTTGGATTTAGTTTTAGGGTTAGTGTTATGGTTTTTGTTAGGATAAGGATTAGTTTTAGGGTTATGCATATGGTTAGGATTCAGGTTATGATTAGGTTTAGGGTTAGGTTTGGTTTGAGTTAGGGTAAGTATTAAGGTTTGTGTTAGAGTTAGATTTAGTGTTATGTTTAGGGTTATGTGTCTTGTTAGGGTTATCGTTAGATTTAGGTTAATGTTAGTTTTAGGGTTAGTGTTAGGGTAAGGGTTTGGTTAAATTTGGGGTTATGGTTAGGTTAGGATTAGTGTTATGGTGAGCATCAGGGTTTGTGGCAGTGTTGGGTTAGTGTTAGGTTTAGGGTTATGGTAAGGGTTAGTGTTAGGGTTAGGGTTTGGGTTCAGGTTAGGTTTTTGCAGTGTTAGATTTAAGATTATGGTTAGGTTTTGTGTTTTGGTTAGGGATAGGTTCAGGGTTATGGTTAGGATTAGGGTTAGGGTTAGTGTTAGCCTTAGATTTAGGGTTAGGTTTAGGGATATTGTTAATGTTAGGGATAGGTTTAGGGTTAGGGTTAGTGTCAGTGTTAGGGTTAGGGTTAGATTTAGTATTAGGGTTGGCATTAGTTTTAGGGTTAGTGTTAGGGGTAGGATTAGAGTTAAGTTCAGTTTTAGGGTTATTGATAGGGTTAGAGTTTGTGTTAAAGTTACGTTTAAGGTAAGGTTTATGTTTTGTTTTAGGGATATGTTAAGGCTTAGTGTTATGTTTAGTTTTAGGGTTAATATTAGGATTAATGTTTGGGTTAGCTTCAGTGTTAGTGTTAGTGTTAGGGTTAGGTTTAGTGTGAGTTTTAAGGTTAGAATTAGCTTTCAGTTTTACTTTACGTTTATGGTTAGGGTTAGGGTTAGGGTTAGTGTTAGCTTTAATTTTAGGGTTAGTGTTAGTGTTAGGGTTAAATTTAGGGTTAGAGTTTGGGTTAGTGTTAGGCTTAAGATTAGGGTTAGGGTGTGTGTAAGGTTTAGTGTTAGCATTAGTGTTATGGTTTGATTTTGGGTTAGAGTTATAGTAAGGGTTAGAATTTTGGTTTAGCTTTAGGGTTAGTGGTAGGGTTAGGTTTAGGGTTCGTGTTAGTTTTAGGTTTATGTTTAGGGTAGGGTTAGTGTAAGGGTTAGTGTTAGAGTTAGGGTTAGGGATAGTGTTAAGGTTAGATATTGGTTTAGTGTTAGGGTTAGTGTTTGTGTTAGGGTTAGGTTTAGGTTTAGTGTTACAGTTAGTGTCAGGGTTAGCTTTAGGGTTTGTTATAGGGTTAGTGTTAGCGTTAGTTTTAGGGTAATGGTTAGGGTTAGGGTTTTGGTTATTCTTAGGTTTAATTTTAGAGTTAGGGATATGGTTAGTGTTAGTGTTAGGGTTAGTGTTAAGGCTTCTGTTAGGTGAGGAATAGGGTTAGCGTTTTGGTTAAGATTCGAGTTATTTGGCTGGGTATGTGGCTCAAGCGGTAATACGCTGGCCTATCATGCCTGGCCCATGTTCGATCCTCAGCACCACATACAAATAAAGATTTTTGTGTCTTCCAAGAACTAAAAAAAATGTATTAAAAATTATCTCTCTCTATCTTTCTATCTCTCTTTCCCTTTCTTTAAAAAAAAAGCCTTTAGGGTTATCTTAGTGTTAGGCTTAGGGTTTGGGTCAGAGTTTTAGTTAGAGTTAGGGTTACAGTTAGGGTTAGGATTAGGGTTAGGATTGGGGTTAGGATTTGGATTAGCTTTAGGTTTAGTGTTAGGTTGAGGTTAGGGTTAGTATTAGTAATAGGGTTAGGTTTAGGATTAGATTTTTGGCTAGATTTAGGGTTAGATTTTGGATTAGTGTTCGTGTGAGGGTTAAGTTTAGGGTTAGGTTTAGTGTTAAAGTTATTGTTAATGTTAGGGTTATGGTTAGTGGTAGGTATAGTGTTAAGGTTAGGGACAGGTTTAGGGTTGGTTTTAGGGTTAGGGTTAGAGTTATGTTTAATGTTATGTTTAGGGTTAGAGTTGGGGTTAGGTTTAGTGTTAGCTTTAGTTTTATGGTTAGTGTTAGGGTTAGTATTATGGTTAGGTAGGGGTTAGGGTTAGGGTTTTGTTAGGTTTAGGGTTATGGTTTTGGTTAGGGCTTGTGTTAGGGTTTGGGTTCATGATAGGGTTATGATTAACTGTAGGGTTAGGGTTAGGGTTAGTGTTAGGTTTAGCGTTAGGATTGCGTTTAGAATTAGTGTTAGGGTTACCATTAGGGTTAGAGTTAGGGTTAGGGTTAGGGAAAGTTTTAGGTTTAGTGTTAGGGTTAGGGTTAGTGTTATGTTTAGTGTTATGGTTAGTGCTAGGGATAGGGTTAGGGTTAGTGCTTGGGTTAGGATTAGGAATAGGGTAAGGTTTAGGATTAGAGTTAGGTTTAGAATTAAGGTTGGGTTTAGTGATAGGGGTTGGGTTAAGGTTAGGGTTAGGATAGGGTTAGTTTTAGGCTTAGTGTTAGGGTTTGTTTTAGGGTTATGTTTAGCATTAGGGATAGGGTTACAGTTAGGATTAGGTTTAGGTTTAGGTTTAGGGTTAGGGTTAATATTTGTGTTAGTTTTAGGGTTAGGGTTAGGATTAGTGTTAGTGTTAGGGTAGGGTTAGAGTTATGGAAAGGGTTAGGTTTAGGTTTACTGTTAGGATTAGGGTTAGTGTTAGGGTTATGGTTAGATTTCATGGTACAGTTCAGGTTGTAGTAAGGGTTATGGTTAGGTTTAGGGTTAGATTTAGGGTTTCGTTTTGGGTTAGGATTAGGGTTATGGATAGAGTTATGTTTAGGGTTTGTTTTAACTTTACTTTTATGGTTAATATTCGGGTTAGTGTTAGGGTGTGGTAAGGGTTAGGGTTAGTGTTGGGTTAGGTTTAGATTTAGGTTTTGGGTTGTGGTTTGTTTTAGGGTTAGGGTTAGAGTTAAGATTTGGCTTAGGATTACGGTTAGGTGTCAGGTTAGTGTTAGAGTTAGGATTAGTGTTAGGGTTAGAGTTAAGGTTAGTTTTAGAATTAGTTTTAGGGTTAGAGTTAGGGTTAATATTAGGGTTAGGTTTAGGGTAAATTCAAGGGTTAGTGTTAGGTTTAGAGTTAGTGTTAGGGTTAGGGTTAACGTTTGGGTAAGTGCTCAGGTTAGTGTTAGGTTTACCGTAAATTTTAGGACTAGATTTTGCTTAGGTTTAAGGTTAGGTTTAGTGTTTGGGTTAGGATTAGGGTGAGTGTTAGGGTTTGTGTTAGGGTTAGGGTTAGTTTTAGTGTTTGGGATAGGGTTAGTGTAAGGATTATGGATAGTGTTAGGTTGAAAGATAGGTTTAGAGTTAGTGTTAGGTTTAGGTTTAGGGTTAGTATTACATTTAGGGATAGGGTTAAGTTTAGGGTTACTGTTAGTGTTAGGGTTAGGGATACGGTTAGTGTTAGGATAAGTGTTAGTGTTAGAGTTAGTGTTAAGTTTAAGTGTAGGTTTTGGGTTAGGATTAGTGTTACTTTAGGTTAGGTAAATGTTAGGGTTAGTGTTAGTGTTTGAGTTAGGGTTAGTGTTAGTGTTATTGAATGCTTTAGGGTTATGTTTAGGGTTAGTGTTAGTAATAGGATTAGGGTTGGGGTTAGGGATACTGTTAGTGATAAGTTTAGTTTTATGTTTAGCGTTAGTGTTAATGATAGGGTTAGGATTGCGGTTAGGGTTAGTTTTCGGGTTAGGATTAAAATTTGTGTCAGGGTTAGTGGTAGTGTTAGGGATAGGGTTAAGGTTAGTGTTAGAGTTAGTGTTAGTGTTAGGGTTAGTTTTAGGGTTCGTGTTAGGGTTAGGGTTAATTGTAGGGTTAGGGTAACTGTTAGGGTTAGGGTTACAGTTATGGATAGAGTTAGTGTTAATGTTAGAATTAGGGTTAGGTTTAGTATTAGGTTTAGTGTTAAGATTAAATTTAGGTTTGGGGTTAGGGTTAGGGTTAGTGATAAGTTTAAGTTTATGTTTAGTGTTAGTGTTAATGAAAGGGTTAGTGTTGCAGTTCGGGTTGGTTAGTGTTCGGGTTAGGGTTAAGATTTGTGTTAGGGTTTGTGGTAGTGTTTGGGATAGGATTAAGGTTAGTGTTAGGGTTAGTGTTAAGGTTAGGGTTAGTATTAGCATTCGTGTTAGGCTAGGGTTAGGGCTAGGGTTCTGAATAGGATTATATTAGTGCCACGTTTAGGGCTACGTGTAGTTCTTAGGTTAGGCCTAATGTTAGATTTATAGTTAGGATTAAGGCTAGGTTTAAGGCTAGGATAAGGGCTGGGGTTTGTGTTAGGTTTGGGGCTAGGATTAGGGCTAGAGATAATGTCAGGTCTAAGCTTATGGTTGGGGATAGTTTTAGGATTAGTTTTATGGCTAGGTCTATTGTAAGGGTTAGGTTTAGTGTAAAAGTCGTCCTTAGAGCTAGGAGATTTATTTGGGTCAGGGTCAATGTTAGAGTTTGTTTGAGGTTAGGTTTTATATTTAGGGTTTCAATTAGCACTAGGTTGGGGGTTAAGGTAATGATAGGGATTTGTTTAGAGTTTACATTAGGTTTAGGGTACTTGATAGGGTTAGGGTTAGCTAAAGGGTTAAGGTTAGGCCTAGGATTCATATAAGGATAATGGTTATGGTTAGTATAATGGATAAGATTAGAGCTACATTTATGTTAGTTTTATGGTTAAGAATAGGACTTGAATTAGGCTTTGGGTTAGGGTTAGGGATAGGTTTATATTTAGCGTAAGGGACAGATTTTCATCTAGGGTTAGGTCTAGTGTGAGGGTTAGGTTTAGGGTTACTTCTAGGGGTAAGATTACAGTACTAATAGGTTAGAGTTAAGATTTGGGCTAGGGACATCATTAAGGCTAAGGACATCATTAGAGTTAGCAAAAGGATTCGAGTTATGCCTAGGGTTAGCATTAGGATTAGGGTTAACATAAGGATAATATATAGGTTTAGAGCTATGGTTTACCTATGATTAAAAATAAGTTTTACTCAGTTTTAGACCTAGGGTTAGTGTTAGGGTTAGAATAAGGGTCAGGTTTAGTTTTAGGGTTTGGAATAGGGTTAGAGCTAGAATGAGGGCTAGGGATAGGACTATTAATAGGGTTAGGGTTTGGTTAGCCTAAGGAGATTGGTCTAGTTTTACCATTAGGTTTAGGGTTTTTCTTAGGTTAAGGGATAGCCTAAGATCTAGGGGTAATGCTAGAATTAGGGTTAGGGTTAGTGTTAAATATAGGTTTAGAGCTCGAATTCGGCTACTTTTTGTGTTAGAGTTAGGGGTAGATTTGGGCATTGGCTAATGTAAGAGCCAGGGTTACAATTAGGGTTAGTTTTAGGGTCAGGATTAGGGGTAGGTCTAGTGTTAGGTTTAGGTTTAAGGTTAGGGTAATATTTAGAGCTAGGGTTATTGTTAGGATATGAGTCAAAATCAGGGTTAGCTTTAGGGTTAGGGTTAGGACTCAAATAAAGGGTAGGTTTTCTGTTAGTGTTTGGTTTATGGTGAGGGCTGTGTTTAGAGATAGGGTGACTGTTAAGATATCAATCAAGGTCAGGTTTTGCTTTAAGGTTAGGGTTATATCTTGAATTAGTGCTAGGGTTACTGTTAGGGTTTGGTTTAATTTTAGGGTGGTATTTACACCTAGGGTAGTGTTTGGATATGAGTCAAGTCAGGGTAAGTTTTAAAGTTAGGGTTAGGACTCAAATTAGGGCTAGGGTTACATCTAAGTGTAGTGTTAGGTTTTGAGTTAAGTTAAGTTTTAGGGTTAGGGCTGTTGGCTGTTGCTCAGTTTTGTTTTAGTCCTAGGTTTAAGGTTTTGGCTAGTTATAAGATTAGCATTAGGGTTAAGGCTAGTTTTAATGTAAGACTTAGGCTTTGGGTTAGGGTTAGATTTGGATTTAGCGTTAGATCTAGGATTAGTGGTTGGTCTAACTATAGGGCAAGGGTTAGGGCTAGGGTTATGGTTATGGTAACAGATAGGTTTAGAACTAGGACTAGGGCAAGTGTGAGAGTTAGAGTTAGTCTTAGGTCTAGGGTTTGGGTTAGTTTTAGGGATAGGGCTAAGTTAGGACTAGGATTAGGGCTATGGTTAGTGTTCAGCTTAGGCCTAGTGTTAGGGCTGGGGTTATAGTTAATTTTAGGGTAAAGTATGGTGTTATAGCTAGGTTTAGAAGTAGGGTGAGGGTTAGAATTAGGGTTAGGGCTAGGGTGAGGGTTAGTGTTATGATTAAGCCTTGGTTTGGCGATGGGTTGAGGGCTAGGGTTTGTTTTAAGGTTAGGTCTAGAATTAGGGCTAGGGCTAATGTCAGGTCTAGTGTTGCAGTTTGGAATAGATTTAGGGTTAGATTTGTGTCTTGGTCTAGTGTAAGTGTTAGGCTTAGGGTAACGGTCAGGTTTATTGCTAGGTGTACTTTTAGGGTCAGGATCAGGGTTAGGGTTTGTTTCAGTTTAAGGTTTAGGGATAGGGATCAAATGGGCATTAGCGTTAGGGTTAGGGTAATTGATTGGGTTAGGTTTAGATTTCAGGGTAGGTTTAGGGCAATGGAGAGCTTTAGGTTTAGCAAAAGGATTAGGGTTATGCCTAGGGTTAGCATTAGGATTAGGTTTATCTTAAGGATAATATATGGGTTTAGAGCTATGGATAGGGCTAGGTTTAGGTTAAGATTAGGGTAGAGTTAGATTAGGTTTTGAGTTAGGGCTATTAACTCTAGCTTAGTGAAGGGTTAGGGTTTTATTTAGGGTAAAGTTTAGGATTGGAGCTAGGGTTAGGTCTAGATCGAGGGTCATGTTTAGTGTTTAGGTCAGGGTTAGGTTTAGGGTTAGGGCTAAGTTATTCATTAGGTTTAGAAATAGTTTTAGGGTAATAGATTGGGTTAGATGTAAGGTTAGCTTTACTGTTAAGGTTAGGTTTAGGTTTATGTTTAGTTTTAGGACTAGGTTTACTGTTGTATTTATAGTAAGAGTTAGGGTTTGAGTTAGGTTTAAGGCTGTGGCAAGTTTTAGGTTTAGGTTTAGGTCTAGGGTTAGGTTTATAATTTGGGTTAGGGTTTCAGTTAGGGTTAGGGATAGGGTTATCATTAGGGTTAGGGTTAGAGTTAGGGTAATGGCTAGGGTTAGAGCTAGTATTAATGTTAGTATTAGGGCTACGGTTAGTGTTATGTTTAGGGATAGTGCTAGGGTTATGTTTAGACTAAGGGTGAGACTTTGAGTTAGGGTTAGAACTAAGGGGAAGTTTAGGATTAGGGTTAAGATTAGGGTTAGGTTTAGGGTGAGGGTTATTCTTAGGGTAGGTTTAGGCCTCTATCAGGGTTAGATTATCTAATTTTTGTGTTAGGTCTAGGCCTCGGGTTGGTGCTATATGTAACGTAATATCTAGGGTTCTGATTAGAGCTAGTTTTAGAATTAGGGTTACGGTGAAGTCTCCTGTTAAGTTTAGCTTTTGGGTTAGATTCAGGTTTAGAGGTAGGTTTAATGTTAGTGTCAGAGCCAGTGTTCAGGTTAAAGTTAGTGTTAGGGTGAAAACCAGAATAGGACTAGGGTTAGGTCTATTGGTAGGGTTAGTGTTTTATTTAGGTTAAGGTTTATTGTTAGGGCTAGCGCTAAGTTTTTGTTTAGGTCAAGGGCTAGAGTTATAGCTAGATTTAGGATTAGGTTTAGGTCTGGGGGGAGTCTTAGGTTTAGCTTAAGGTATAAGTTTACTGGTAGGGCTAGTTTCAGGTTTCAGTTTTGGTTTAGAGTCAGGTTTAGACCTATAATTAGTCAGGTCAGGGTGAGGTTAGGGTGAGGATTTGGGTTAGGGTTAGATCTAGAATGAGTGATAGTGTTAGGACTAGTAATAGAGTTATGTTTTGGGTTTGGCTAAGGATTAGGAATAGGACTAGAGTTAGCATTATGAACAGGGTTTGGCTTAGGGTAATGGATAGAATTAGGGCTAAGTTTAGGGATATGAATAGGGTAACATTTAGGGCTAGTTTTAGAGTTAGGGTTAGGGTTAAATCTAGTGTTAGGGCTCCTATTAGGGCTCTTTTTATGTTAGAGTTAGGGCTAGGGTTTGGCTAAAGCCAATATAAGAACTAGGGTTACTATTAGGATTAGTTTTAGGGTTAGGGTTTCGGCTAGGTCTAGTGTTAGCATTAGTTTTAGGGTTAGGGTGATATTTAGAGCTAGGGTTTGTGTTTGGATATGAGGCAGGGTGTGGGTTAGTTTTAGGCCTAGGACTCGAATTAGAGCTCAGGTTATTGCTAATTATGGGATAGGGATTGGTTTAGGTTAAGGTGTAGGGTTAGAGCAATGGCTCATTTTTTTTTTCTTTTTTTGAGCTAGGGCTTGGATTAGGGCTAGTTTTAGGATTAGCAATAATGTTAGAAATAGTTGTAGAATGATGTTTAGACTTAAGATTAAGGTTAGATTTAGAGTTTTGGTTAGATCTAGGGTTAGAGCTATGTCTAGGGTTAGGGCTCAGGTTAGGGCTATTGATAGCATTATGGTAACAAATTGGTTTATACATAGAATTAGGGCTAGGCTGTGAGAGTTAGTCTTAGGGCTAGAATTAGGGGTAGGGTTAAGCTTAGGGTTCAAATAGGGCTAGGATTAGTGCTATGATTAGTGTTAGGGTTAGGCCTATGGTTAGGGCTACGGTTAGGGTTAGTTTTCGGGGAAGGGATGGGGTTGTATAGCTAGGTTTAGTACTAGGGCAAGGGTTATATTTAGGGATAGGGTTAATGTGAGGGTTCGGGTTAGGATTAACTCTAGGTTTAGGGCTAGGATTAGGGTTGGATTTGTGTTAAGTTTAGGATTAGGATTAGAATAGGGATAATGTCAGGTCTAGGGTTATGATTTGGGATAGTGTTAAGGATAGGTATATGGCTAGGTCTATTGTAAGGGTTAGGTTTAGTGTAGGGGTCATGTATAGAGCTAGGTTATTATTAGGGTCAGTGTATGGATTAGTGGTTTTTTGGGGTTAAGGGTTAAGTTTTAAGTTTTGGCTCAAATCAGCATTAGGGTTAGGGTTGGGGTTAGAGTAATGAATAGAGTTAGGTTTACATTTCAGGTTAAGTTTAGAGAAATGTATACAGTTAGTGTTAGGGATAGGGTTAGGGTGAGGCCTAGGGTTAGCATTTGGTTTAGGCTAACCAAATGAATAGGTTTAGTGCTAGTGTTAGTGCATATGTTAATATTAGGATTAGGGCTAGGGTTGGGGTTAATTCTAGGGTTAGTGTTAGGTTTCGGTTTAGGGTAAGTGTTAGGGTTTGAGCTAGGGCTAGGTCTAGGGCGAGGGTTAGGGTTAGAATCTGGGCTATGGTTAGAGTTAGGGTTAGGGTTAGGGTTAGGTCTAGGGTTAGCATTTGGGTTAGGGTTATGTTTAAGGTAATGGATAATGTTAGAGCTAGTATTTGGGCGATGGTTACCCTTAGGATTAGGGATAGGGTTAGTGTTAGGTTTAGATCTATGGCTATGTTTGGAGTAAGAGTTAGAGTTTGAGCTAGGGTTAGAGCTAGGGCAAGAATTATGTTTAGGGTTTGTGCTAGGGTTAGGGTCAAGGATATGCTTAGGTCTAGATTTAGGGCTTGTATTAGGGCTAGTTTTTTGTGAGGTTTATGGCTCTTGTTAGGGCTATGGGTAATGCAAGAGCTAGGGTTATGGTTATGGCTAGTTTTGGGTTTAGGGTTATAGATATGTCTAGTGTTAGGTTTAAGTTTGGGTTAGGATATGTTTAGAGCTAGGGTTTATGTTAGGGTAAGTATCAGTGTTCAGGCTAGCATTGGGTTTATGATTAGGGCCAGAATTAGAGCTAGGTTAGGTCTAGGGCTACAGTTATTCTTTGCGTTACGTTAATGGTTATTTTAGGGCTTGGGCTAGGTTTATGTTTAGGACTAGGGCTAGATTAATGGCTATATTTAGGATTAAGTTTAGGTCTAGTGCTAGTGTTATGGTTAGGTTTAGGTATAGGTGTACTGTTAGGGCTAGTGTTAGGGTTTGGTTTAATGTAAAGTTCAGGCTTTGACCTAGGGTTAGTGTTAAGGTTAGAATAAGGGTAAAGGTTAGGCTTAAGCTTCAAGTTAGGGGTATAGATAGAATGAGGGCTGGGGTTAGGCCTAGTAATATAGTTAGGGTTTGAAGTAAGCTGAGGATTAGGGTTAGAACTAGGGTAGCATTAGGCTGAGATTTTTTTTTCCTTCAGGTAAGGAATAGATTTAGAGCTAGGGTTTGGGTTACTGTTATTGTTAGGTTTAGAGTTAGGGTTAGGTTTAAAGCTATGGTTTGGCTCAGATTAGTGCTTGGTTTTGTGTTAGGTTTAGGGCTACTGCTAATGTAAGAACCAGCTTTATGGGTAGAGATAATTTTAGGGTTAAGATTAGGAATAGGTCTAGTGTTTGGGTTAGGTTTATGGTTAGGGTGATGTTTAGAATAGGGTTAGTTTTAGGGTCAGAATCAGGGTCATTATAGTTGTAGGGATAATGTTAGAACTAAGTGTAGTGTTATGATTTGGTTTAGGTTAAGGGTTAGTATTAGAGCTATATCTCAGTTTTGTTTGTAGGCTATAGCTAGGGTTAGGGCTCATTTTCAAATTAGAATTAGAGTTAGGGCTAGTGTTAGGGTGAGGTTTAGGTATGAGTTAGGTTTAAATTTAGATTTGGGATTAGTTCTAGGTTAAGGACTATGGCTAGGGTTAGGACTAAGGTTTGGGCAAGTTTAGGGTTAGGCAATAGGTAAGTTTGGTACTACAAATATGTCTAGGGCTAGAGTTAGGGTTAGTCTTAGGGCTAGGGTTAGAGTTAGGCTTACAGTTAGCAATAAATTAGGGCTAGGATTAGAGCTATGGTTACTGTTAGGATTAGGCCTAGGTTTAGGGCTAGGGTTAGTGTTAGTGATAGTGTTAGGTTTAGGGTTAGGGATAGGGGAAACAATGTGGTTATACCTAGGTTCAGAACTAGAGTGAGCGTTAAAATTATGGTTTGGGCTGGGGTTACGTTTCTGGTTAGGATTAAGGCTAGGTTTAGGGCTAAAATGACGGCTCGGGTTTTTGTTAGATTTAAGGCAAGAATTAGGTAGAGTGCTAATGTCAGGTCTAGGGTTATGGTTAGGGATACTGTTAGGATTAGTTTATGGCTAGGTCTAATTTAAGGGGTATGTTTGGGTAAGAGTCAGTTTAGAGCTATATGTGTTATTAAAGTCAGTGTCTTGCTCAGAGTTTGGGTTAGGTTTTGTTTTAGTTTTAAGGCTCGAATTAGCATTAGGGTTAGGGTTAGAGTAATTGATAGGGATAGGTTTAGTGTTCAGGTTAGGATTAGGTAAGGGTAAGGCTGGGGTTAGCGAGAGGTTTTGGGTTAGGCCTAAATGGATAGGGTTAGATTTAGGTTTAGGACTAGGGTTAGTGTTAGGTTTAGTATAACTGTTAGGGTTTGAGCTACTATTAGGACTATGGCAAGGGTTAGGTATACAGTTAGGTCTATGGTTATGTTTACAGATAGGGTTAGTGTAGGTTTAGGGTTAGGGTTAGTGTTATCATGTTCTTTATAATTAGGGTTAGTGTAATGAGTGGGGTTAGAGCTATGTTTAGAGCTATGTTTGGGTTAGGCTTATGTTTAGGGTAATGGAAAGGTTTAGGTCTAGGGATATGGTTAGGATTAGCACTAGGATTAGGGTTAGGCTTAGGTCTAGGTTTAGTGTTAGGGTTAGGTTTTGGATAAATGTTAGTGTTTGAGCTATGGTAAAGGCTAGGTTGACTGATAGGGTTAATGTCAGGTCTACGTTTAGGATTAGAATTAAATTTAAGGCTAGGGTTATCATTAGGGTTAGGGTTATGTTTAGGGTAATGGATAGGGTTAGAGCTAGAGTTTGGGCTAGGATTATGGTTAGGATTAAATCTAGGGTTAGGGTTACAGATAGGTCTAGATTTAGGGTTAGGGTTATGTTTAGGGTAATGGTTAGGGCTAGGTGTAAGGTTAGGATTCAAAACAGGTGTAGGGCTCAGTTTAGGGATAGATTTGGGGTTAGGTTAGGGCTACAGCTAATGTAAGAACTAGCGTTATGATTAGGGCTACTTTTAGTGTTACAGTTAAGGGTAGTATTAGTTTTAGATTTAGATATATTTTAGGGTTAGTGTAAGGTCCTAGTCATGCTCAAGGTAAGTTTTAGGGTTAGGTTAGGACTGGAATTAGGGCTAAGGTTAGGGCTAGGGGTAGGGTTAGGTTTTGATTTAGGTTAAGGTTAGTGTTAGGGCTATGGCTCGGTATTGTTTTAGGGCTTGAACTTGATTAGGGCTATTTTTAGAATTAGTGCTAGTTTTAGGGCTAGTGTTACTGTGAGCTTTAGGCTTAGGGTTAGGGTTGGACTTGGAGTTATGGTTAGTTCTAGAGTTACGGCTAGGGCTTGTGTTAGGGCTAAGGACAGGGCAAGGTTTAGGATAATGGTAAGGGATAGGTTTAGATCTAGAAATAGGTCTAGGGCGAGAGTTAGAGTTAGTGCTAGTGGTAGTGTTAGGGTTAAATTAGGGCTAGGATCAGGTCTAGGATTAGTGAAAGGGTTAAGTCTAGAGTTAGAGTAAGGTTTATATTTGGGGGACGGGATTGGGTTATAGCAAATTCAGAACTAGGACGAGGGATAAAATTAGGGATAGGGCTAGAGTTAGTGTCTGGGATTGGATCAAGGCTAGATTTAGAGCTAGGATGAGAGCTAGCCTTTGTGTTAGGGTTATGGCAAGAATTAGGGCTAGGGCTAATATCAGGTCTAGGGTTATGGTTAGGGATAGTTTTCAGGTAAGATTTATGGCTAGGTCTAGTTTCATAGTTAAGTTTTGGGTGAGGTTCAAATTGAGAGCTAGGGGTATTATAATAGTCAGAGTCATGTTTTGGGTTTTGGTTAGTTTGAGTTTTAGGGTTATGGCTCAAATTAGTATTAGGATTTGGTTAGGGTTAGGATAATGGATAAGGTTAGGTTTAGGCTTCAGGTTAGGTTTAGGGCTCTGGTTAGATATAGGGTAATGGATAGGGTTAGGGTTAGACCTAGGGTTAGCATTAGGTTTGTTTTTACCATTAGGCCAATGGATAGAGATAGAGCTAGTGTTAGAGCTAGGGTTGTGTTTAGGATTAGGGCTACCATTAGGGTTAGTGTTAGGGTTAAAGCTAGGGTTAGGTTTAGGGTATGGGTTTGGGTTTGAGCTAGGGTTAGTTCTAAGTTTAAGGTTAGGTTTTGGTTTAGGTCTATGGTTAGGATTAGGGTTAACATTAGGAATAAGTTAATGGACAGGTTTAGATATTGGGTTAGGGTTAGGTTTAGGTTTAGGTTTAGGACTAGGGTTAGTGTTAAGTATAGCATAATTGTTAGAGTTTGAGCTAGATATAGGAGTACTGCAAGGGTTAGGTTTATGGTTTGGTCTAGGCTTAGGATTTCAGTTAGGGTTAGAGTAGCTTTAGGGTTAGGGCTAAGGTTATCATGACGTTTATGTTCAGGGTTAGGGTAATGGTTGGGGTTAGAGCTAAGGTGAAGTCTAGTTTTAAGTTTAGGATTAGTGCTATGGTTAGGGTTAGGGTTAGGCTTATCATTTTCTTATGGTTAGGTTAAGAGTAAGGTTCAGGGATTGAGTAAGTATTAGGGCTAGGTTGAGTCTTCAGGTTAGAATTAGTGTTAGCGATAGAGTTATGGTTAGGATTAGGATTAGAGCTAGGTTTACCATTAGGTTTAGGGTTATGGTGAGGGTAATGGATAGAGTTAGAGCTAGGGATTGGGCTATAATTGCATTTAGGGTTAGGGCTAGAATTGGGGTTAGGGTTTGGGCTAGGGTTATGTTTAGTTTAAGGGCTAGGGTTTGAGCTATTGTTAGTCGTAGGGCTAGGTTGAGGATTAGGTTCAGCCTTAGGTCTAGGGACAGTATTATGTTAGGTTTAGGGTTAGGGTTAAAGTTAGGGCTTGGGTTATCATTAAGGTTAGGATAATGATTAGGGTAATGGATATGGTTAGATATAGGTTTAAGTTTAGGTTTAGTGTTAGATTTAGTTTTAGGGTTAATGTTAAGGCTACGGTTATGTTTAGGTTTATGGTAGGACTTAGGTTTTGAGCTAGGGTTAGGGCTATTTTGAGTGTTTGTTTTAGGGTTAGGTCTATTGTTAGTATTTGGGTTAGGGTTAGTGTTATGGTTAGAGTTAAGGCTAGGGTTTTCAATACATTTAGGTGTAGCATTAGGTAAGTTGCAGGTTTAGAGCTCGGTTTAGGAATAGTGTTAAGTTCAAGGTTAGGGCTAGGGTTAGGTTTTAGAGTAAGGTATAGTTCTAAGTTTATATTTATGGTAAGGCTTAGGCTTTGAGTAAGGTTTAAGCCTAAGTATAGGGTTAGGTTTAGAGTTAGGGTTAGGGCTAGGTTTAGGGTTGGGTTTACGCTTAGGGCTAGATTTAGGCCTAGAATTCACTCTAGGATTTGTGTTAGGTTAAGGCATAGAATTTGGGCTATGTGTAATGTAAGAACTAGGATTATGATTAGGGCTATTTGTAGGCTTAGGGTTATGGCTATGTCTAGTTTTAGCTTTAGGTTTTTGGTTAGGGTCAAGTTTAGAGATAGGTTTAGTGTTAAAGGCAGGGTCAGTGTTGTGGTTAGAGTTAGAGTTATGGTTAAAGTCAGAATTGGGACTTGGTTTATGTCTAGTGGTATGGTTAGTCTTTGCATTAAGTTAAGGGTTATTGTTAGGGCTGAGGCTAGTTTTTTGTTTAAGTCTTGAGCTACAGTTAAGTCTAGATTTAGGAATAGGTTTAGATCTAGGGGTAGTGATAGGGTCTGGTTTAGGTATAAGGTTACTGGTAGGACTAGTGTTACAGTTTGGTCTAGCGTTAGGGTCAGGTTTAGACCTAGGTTAGTGTTATGGTCAGAGTAAGGGTCAGGGTTAGGGTTAAGTTTTGGGATAGAGTTAGAGCTAGAATGAGGGTTAGGGTTAGGACTATTAATATGGTGAGAGTTTTGATTAGGCTGAGGATTAGGGATAGGTCTAGTGTTACCATGAGGGTTAGGGTTTTGCTTAGTGTTAGGGATAGGGTTAGAGCAAGTGTTAGGTGTAGGGTTAGGGTTAGGGTTAGGGTTAGGGTTAAAGCTAGACGTAGGGCTCAGATTAGGGCTAGTGTTAGGGCTATACATAATGTAAGAAGCATGGTTACAATTAGGGTTAGCTTGAAGTTTGAGGTTAGGGGTATTTCTAGTGTTAGTGTTAGATTTAAGGTTAGGGTGATTTTTAGAGCTAGAATTATTGTTAGGATAGGAGTCAGGGTCAGGTATAATCTTACGCTTTGAGTTAGGTAATGAGTAGGTTTACTGTTAGGTTTCGGTTTAAGGTTAGCATCATGTTTAGAGCTAGGGTGAGTGTTAGGATAAGAGTCAGGATCAGGGTTAGGTTTAAGGTTAGAGATAGGACTCCATTAGGGCAAAAATTTGTTTTTGTAGTAGTTGAGTGTTTGGTTTAAGTTAAGGTTTAGGGTTATGTCTATTACTTGGTTTTGTTTTAGTCCTAGGATTAGAGTTAGGGCTAGTTTGACAATTAGTATTAGGGTTAAGGCCAGTGTTAGTGTTAGGCTTAGACTTAGAGTTAGGGTTGCATTTATGTTTAGTTTAGATCTACGATTAGGATAGGATTTAGGATAGGGCAAGATTCAGGGCCAGGGTTAGAGTTATGGTAAGGGATAGGTTTAGAACTAGGGATAGGGCTAGTGTGAGATTTAGAGTTAGTGATAGGGCTAAAATCAGAATTAGGGTTTGGGATAGGGTTAAATTAGGGCTTGGATTAGGGCTAGGGTTAGTGTTGAGCTTAGGCCTAGCGATAGGAATAGGGTTAAGTTTAAGTTTAGGATAAAGGATGGCATTATAACTAGATTTAGAATTAGGATGAGGGTTAGAATTAGGGTTATGTCTAGGGTTGGAGTTAGGGTTATCATTAAGGCTAGGTTAAGGGCTAGGATGAGGGCTAGTGTTTGTATTAGATTCAGGGCTAGGATTAGTGTTAGGGCTAATATCACGTCGAAGGTTATGGTTAAAGATATTTTTAGGGTTAGGCTTATGGCTACGTCTAGTGTAAGTGTTAGGTTTAGGGTAAGGGTCAGGTTTAGAGCTGGTGGAATTATTATGATTAGGATTTGGCTTGGATAAGGATTTAGTTTTATGGCTCAAATTAGCATTAGTGTTAGGGTTAGGGGTATAGTTATGGTTTGTTTTAATGTTCAGTATTGGTTTAGGTAATTGATGCAGTTAGAATTAGTGATTGGGCTAGGGTTAGCCTTAGGGTTAGACTTAGGGTAAGGGATATGGTTAGGGTAATTGATAGGGTTAGAGCTCTAGCTTAGAACTAGAGTTATGGTTAGAAATATTCCTTGAGTTAGGATTAGAGGTAGTTTTAGAACTAGGGTTAGGGGTAGGTTTAGGGTATGTTTAGCATAAAGGTTAGGTTTTGAGCTAGGTTTAGGGCTAGGTTTAGGGTTAGGTCTAGGGATTGGATTACTGTAGGTTTAGGGTTAGGGTTAGAGTTAGGCCTAGGGTTACCATTAACATTAGGGTTAGGGTTAAGGTAAATGATAGGGTTACGGTAGGTTTAGGTTATTTTAGAGTTAGAATTAGTGATAGGGTTAGGATTAGAGCTATGGTTATGTTTAGGTTTATGGTTAGGTTTATGGTTTGATCTAGAGTTAGGACTGTGTTGAGTTTAATTTTGGGTTTATGTCTATGGCTATTTTTCCATTTAGGGTAAGGGTTAACATTAGGTTTGGGGCTAGGATTATCAGTAAGTTTAGGTTTAGGGTTAGTGTAAGGAGTAGGCTTAGAGCTAGTTTTAGGGCTAGATTAAGTTTAGGATTTGGGCTAGGGTTAGGGTGAGAATTAGAGATACGTCTAGGCTTATGCTAAGGGTAAGGGTTAGGCTTTGAGTTATCTTAGGACTAAGGTGAGGGCTTGGGTTATGTATAGGGTTAGTGTTAGGGTTAGGGTTATACTTAGGGCTAGGTTTAGGCCTAACATTAACTCTATGTATAGAGTTAGGTTTAGGCCTATGGTTAGGGCTATGGGTAATGTAATATCTAGTGTAATGATTAGGACTTGTTTTAGGGTTAGGGTTATGGCTGGGTTTATGTTGAGGTCTAGTGTTAGGATAAGGTTTAGCGATAGAGTGATGTGTAGAGGTAGGGTTAGTGTTAAGGTCAGAATCAGGGTTAGTATTAGTTCAAGGGTAAGAATTAGGACTCGAACTATGGCTAGGGTTAGGGCTAGGTTTAGGGTTAGGATTTTGTTTAGGTTAAGGTTTAGGGTAGGTGCTATGGCTCAATTTGTCTTGAGGGCTAGTGCTAGGGTTAGGGCTAGTTTTCAAGCATTATGGTTAGAGCTAGTGTATGGGTGTTGTTTAGGCTTAGGGTTAGGGTTAGATTTAGAGTTAGATCTATGTTTAGGGCTACAGTGAATGTTAGGTCTAGGGTTAGGGCTATGGTTTGTGTTATCATCAGGGATAGAGTTTTAACTATGTATAAGGCTAGGGCAAGTGTTAGAGTTAGTGTTAGTGTTATGGTTAGATTTAGGGTTATAATTAGGGCTTAATTAGGGCTAGTATTAGAGCTAGGTTTAGTATTAAGGCTGAGCCTAGGATTATGGCTAGGTTTATGGTTATGTTTATGGCTAGGTATGATGTTATATTTAGCTAGCTTTCTAACTAGGGTGAGTTTAAAATTAGGGTTAGGTTTATGGTTAGGGTTAGGTTTATGATTAAGGCTAAGATTAGGGCTAGGATTAGGGCTAGAGTTTGTTTTAGGGTTAGGGATTCATTAGATTTAGGGCTAATGTCAGGTCTAGGGTTATGGTTAGAGATAGTTTTAGAATTAAGATTATTAGGGTTAGGATTAGGTTTATGGATATTGTTAGGTTTAGGGTTCAGGTTAGGTTTAGAGTAATGTATAGGTTTAGAATTGGGAATAGGTTTAGAGTTATCCTAGTGTTAGCATTAGGGTTAGGATTAGGATTAGTGTAATGATCAGGGTTACAGCTCGGGTTATGGCTAGGATTTTGGTTAGGATTTAGGCTATGGTTAGGGTTACATTTTGGGTTATGTCAAGGGTTAGGATTAGGGTAAGGATTAGGGGTAGAATTAGGGTTATGTTTAGGGTTAAAAGTGGTGTTTGGGCTCCGATTAGGGATAGGTTTTGGATTAGGTTAGGTCTAGGTTTAAGACTACAGCCAATGTAAGAACTAGGGTTATGCTTTGAACTAGTTTTAGGGATAGGGTTAGGGCTACATCTATGGTTAGGTTTAGGTTTAGGTTTTGAGTGATGTTTAGAGCTAGGTTTAGTGTTTGGGTCAGAGTCAGGGTCAGGGTTTTTTTTTAGGGTTAGGGATAGAATTCTAATTAGAGTTAGGTTTAGGGTTAGGTGTAGGCTTAGGTTTTGGTTTTATGTTAAAGTTTAGGGTTAGGGCTATGGCTGGGTTGTTTTGTAGGGCTAGGGCTAAGTTAGGGCTAGTTTTATGATTAGCATTAGTGTTACATCTTTTGTTAGAGAGAGGTTTATCTTAGGGTTAGGGTTAAATTTAGAGTTAGATTTAGATATAGGACTAGGGCTAGAGCTAGGGTTAGGGATAATGTAAAGGCAAGTGATAGGATTATAGTAAGGGTCAGTGTTTGGTTTAGGGTTAGGTTTATTGTTAGGGCCAGCATTAGGACTAGGTTTTGGTCTAGGTGTAGGGTTAGTGTTTGGGTTAGTTTAAGGGTTATTATTAGGGCTAGGACTAAGTTTTTTTTTAATAGGGCTAAGCCTAGAATTAACACTAGATAAATGATTAAGTATAGATCTAGGTCTAGTGTTAGGGTAAGGTGTAGTTATAGGGTTACAGGTAGTGCCAATGTTAGGGGTTGGTTTAGGGTTAGGGTCAGGTTAAGACCTATGGTTAGTGTTAGGGTCAGAATAAGGGTCAGGGTTAGGGTTAAGGTTTGGGATAGTGATAGAGCTTGATTGAGAATTAGGGTTAGGACTAGTAATAGAGATAGCTTTTTGGTTAAGCCAAGAATTAGCTTTAGATCTAGGGTAGCTTTAGGGTTAGAGTTTCCTTTAGGGTAAGGAATAGGGTTAGCACTAGTGTTAGGGCTAGGGTTAGGGTTAGGGTTAGGGCTAGGGTTAGGTTTAGGGTTAGGGTTAAAGCTAGGTTTAGAGCTAGGCTAAATTTTGTGTTAGCTTTAGGGCTACGGCTAATGGAAGAACTAGGGTTACAATTATTTCTAGTTGAGGGTTAGGTTATGGCAAGGTCTCGTGTAAGGCTTAATATTTCTGCTAGGATTAGGGCTATGGAGAGGTTTAGGTTTAAGGTTAGGTTTTGGGATACATTTATGTTTAGGGTTATATTTAGTGTTAGGGACAGATTTAGGTTTAGGATTTCAGTTAAGATTAGGGTTAGCTTAGTGTTAGTGTTAGGGTTAAGATTAGCGTTAGTGTTAGGTTTAGGTTTAGGGTTAGGTTTAGGGTTAGTGATAGAGTTAGGGTTTTGATTGGGGTTAGCTTTCGGGTTAGGGTTAAGGTTAGGGCTTTTGTTAGGTTTATTGTAAAGGATATGGTTAGAACCTGAAATAGGGCTAGGGGGAGATTTAGAGTTAGTCTTTGGCCAAGGTTAGGGCTAGAGTTAGGTTAGTGCTAAATTAGGGTTAGGATTAGTGCAAGGGTTATGTTAGGGTTAGGCCTATGGTTAGGGCTAAAAATATGGTTAGAGTTAGGGTTAGGAGTAGTGATAGGGTTAGGGGAAGGATGGGGTTATACCTAAGTTCAGATCTAGGTCGGGGGTTAAAATTAGAGATAGGGTTAGAGTAACTGTTTGGGTTAGGATTAAGGCTAGTTATAGGCCGAAGATGAGGACTAGTTTTTGTGTTACGGTTAGGGTTAGGATTAGGGCTGGTGCCAATGTCAGTTCTAGGTTTATGGTTATGGTTAGTTTTAGGGTTACGTTGTGGCTACATCTAGTGTAAGGGTTTGTTTTAGGTTAAGGGTCAGGTTTAATGTTAGGTGTATTATTTGGGTCAGAGTTCAAGTAGGGTTTGGTTTAGGTTAAGATTTAGGGTTAGAGATTGAATTAGCATTAGGGTTAGGGTTAGGGTTTAGGTTAGGGTAATTGATAGGGTTAGGTCTAAGGTTCAGGTTGGGTTCAGAGTACTGAAGTGCTAGTGTTAGTAATAGTGTTAGCATTAATCTTATGGTTTGCATTTGTGTTAGGCTTATCTTTAGGGTAATGGATAGGGTTAGAGCTATAGTTATGGCTAGGATTAAGGTTAGAATTAGGACTAGTGTTATGGTTAGACCTATTGTTTGTGTCAGGGTTAGGTTTTGGGTAAGTGTTAGCATTTGAGCTAAAATTAGGTCTAGTGTGAGGGATAGAGTTAGTGTTTGTGTTAGGATTCAGTTTGGGATTAGTGTTAGTGTTAGGGATAAGGATAGGGTTAGGGTTAGTTTTAGGGTTAGTGTTAGGGTTTGTGTTAGGGTAAGGGTTAGTTTTAGGGTTATGCGTACAGTTAGGTTTCAAGTTATGTTTAGGTTTAGGGTTAGGTTTCGGTTTGGGTTAGGGTAAGTTTTATGGTTTGTGTTAGGGTTAGATTTAGTGTTATGTTTAGGGTTAAGTTTATTGTTACTGTTATCATTAGATTTAGGTTAAGGTTAGTTTTAGGTTTAGTGTTAGGGTAAGGTTTAGATTAAGTGTAGGGTTAGGGTTAGGTTAGGTTAGGGTTATGGTGAGCATTAGGGTTTGTGTCAGTGTTTGGTTAGTGTTAGGTTTAGGGTTACATTAAGGGTTAGTGTTATGGTTAGGGTTCGGATTAGGGTTAGCGTTTTGTAGGATTAGTGTTAGGATTAGGGTTAGGTTTTGTGTTTTGGTTAGGGATAGGTTCAGGGTTACGGTTAGGTTTAGTGTTAGGGTTAGCCATAGTGTTAATGTTAGAGATAGGTTGAGTGTTAGGATTAGGGATAGTGTTAATGTTAGGGATAGGATTAGTGTTAGTGTTAGGGTTAGAGTTAGGGTTAGATTTAGTGTAAAGTTTGGCATTAGGTTTAGGGTGAGTGCTAGGAGTAGTGTTAGGGTTAAGTTCAGTTTTAAGGTTATTTTTATGGTTAGAGCTTGTGTTAAAGTTACGTTTAGGGTAAGGTTTATATTTCATGTTAGGGATATGTTTAGGGTTAGTGTTATGTTTAGGTTTAGGGTTAGGGTTAGGATTAATATTTGGGTTAGGTTCAGTGTTAGTGTTAGTGTTAGGGTTAGGGTTAGGGTGAGTTTTCGGGTTAGTATTAGATTTCAGGTTAACATTATATTTAGGGATAGGTTTAGGTTTAGGGTTAGGGTTAGGGTTAGGGTAAAATTTAGGGTTAAAGTTTGGGTCATTGTTAGGCTTAAGATTAGGGCTAGGTTTTGTGTAAGGTTCAGTATTAGGATTAGGGTTATGGTTTGGATTTGGTTTAGTGTTATAGTAAGGGTTAGAATTTGGTTTAGCTTTAGGGTTAGTGGTAGGATTAGGTTTAGAGTTTGTGTTAGTGTTAGGTTTAGGTTTAGGGTTAGTGTAAGGGTTAGTGTTAGGGTGAGGGTTAGGGATAATATTAATGTAAGATATAGGTTTAGGATTAGGGTTAGTGTTTGGTTTAGTGTTAGGTTTAATTTTAGTGTTACGGTTAGTGTTAGGGTTAGGGTTAGGTTTTGTGATAGGGTTAGTGTTAGGGTTAGTGTTAGTGTTAGACTAAGGGTTAGGGTTTGGGTTAGGGTTTTGGTTAGGCTTAGGTTTAGTTTTAGAGTTAGGGTTAGGGTTATGGTCAGTGTTAGGGTTAGTGTTATTGTTTCTGTTAGGTGAAGATTATGGTTAGAGTTTCGGTTAAGATTTGACTTATTGGTCTGGGGATGTGGCTCAAGCGGTAGTGTGCTTGCCTTGCATGAGTGCAGCCCGGGTTCGATCCTCAGCAACACATACAAACAAAGATGTTGTGTTTGCAGAAAACAAAAAAATATAAAATAAAATAAAATAAATAAATACAATTAAAAATTCTCTCTCTCCCTTTCTATCTCTCTTGCTCTCTCTTTAAAAAAATTAGGGTTATATTAGTGTTAGTCTTAGAGTTTGGGTTAGTGTTACGGGTAGAGTTAGGGTTATAGTTAATGTTAGTGTTAGTGTTAGGGTTAGGGTTAAGAATAGTGTTAGTATTAGATTTAGGGTTAGGGTTAGGCTTAGGGATAGTGATAGAGTTAGGGTTTGCATTTGGGTTAGTGTTAGGTTTAGGATTAAGTAAAGGTTAGGTTTAGAGTTATTTTAGGGTTAGGGTTATGGTTTTGGTTAGGTTTCGGTATTAGGGTTAGTTTTAGGGTTAGGGTTAGGGTTACTGTTAGGGTTAGCATTAGGGTTAGGGCTAGTGTTAGTTTTAGAGTTATCATTAGGGTAAGGGTTAGTGTTAGGTTTAATTTTAGGTTTAGGGTTAGTAAAATGGTTAGTTATAGGGTTAGTGTTAGTTATAGGGTTGTGGTTCAATTTAGGGTTATCATTAGGGACAGGTGAATGTAGGTTTGGGTTAGGGTTTGGTTAATGATAGAATTAAAATTAGGGTTTGGTTTAGGTTTCGTGTTAGGGTTACGGTAAGGGTTAGGATTAGGGTTAGGATGGGTATTAGCTTTAGGGTTAGGGCTAGGTTTAGGTTAGGGTTAGTATTAGTAAAAGGGTTAGGTTTAGCTTTAGTTTTTGGGTTAGGGTTAGGGTTAGATTTTGGGTTAGGTTTAGGGTTCGTGTTAGGTTTAAGGTTAGGGTTAGTGTTAGGGTTAGGTTTATTGTTAAAGTTAGTGTTAATTTTAGAGTTATGGTTAGGGTTAGGTATAGTTTTAGGGTGAGAAGTAAAGTTTAGGGTTGGTTTTATGGTTAGGGTTAGAGTTATTTTTAGTGTTATGGTTAGGATAAGAGTTAGGGTTAGGGTTAGGGTTAGTTTTATGGTTAGAGTTAGGGTTAGGTAAGGGTCAGGGCTAGGGTTTTGTTAGGTTTAGGATTATGGATTCGGTTAGGGTTTGTGTTAGGTTTTGGGTTAGGGGTAGGGTAATGGTTAAGTGTAGGGTTATTGTTTTAGTTAGGGTTAGTATTAGGTTTAGTGTTAGGGTTAGGTTTAGAATTAGTGTTAGTGTTACCTTTAGGCTTAGTGTTAGGGTTATGGTTAGGGAAAATTTTAAGTTTAGTGTTACAGTAAGGGCTAGTGTTAGGTTTAGTGTTATGGTTAGTACTTGGAATAAGGTTAAAGTTAGTGCTTGGGTTAGGATTAGGGTTAGGGTAGGTTTAGGGTTAGGGTTAGTTTTGGATTTAAGTTTAGGTTTAATATAAGAGTTTTGGTTAGGGTTAGGGTTAGGATAGGGTTAGTTTTAGGCTTAGTGTTAGGGTTTGTGTTAGTGTTAGTGTTAGTTTTAGGGTTAGGTTTACATATCAGATGAAGTTTAGGGTTAGGTTCAATGTTAGTTTTAGGGTTAGTGTTAAGGTTAGGATTATTGTTAGTGTTAGGGTAGGGTTAGAATTATGGAAAGAGTTAGGTTTAGGTTTAATGTTAGGTTTAGTGTTATGGTTATGGTTAGTGTTAGGCTTATGGTTACATTTCATATTAGGTTTAGGTTTTTTTGTGAGTTTTAAGTTTAGGGTTAGGCTTAGGGTTTGGGTTTGCGTTAGGGTTAGGATTATGGATAGAGCTAGGTTTAGGGTTATTTTTAGCTTTAGATTTATGGTTAGTGTTTGTGTTAGGGTTAGGTTTAGGGTTGGGTTAGGTTTAGAGTTATGATTTGGGTTATGGTTTTTGTTAGGATTACAGTTAGGGTAATGGTTAGGGTTTGTGTTAGGGTTACAGTTAGGTGTAGGGTTAGGGTTTGAGTTAGGGTTAGTTTTAGGTTTAGAGTTAAGGTTAAGTTTAGAATTATTTTTTGGGTTAGCGTTAGGGTTAGTATTAGGGTTAGGTTTAGGGTAACTTCTAGGGTTAGTGTTAGGGTTAGGGTTAGTGTTAGGGCTAGGGTTAAGGTGTGGGTAGGTTCTCAGGATAAAGTTAGGGTTAGGGTAAGGTTTAGGATTAGGGTTAGTCTTAGGTTTCAGGTTAGGTTTAGTGTTTGGTTTAGGGTTAGGGTGAGTGTTCGTGTTATGGATAGGGTTATTTTTAGTGTTTTGTGTAGGGTTACTACAAGGGTTATGGATAGTGTTATGGTGAAAAATAGGTTTAGAGTTAGTGTTAGGCTTAGGTTTAGGGTTAGTATTACATTTAGGGATAGGGTTAGTGTTAGTGTTAGGGTTAGGGAAATGGTTAGTGTTAGAATAAGTGTTAGTGTTAGTGTTAAGTTTACGTTTAGGTTTAGGGGTAGGGTTAATGTTACTGTTAGGTTAGGTTAGGTTTAGCGTTAGGGTCGGTGTTAGTGAATGGTTTAGGGTTATGTTTAGGATTAGCATTAGTGGTAGGGTCAGGGTTGAGGTTAGGGTTAAAGTTAGTGATAAGTTAAAGGTTATGTTTAGTGTTAATGTTAATGATAGGGTTAGGGTTGTGGGTAGGGTTAGTGTTCGGGTTAGGGTTAAGATTTCTTTTAGTGTTAGAGATAGTGTTAGTGATATGGTTAAGGTTAATGTTAGGGTTAGGATTAGTTTTAGGGTTCGTGTTAGGGATTGGTTAAGGATAGGGTTAGTGTATATCTTAGGGTTAGGGTTACGATTACGGATAGAGCTAGTGTTAGTGTTAGGGTTAGGGTTAGTGTTAGGTTTAGGTTTCAGGCTAAATTTGGGGTTGGGTTTAGGGTTAGGGTTAGGGATAAGTTTAAATTTATGTTTAGGTTAGTGTTAATGATAGGGTTAGTGTTGTGTTTAGGGTTAGTGTTTGGGTTAGGGTTAAGATTTGTGGTAGGGTTAGTGGTAGTGATAGGGATAGGATTAATGTTAGTGTTATGGTTAGTGTCAGGGTTAGGGTTAGAGTTAGGGTTCGTGTTAGGGTTAGGATTAAGTTTAGGGTTAGGGTAACATTGAGGCTTAGTGTTACAGTTACAGATAGAGTTAGTGTTAGTGTTAGGGTTAGGGTTAGGTTTAGGGTTAGTGTTAAGTTTAGGGTTAAGTTTAAATTTAGGGTTAGTGTTATGGTTAGGGTTAGTGATAAGTTTAAGGTTATGTTTAGTGTTAGTATTAATTATAGGATTAGTGTTGCAGTTAGGGTTAGTGTTAGGGGTAGTGATAGGATTAGGGTTATGTTAGGTTTAGTTAAAGTATTAGGGTTAGTTAGGGCAAGGGATAGGTTTCGTGTTAGAGTTAGCTATAGAGTTAGGGTATCGGTTAGGACGAGAGTTAGAGTTAGTGATAGGATTAGTGTTAGGGTTAGTGTTAGGGATAGGGTTAACTTTAGGGTTTGCAATAGTCTTAATGATAGGGATAGGTTTAGGCTTTGGTTTAGTGTTAGTGTTAGGGTTGGGGTTAGTGTTAGTGTTAGTGTTAGGGTTAGGGTTAGGTTTAGTGTAAAGTTTAGGATTAGATTTAGGGTTAGTGTTAGGCTTAGGGTTAGGTTTATGGTTAGTGTTAGGTTTAGGGTTAGGATTAGGGTTCATGTTAGTGGTACAATTAGTGTTAGGGTTTGGTTTAGTGTTAGGGATATGTTTAGGGTTAGTGTTAGGTTTATGTTTAGGGTTAGGGTTAGGGTTAGGGTTAGTGTTTCTGTTAGAGATAGGCTTATGTTTAATGTTTGGGTTAGGGTTAGTGTTAGGTTTAGTGTTAATTTCAGGGTTAGGGTTACTGATACTGTGAGTCTTAGGGTTAGTATTGCCTTTCGGATTGGGGTTAGGTTGAGTGTTAGGATTAGGGTTAGGTTTAGGTTTAGGTTTAGGGTTAGGGTTGGTGTTAGGGTTAATGTTAGGGTTAGGATTAGGGTTAATTTTAGTGTTAAGATTATTGTTAGGGTTTGTGTAAGGCTTAGGGTTTGGGTTATTGTAAGGGTTAGGTTAGGGTTGGTGTTTTAGTTAGTATTAGAGTAATAATTAGGGTTAGCGTTAGGGTTAGTGTTAGTTTTAGGGTTAGAATTTGACTTAGGTTTAGGGTTGTTGGTAGGGTTAGGTTTAGGGTTTGTGTTAAGGTTATGTTTATATATAGGTTTGGGTTAGTGTTAGGGTTAGTGTTAATGTTAGGGTAAGAAATAGTGTTAAGGTTAGCGATCGTTTTAGGGTAAGGGTCAGTGTTACTTTAGAGTTAGGTTTAGGTTTAGTGTTATGGTTAGTGTTAGGGTTAGGTTTAAAGTTCGTCATAGCGTTAGTGTTAGGGTAAGATTTAGTGTTAGGCTAAGGGTTAGTGTTAGGGTTAGGGTTCTGGTTAGGCTTAGGTTTAGTTTTAGAGTTAGGTTTAGTGTTATTGTTAGGGTTAGGGTTTGTGTTAGGGTTAGGTTTAGTGTTTTTGGTTAAGATTAGGGTTACTTTAGTGTTAGGATTATAGTTTGGGTTAGTGCTGTAGTTAGCGTTAGAGTTAGTGTTTCATGTAAGGTTACGGTTAGGTTTAATTTTATTGTTAGTGTTAGTGTTAGGGTTTGGATTAGGTTTAGTATTAGGTTTAGGGTTATGGTTACGATTATTGACAGGGTTAGTGTTAAGGTTAACATTAGTGTTAGTGTTAGGGTTATGGTTAGTTTTAGGGTTAGGATTAGTCTTAGAGTTAGGGTTAGTATAGGGTTAGGGTTAGGGTCAGGTTAGTGGGAGAATTAGGGTTAGGGTTCACGTTAGATTTCCTGTTAGGGTTAAGTTTAGGGTTATTGTTAAGGTTAGGGTTAAGTTTAGGTTTACTGTTAGTGTTAGGTTAGGGTTAGCGTTAGAATTTGTGTTAGAGTTCGTGTTAGTGTTTAGTGTTAGGTTTAGGTTTAGTGTTAGGATTAGTGTTAGTGTTGGATTTATGTTTAGGTTTATGTATAGTGTTAGGTTTAGGGATAGCTTTAGGGTTAGTGTTAGGTTAGGGTAACATTTATTTTTTGGATAGAGTTTGGGTTAGTTTTAGGGTTACAGTTAGGTTTAGGTAAGGGTTAGGATTAGTGTTGGGTTAGATTTAGGGTTATGGTTTGGGTTAGGTTTTGGGTTAGGATTAGGTTTAGGGTTAGGGTAAAGTTAGGTTTAGGATTAGGGTTAGAGTAAATATTAGTATTAAAGTTAGGGTAAGGTTTAGAATTAGTGTTCGTGTTAGGGTTAGGGTTAGGTTTACTAGAAGTTTCAGGGTTACAGTTATGGTTAGGGTTAGTTTTAGGGTTAGTGTTAGGGTTAGCATTAGGGTAGGGTTAGTGTAAATTTTAGGGTTACTCTATGGTTAGGGTTCGTTTTAGGGTTAGTGATAGGGTTAAGATTAGGGTTAGGGTTAGTACTCGGGTTAGGGTTAGGGTTAGAGTAAGGTTGAGTGTTAGAGTTAGTTTTAGGTTTAAGGTTAGAATTAGTGTTAGATTTTGGGATAGGGTTAGGGTGAGGGTTATTTTTAGGATTAGTTTAGGGTTAGTATTAGGCTTAGTGTTAGGGTTTGTGTTAAGGTAAAGGTTAGTGTTAGGTTTATGGTTACAGTTCGGATTAGGGTTAGGTTTAGTGTTAGGGTAAGTGTTTTGATTATGGTTAGGGTTAGTGTTATTGTTAGGTGTAGGCTTCGGGTTAGATTTATGGTAAGGGATAGGTTTAGGTGGGATAGTGTTAGGGTTAGTGTTAGGGTTAAGATTAGGGTTCGTGTTAGGTTTGAGTTAAGGTGAGTGTTAGGGTTAGGTTTAGGGTTAGGATTAATTTTAGTGTTTGAGTTAAAGTTAGGGTTAGGATTATGGGATAGTGTTAGGGTTAGGGATAGATTTAGGGTTAGTTTTAGGCTGAGGTTCAGTGTTAATAATACTTTTAGGGTTAGTGTTAGTTTTAGGGATAGTGTTAGGTTTAGGATTAGGGATAAAGTTAGTTTTAGAATGAAGGTTAGTTTTAGGGTTAGTGTCAAGTTTACATTAAGTTTTAGGGTTAGGGTTAGTATTACTTTTAGGTTAGGGATAGTTTTAGTATTAGGGTTATGGTTAGGGTTAATAGATAGGTTTATGGTTATGTTTAAGTTTAGTGTTAGTGATAGGATTAGGGTTCGGGTAGAGTCTGTGTTTGGTTTAGGGTTAGGATTAGTGTTAGGGTTAGTGTTGGTTTCAGGGATAGGGTTATGTTTAGTCTTAGGGTTAATATTATGGTTAGGGTTAGGTTTAGGATTAGGTTTAGGGTTAGGTTTAGGGTGAGGGTTAGATTTAGGGTAAGTGTGAGGGTTAGTGCTATGGTTACACATAGAGGTAGTGTTAGGGATAGGGTTATTGTTATGGTTAGTGTTAACCTTTGTGTTAGGGTGAGATTTAGGTTTAGGATTATGGTTACGATTAAGGTTAGGATTAAAGTTAGGGTTAAGTTTACGATTAGGGTTCGTGTTAAAGATATGATTAAGATTTGGGTTAGGATTCGTGTTAGGGATATATTTAGGGTTAGTGTTATGTTTAGTTTAGGGTTAGGGTTAGTTTTCGGGTTAGTGTTAGGTTTAGGGTTAGTAGGCTTAAAGTTAAGTTTAGGGTTAGGGTTAGTGTTAGGGTTAAGATTAGGTTTCGGTGTGTGTAAGGGTTAGGGTTAGTGATAGGGTTAGGGTTAGGTTTAGGTTTGATTATATGGTTAGAGTTAGGGTTAGGGTTAGGTTCAGTGCTCGGGTTAAATATAGGGTTAGTTTAAGTTTTAGGGTTAGGTTTAAGTTTAGGCTTTATGTTTAGTGTTAGGGTTTGGGTTAGGGTTATTGTCAGGGTTAATTTTAGATTTATGTTAGGATTAGTTTTAGGCTTAGTGTTAGGGTAAGTGTTACAGTTCGCATTAGCGTTAGGGTTAGGGTTAGGGTTAATGTTAGGGTTAGTGTTTGGGTTAGGGTTAGGATTAGGGTTAGAATTAAAGTCATCTTAAGGATTAGGTTTAGGGTTAGTTTTAGAATTAGGGATAGAATTAGGGTTAGTGTTAGGGTTAGCGTTACGGTTCGTATTAGGTATAGGATTAGGGTGAATGTTAGGGTTAGGGATAGAGTTAGGTTTAGTGTTGGGATAATTAGGGTAAGAGTTAGGTTTAGGGTTATGGATAGTATTAGGGTTACGGATAGGTTTAGTGTTTTTAGGCTTATGTTTAGTGATACGGTTAGGGTTGGGTTTAGGGTTAGTGTTCAGGTTAGGGTTAGGATTAGTGTTAGTGTTTGGGATTGGTTAAGTTTAGTGTTAGGTTAATTATTAGGGTTAGGTTTATGGTTACAGATAGAGTTAGTGTTATTTTTAGGTTTAGCACTAAAATAAGGCTAGGAATAGGTCTAGGTTTAATGTTAGGCTTAGGCCTAGGATTAGGGCTATTATATGGTTAGGTTTAGGGTTAGGTTTAGAGGAAAAGCTGCCTCTTTTATTTTCACCTCCATTTCCATTTACCCATAGGTGACAAAATGAAGTAAAAACTTAAAATAAAATGTGTTCATGATAGTAAACCATTGTATTGGGAAGAACATTCCTTGAGAGCATACTAAGTCTAGATAAAAGATGACTCCTGCCCAGTATCAAAGAAATTTGAACAAAACTAACTCTCACCCTACCATTACCTCTAATCCTAGCCGTAGCCCTAACCCTAAATCTAATATTAACCCTCGCCTGATTAGAGAACTATTGAGCCTAGAATTCCCGCCCTTGGTGAGACTTGAGGGGCAACCTAAGTGATGAATTCTATGCAACATCAATCTAATCTGACCAAATAATTATGGGAGGTATTTCAGTACATGCATATTTTCCTGTTTTCTTCTAAAGTGCTCTCAGATTAACTTGTTTTTGCATGCTTAAGCATAGGCCTACTTTTACAAGGAACATACCAGAGTTCCTACAGATAACTAATGGAGTTTGTGAAGTTTCAAGAAGCTAGCACAAAGCTGTTTGATTTTCAACTACTATAACTTTCTTGTATAGGTCAAAATTAAGTTAAATCTTAAAATACAAAATGTTGCTTACAGCGAACCAGTGAATGGAGAAGGCCTAAACCTGGGGAACAGAGTAAGCTAAAAGATAAATCCTTCCAAGTATAAAAGAATTTTGAATAAAACTAATTCTAACCCTAACACTAGCTCTAACCCTTGCTCTTCCCCTAACCTAACTTTTTTATGAAACCTTTGACCGTAAAATTTCCAAACTTGGACAGCCTATTGGATTAAGCTAAGGGATGAATGCTGCACAGTAATAAAGAAATATGTCCAAAAATTGATGGAGTATATCAGTATATGCATATTTCTCTGTTATCTCATAAAGGACTCTTGGATAAAAAATGATTTACATGCTTTAGCTTAGGCCTATTGTCACAAGAACAAACCAGAGATTGTTCACAGAGAATTGATGGAGTGTGGAGTTTTAAGCAGCTGGCACCAATGCTATTTGATTTCCAACTCCATTTCCACTTACCTGTATAGGTCAAAATAAACTAAAACTTTAATATACAAACTGTTCCTTATAGTAAACCATTGAACCTAGGAGGCCCAAACATGTTGAGTACAGTAAGGTTAGGATAAAATGATTCCTAACCAGTATCAAAAAATTTTCAACAAAACTAACTCTAATCCTAATACCAGCTCTAACACTAGCCCTAACACTATCCTTAACATAAACACTAACCTGTTTGAAAAACTGTTGATCCTAGAAGTCCCAAACATGAGGAGCCTAGGCGGCTAAGCTATCAGATTAATCTCATGCAGTATCAAATAAATATGACCAAATAATTGAGGTGGTATTTCAGTTCATGAATATTTCTCTGTTTTCTGCTAAATGGCTCTTAAAATAAAGTTGTTTTTGCCATCTTCATCTTAGGGCTACTTTCACAAGGAACAAACCAGAGATTTCCCACAGGGAACTGATTCAGTGTTTGAAGTTTCAAGCAGCTAGCACCATCCCGGTTAGATTTCAACCTCCATTTTCATTTACCTATATAGGTCAATATGAAGTGGAACCTAAAAATACAGAGTGGCCCTATTAGTGAACCATTGAAATGAGAAGGCCCAACCCTGAGGAGCATATTAAGGCTAGGTAAAAGAGGACTCTTTCCAAGTATCAAAGAAATTTGTACAAAATATACTCTCACCCTAACACTACATTCAACACTAGCCCTAACCCCAATCTTAACACTAACCCTAACCTGATTAGAGAACCATTGATCCTAGATGTCCCCCAGTTGGAGATCTTTGTGGGGCAAGATTAATAATAAATCCTACTCACTACCAAAAAATCTGATAAAATAATTATGGGAGGAATTTCAGTGCATGCATATTCCCTGCTTTCTCCTAAAGGGCTCTCAGATAAAGCTGTTTTTGCATACTTCAGCTTAGGCCTACATGCACAAGCGAACTACAAGGGTGTCCCCACAAAGAATTGAGGGTGTGTGTGCAATTTCAAGCAGCTAGCATAAACCCTGTTTGATTTTCCATTTATATTTACTTGTATAGGTGAAAATGAAGTAAAATGAAAATATTAACAATTCCAGACAACAAAACGTTGAACCAAAAGGGCTAAACCTGGGAAACAGAGTAAGGTAAGTTAAAGATGAATCCTGGATTGAATCAAAGAAATTTGAACAAAGTAACTCTAACCCTAACATTACATCTAAACTGAGCCCTACTCCTAATCCTAAACATTAACATAGCCCTATCCCTAACCGTAAATTTAACCCTAATTTCAACTATAACCATTGCCCAAACCTTAGCTATAACTCCGTCCAATGCCATAACTTTAACAATAACCCTAATACTAAAGGTATCCCTAACCCTAATATTTACCCTATACCTGTTCTAACCCTAACCCTTATCCTAGCCCTAAATCTAGCTCCAGCCATAACATTTACCCTAAACCTAACCCTAACACTAGGCCTAACCACAATCCTAACCCTAATCCAACACTAGCCCTAATCCTAACCATAAACATAGCCCTAAACCTATCTGTAATCCTATCTTTTACCCTAAACTTAAGCCTAAACCAAATGCTAACTATAGGACTAAACCTAACTGTATACCTATACCTCAGGCTATTCAAAGCCCTAAACCTAACCTGAACCCTAAACCTAACCATATCCATTACTCTAAACCTAGTGATAGTTGGAGCCTTTACCCTAAACCTTAACAAAAATCGATCCCTAATACTGACTCTGACCGTAATAATACACCTAGCTCAAAACCTGACCTTTACCATAAACCTAACCCTTACAGTAGACCTATTAATAACCAAACCCTACAACTATCCTTAAATTTAATGTTATACCTGACATTAGCCCTAGCCTTAATCCTAGCCCTAGCCCTAACCCAAACCCACATCCAAGCTGTAAACCTAGCCTTTATCCTAACTTTCACCCTAACCCTAACCAAAAACATAATCCTAACTATAACCCTAGCCCTAAACTTAACTCTAACTCTATCCATTACCCTAAACATAACCCTTAGGCTAATGCTAACCCTAAGACTAAACCTAAACCTATCACTATCCCCAAAAATATCAATTACCCTAAACCTAACCTGAACCCTAAACCTAACCCTATCTTTATTCTAACCCTATCCTTAAATCTAATTTGAGCCGTAACTCTAAACTAAAACCTAAACCAAGCTCTAACTCTGGCCTTGGTCCTAATGATTTCTCTGGCTCTAAACATGACTCTTACCCTATACCTAACCCTTATAATAGACCTAGACATAAACCTTTCCCTAAAACTATCCCTAATTGTAACCCTAGAAAAGACATTAGACCTAGCCATAATTCTGGCTCTAACCCTAATACAAACCCTAGCCCTTATCCTATCCCTAAACATAGCCTTAAATACAATCCTAACCCAAACTCTAGGCCTAACTTGACACTAACCCTAGCCCTAATCTTAGCCCTAATTTAGCCCTATCCCTAAACTAGTCCTAAGAATAATTCTAACTCTCACATTAGACCTTTCACTCTTTCTAACCCTATCCCTTACCATAACACTAACCCTAGCCCTAACCCTTGTCCTATCATTTGCCCTAGCACTAACCTTAGATAAAACATAACTCAAAATCAATTCCTACCCCAAAGACTAAGCCAAACCCTAACACTAGCCCAAACTATAACATTAATCCTAAAACTATCCGTAACCCTACCCTATCCCTAAAACAAAACCTAGCTTTAGTTATATCCCTAAACCTTAACCTAATCCAAACCCTAACCTTAAACCTAGCCCCTATATGAGTTGTGACCTGAACCCTTAAACTAACCAAGAACCTGACACTGATTCTTACACTACTAGCTCTAAATATGACCCTAACCCTAAAACTAACACTAACACTAACTCTAGCCCTAAAACTAGCCCTAAAATCACCCAAGAACTTACATTAGCCCTAACCCTAACCCTATCCCTAAATTAACCCAAAACATAGCCCTAATCCTAGCTTTAACCCTAGCCCTACTTGTAAACATAACCTAGCCCTAAACCAATCTCTAACTCTATCCAGGACCATAACCACAACCATAACCCTAGTGCTAACCCTAGGCATGAATCCTAAACTTAATCCAATCTAGTGCCCTGAATCTAACCTGAACCTAAACCTAACCCTATAATTACCCTAACACTAACACTAAAACTAATTCAAGCCCTAACTTTAAACCTTAACCTATCCCAAAACCTAACCCTGACCTTGACCATAATAAAATCCCTACCTCTAAACTTGAACATAACCTTACCCTATGCGTAGCCATAATCCTAACCCTAAAAGTATTTTTATCCATAATTCTGGACCTAAAATTACCCCCAGCCCTAATCCTGGTCCTAAATCTAAAACAAACCCTAGCCCTAATCCTAGCCCTAAACCTAGCTTTAATCACAATCCTAACTTAACCCTAACCCTAACCCAAAATGTAACCCTCACCCTACATCTATACCTAGCTATAATGCCATCTCTTACTCTAAACTTAAACCTAACCCTAACCCAAACTCTAGGCTGAAGCCAAACAATGAACCTAGCCCTAATCCTAGCACTAATTTAGACCTATCTCTAACAATAACACTAACACTAGTCCTAAGACTCACTCTAACTCTCACACTATACTTATCCCTAGTTCTAACCCTATCCCTTACCATAACACTATCCCTAGCCCTAACCCTTGCCCTATCCTTAGTCCCATACCTAACCCTAGATATAACCCTAATACCAAATCTAACCCTAACTTAAGCCTAAGCTTAACACTTACACTATCCCTAAACCTAACCCTAGGACTAAACCAAAACCAAGCAATAGCCCTAACCCTAAACATTAACTGAAAACAAACCGAGCACTAAACCTAGACCTATCCCTAGCCCTAATTAGAATTCTAACACTAACTTTAAAACTAACACTGACCCTGACTCATATCCTAATACTCAACCTATCTCTAAACACTGCCCTCATCTTAAACCGCAATGCTAAGAATAACCCTAAAAATAATTCAAGTCCTATCCCTAAACCAAAAACGAACCCTGAACTGACTCTTATCCTAACACAAACCCTAGCTATAAATATCACCCTAAACTTATACCTAACCCTAAAACTAAATCAAACCATAATACTAAAACTAACCTAATTTTAACCCTAGTTCTTTCATTAGCCATGGCCCTAATCCTACCCCTAAGCCTAACACAAACACTAGCCCCGATCCTAGCCCTAAACCTGGATTTAACCCTAAACCTAACCCGAACCATAGACCTAAACCTAGCTCTAAAGCAATCCCCTAACCTAAGCAAAATCCTAAACCTAAGGGTAACCCTAAACCTATTTCTTATCCTTAGGCTAACCAAAACCCTAACTCTATTAATAGCCCTAACTTTGCTCTCATTCTAGGTCTAAACCTATCCAAAATTCAAACCCTAATGCTGATCCTTATACTGACCCTTCACTAATTCTAAGTCTAACCCTAACCCTAACTCTAACCCAAAACCTATGGTAATCCTATCCCTAGACCTAACCCTGAAGCTAACTCCCAGCTTAGTTCTAACCATAGCTCAGAACTTAACCCTTACGCTAAACAACCCTAAACCTAAACCTAGTTCAAACCCTCACCCTAATCCTAACTCAAGACCTAATCCTAACCATAACCCTTGCCATAACTTTAATCCTAAATGTATGCATTACCCTAATCATTACCCTTATGCTAATGTAACCCTAGTTCTAACCCTAACCCTATCACTATCCCACAAACGGTCAATTACCCTAAACCTAACCTGAACCCTAAACCCAACCTCATCCTTACCCTAATGCTAACCTGTCAGACGGCCCTCCAACAGAGGTTGAGGAGAATCACTAGACTAGCTAGTGAGTGTCTCTGGGATGAGCGAGAGGGTGAGTGTCGCGACCCGGCCCGCCACACTGCCTGGCAAAAATCACACCAAGTCGGGAGTTGAGTCAGCTGAGATGGCACAGCAACTCAGTTTATTGGGGAGGGAGGGGACTTATATTGAGAGAGGAGAAGGGAGGTGGGGGCAAAGGCAGGGGCCAATCAGAGATTGGAGAGTCCCCCAGATTGGGGTAGCCTAGGCATCCCAGTTGCAGAAACAGAGCCCCGTTACCCCAGTTACAGAAACAATACCACATTAGGTATGTGTGTCCCGTTGCTGGTTATTCTTTATGTTTGCGGAAGCCATATCTTGGGGCCATTCAGGCACGTATACGGAAGCCATTTCTCAAGCTCTAACTGTCAGGTACATGGAGAAGCACAAAACCAGAATCACAAGACTGGGGATTTCCCAACAGTGTTTTTTCTTCCTCTTTCCCCAGTGATTGCATTTCCGTGGTCAGCAGAGGTCCCAACACTAACCCTAATGCTAATTCGAGCCCTAACCCTTAACTCAAACCAAATCCAAAGTTCAACACTGACCCTCATATTAATAATTCCCCTAGCTCTAAACCTGATTATTACCCTATACCTAACACTTACACTAGACTTAGCCATAAACCTAACCCTAAAATTATCCCTAACCATAACCCAAGACCTGAATTTAGCCCTACCCTTAATCCTAGCCCTAAACCTAGCACACAGCCTAGACCTTATCCTAGCCCTAAATATAGCCTTAATTATAGCCCTAACCCTAACTCTAGGCATATACCTAACACTAACCATAGCACTAATCTTTGTCCTAATTTAGCCCTATCCCTAACCTCCCTAAACCTATCCCAAAGACTAACTCTAACTCTCACCATAGCCCTAACTCTAGTTCTAACCCTATAATTTACTGGAAGCCTAATCCTATCCTGAACCTTATGCCTAACCCTACCCTATTCATATCCCTGACCATAACCCTAGATCTAACACTAAGTCAAAATCTAACCCTTATACTAAGCCTAAGCCTAAACCTAACCCTAGCGCTAACCTTAAGGCTAATCCTAAAACTAGCTCTAACCCTAGCCCTAGCTCTAAACCAAAACCAAGCAATAGACCTAACCATAATCCTTAACATAATCCAAGCCCTGATCCTAAACCTAGCCCTAATCCTAGCAATAATTCGAGTCTTAAGCCAAACCATAAAATTAACCCTCAACCTAACTCTGAACTTAACACTAAGCCTAGGTCTAAACATCACCCTAACCCAAAACCTAAACCTAACACTAGACCTAGTCCTAACCCATAACACTAAAGTTAGCCCTAATCATAACCCTAGTGCTCACATTAGCTGTAACCCTATCCCTAGCCCTAACTTAACCCAAATCCTAGCCCTATTCCAAGCCCTAAACCTAAGGTTAGACCTACGGTTCAGGCTAGCATTAGGCTTCCATTAAAGTATAGGGTTAGAACTAGAGTTAGGGCTAAGGTGAGAGTAAGAGTTAGTCTTTGGACTATGGTTAGGTTTAGGGTTAGGATAGGGCTGAATTAGGGCTAAGGTTAGGGCTATGGTTAGTGTTAGGGTTAGGCCCAGGGTTTGGGTTAGGGTTATAATTAAGCCTATGTTTATGGCTAGGATAAGGACTAGGGTTTGTGCTATGTTTAGGGCTAGGATAATGGCTAGGCCTAAAGTCAGGTAAACCCTAAACCTAAATCTAACCCTATCACTAATTGTTACCATAATGCTAGCTGTATCCCTAGCTCTAACCCTATCCATTACCCTAACCATAATCCTAACCCTAATGATAACCCTAGGCCTAAACCTAACCCAATCCCTAATCTTCTCTAAACCTAACCCTAACTCCCACCCTAACCCTAGGCCTAATACTAAAACTAAGCCTAGGGCTAATTCTAGCCCTAATTTAATCCTATCCTAACCCTAACCATACCCCTAAGACTAACTATAACTCTTGCCCCAGCCCTAGCCCTAGTTCTATCCTTAGCCCTATACTAACTATAGATCTAAACATAACTCTAAACCTAACTCTAAATTTAACTGTAATCATAAGCCAAACCAAACCCTAACACTAGCCCTAACCATAATGATAATCCTAAAATTTGCCCTATCCCTGGCCCTACCAATAAAACAAAACAAATCCATATTGTTAACCCAAACCCTTAACCTAAACTAAACCCAAACCTTACACCTAGTCCTAACCCTAACTCTAAAAATTACTCTGACCCTGACGTTGATCCTAACAATAATCCTAACTCTACTCATCACCCTAACTTAAATTAACCCTAACACTAGACATAGCCTTAACCATAACCCTAAAACTAGCCTTAATTGTAGACCTAGTTCATACATTACTGGTTATGATAACCCTAGCCCTAACCCTAACACAAATCCTACCCCTAATTCTACTCGTAAACCTAGCTTAAACCATAATCTTAACCCTAACACTAGCACTAACCCTAACCCCAACGCTTAACCCTAGCTCTAACACTATCCCTTACCATAAGCCAAACCCTAACCCAAATGCTAACCCTAAACCTAACCCTAATCCTTAGCCTAACTTAAACACTAACAGTATTACCAGTCCTAACCCTAGCCCTGACTCTAGTTCTAACCCTAACACTGAACCTCATATGACACTAAAAGTAACCCTAGGTCAAAACCTGACCCTAAACTTAAACCAAAACCTAACACTAGACCTACCAGTTACCCTATAATTATACCTAAGCCTAACACTAGAGATAGACCCAAAGGTAATTCTAAATATAGCTATAACTCTAGCCCTAGACCTAAACAAATCCTAGCACTAGCCCTAGCAATAAACCTTAACCTAAACCATACACTTACCCTATTCCTAGAGCTAACAACCCTAGTCCTAATTCTGGCTCTAACCTTAAAACCTAACCCTATCTTGAAAACTGACCTTGATCCTAACAAATAAACTAGCTTTAAACCTGACACCAACTCAAAACCTGGACCTAACACTAGACATAGTGGTAACCCTAAACCTAAAACTAGCCCTAAACATAACACTAGCTTTTACATTACCCATAGTCCTAACCCTAGCCCTAAACCTAACACAAAACCTAGAGCTAATTCTAGGCCTAAACTTAGCTCTAAGCTTAAACATAAGCCTAGCCGTAACCCGAAACCTAACTCTAACCCTAACCCTCTCCTTAGAACTAACCCTAGCTCAAAGCCTAACTCTTACACTAAACATAACCTTAGACCTTTTCTAAATCCCAATCCTAATCCTAGCCCTAATCGTAAACTAACCCTACTCAAATTTTAGCTCCAACTATATTCATTACCCTAACCCTAACCCTCACCCTAACCCTTATTATAACCCTATCCCTAACACTAAACCTAATTCTAACCATAATCTTGAACTCAGAAGTAAACCTAAACCTAACCCTCACACTAGTCCTAATCCTTAGCTCCAACACTAACACTTATCATAACTTAACCATAAACTTAACCCTAAACTAACACTTACCCTAAACCTAACACTTACAGTAAACCAAACCCTATCCCTATCCCTAACCCTAATCCTAACCCTAGATTTATTCAAAACCAAAACCTAGCCCTAACCCTAGCTCTAAAACTATCCATTACACTAAACATAACCCTAACCCTAATGCTAACCCTAACATGATCCCTAAAACCTAACCCATCTGTTACCTTAAACCTTAACTAAAACCTAAAGTAAACACTTCTATTACCTTAACTCTAAACCTAACCCTAATGCTAATTTGAGCCCTAACCCTTAACCTTAACATAAACCAAACTCTAACCCTGACCCTGACTGTGACACAAATAATTCTAGCTCTAAAGCTAACCTTTAACATAAACCTAACCCTTTCACTCAACCTAGCCATAACCTAACCTTAACACTATCCTTAAACATAATCCTAGATCTGGTACTATGCCTAGCCTGAGTCGTAGCCCTAACCCTATCAGAAAATGTACCCTTCATCCTAGCACTAATCCTGGCCTTAATCCAAAACTGAAACATAGCCCTAGGCCTAATCCTAATTCTAACCCTCACCCTAGCCCTAAACTTATTTATAACTCCACCCATTCCTTTAAACTTAACCCTAACCCCAGTGCTAACCCTAACTGTAGCCCAACCCCTAGGCTTAACCCTAACAATAACCCTAGTTCTAATACTAGCCCTAATTAACCCGTAACCCTAAACTTCACCCTAAGCCTACTCCTAAGAATAACTCTAATTCTCACGCTAGTCATATCCCTAGTTCTTACCATATTCTGTACCATAACCCTAACCCTAGCCCTAACACTAGTACAAGCCCTAACACTTTATCAACGATGAGTCTAAATCTAACCCTAAACCTAAGTCTAAACTTCACTCTAACACTAGCGCTAACACTGAGACTAATCCAAAATCTAGCCTTAACCCAAACTCTAGCATTAAAAGAAAAAAAATCACAGCTATAGCCCTAACCATAGCCCTTAACCTAAAGCAAAACCAAACTCTACATTTAACACCATCTTTAGCCCTAATTTGAGTCTTAAACCTAACACTAAAAGTAACCCTGACCCTGACACTGACCCTAAATATAACCGTTGCTCTAAACATCACCCTAACCCTAACCCTAAAATTGGCACTAATTGTAATACTAGTTCATCCATTAGGCATAGCCCTAACCCTAGCCTTAACCAAACCCAAAACCTAGCCATTATTTGAGAATTAACCCTAAGTCTAAACCTAACCCTAACCCAAAACCTATCCCTAAAACTTACCCAAACCCTAGCCAGAATCCTAACCATGTCACTAGCCTTATCAGTAGCTCTAAACCTATCCATTTCCCTAACCATAACCATAACCCTAATTAAAACCATAGGCTAATGCTAACATTATCATTAAGCCTAACCTTATTCATTAAACTAAACCTAACATAAATCCTAAACCTAACCCTATCATTACCCTAACCCTAAACATAATGCAAATTTGAGCCCTAATCCTAAACTTAAGCTACGCCAAACCCTAACTCTGACCCTTCCCGTAATAATATACCTAGCTTTAACCCTGACCCTACCCCTAAACATAATCCTTATACTAGATCTAGGCATAAACCTAACCCTAAAACTATTCCTAACGTAACCATAGACCTGACATTTGCCCTAGCTGTAATCCTAGCCCTAACCTCAACACAAACCATAGCCCTAAACCTAACCCTAACCCTAACCCTACCCTAACCTAATCCTATCCATAACACTAGCTCTAAACTTAGCTCTAACCCTATCAATTACCCTAAACATAGCCCTAATTCTAATGCTAACCCTAGGCCTAAATCTAAACCTATGCCTAACTGTAAACTTATCCATTCTGCTAAACCTAACCTGAACCCTAAACCTAACACCATCAGTACCCTAACCAAAACCCTAATGCTAAATTGAGTCCTAACTCTAAACCCTAACCTAAACAAAACCCTAAACATGGCCCTGAACCTAATAATACCTCTAGCTCTAAATTTGACACTTACCTAAATCTAATCCTTACACTAAACATACACATAAACCTAACCCTAAAACTATCCCTAAACATAACCCTAGACCTGATGTTCACCCTAACACTAATCCTAGCCCTAAACCTAAAACAAGCCCTAGCCCTAATCCTAGCCCTTAACATAGCCTTAATCATAAATCTAACAAAACCCTAGCCTTAACCCTAATTCTAACCTTCCTCCTAGCCCTAAACCTAACTCTAACCCCATTATATACACTAAACCTAACCCTAAGCCAAAACAAACCATAGGCCTAAACATAAACATAAACCTAGTCCTATTCCTAGACCTAATTAAGCCCTATACCTAAACAAACACTAAGCCTAGCCCTAAGACTTAATCTCACTCTCACCCTAGCCCTATCCCAAGTTCTAACAATATTTTTATCATAACCCTAAACCTAGCTATAAACCTAGAAATAACACTAGCCATATCCTTAGCCCTGGACCTAACCCTAGATCTAATCCTAACTCTAAATCTAACTCTAAACCTAAGACTAGTGTTAGGGTTAGGTTTAGGAATAGGCTTATTTCTAGTGCTAGTCTTAGGTTTAGTGTTAGATTTAGAGTTAGAATTACTACACAAGTCCTAAACCTAATGCTAATCTTAAAACTAGCCTGAACCATAGCCCTAGCCCTAAAACAAAACCGAGATAGCCCTAACTTTAAAGCTTAACCAAAACCAAAACATAACTCTAGACCTAGCTCTAAACTTAGCCTTCATTCGAGTCCAAACCCTAACCCTAAAAGAACCCCTAACCTTAATTTGACCCTAATACTAACCCTAGCTCTAAACATCACCCTAATGTTAAACCTAACCCTAACACTAGATTTAGTCCTAACCCCAAACTTATAACTAGCCCAAATCATAACTCTACTGCAAACATTGGCTGTAATTCTAAACTTAGCCCTAACTCTAACCATCTGAAACCTAACCCTAGCTTTAACACTAAACCTAATCCTAACACTAGCCCTAACCCTACCCTAAATATAGCCCTAACCCTAGGTCTAACCCTATCCCTTACCCTAAGCCAAACCTAACCTTAGGTCCAACCCTAGTCCTAAACCAAATCCTATTAATATTCCTAACCCTAACCCTAAGTCTATCTCTAACTATAACTCATACCTGACACTTATTTTGACTCTAATAGTAACCGTAGGTCTAAACCTGACCCTAACCCTACACTGATCCCTAACAGTAGCACTACAAATAAACATATTCCTAAACCTAACCCTAACACTAGCCTTAGACCTAAACCTAATCCTAAATCTAGCCATGTCACTAGCCCTAGAAATAAACAAAAACCTAGCTCTAGCCCTAATAATAAACCTTAACTTAACCCAAACACTAACCCTACCCCTAGACCTAACCCTAATGATAATTGTGGCTTTAACCCTAAAGCTAACTCTAACCTGAACACTGACCCTGAGCCTATCACTAACTCTAGCTCTAAACATCACAATAACACTAACCCTAACCCTAATAATTGACCTAGCCAACACAAAACCAAAAACTGGCCCTAACCATAACCCTAGTTCATACATTAGCTGTAGCCCTAACACTAGCCCTAACCTAACCCAAAACCTGGCCCTAATCTGAGCGATAACCCTAGCTTTAACCCTAACACTAACCCTAGCCATAAGCCAGTCCCTAACCCTTCCCTAAACCTAGCTCTTTTCCTATTTGTTACCTTAAGCCAAACCCTAAAACTAATGCTAACCCTGGTCCTAACCCTAATCCATAGCCTAACTCAAATACTAACCATATTACTAGTCCTAACCCTAGCCCTCAGTCTAGCTCTAACCATAACACAAACACTAATCCTAACCCTGAAACTTATACTGATCCTAACACCAACCATATGTCTAAACCTGACCCTAACCTGAAGCCAAAACCTAACATTAGCCCTACTGGTAATACTATACCTAAACTTAAATCTAACACTAGTCCTAGACCTAAACCTAATCCTAAATCTAGCCATAACTCAAGCCCCAGACCTGAACAACAACCTTTCCCTAGCCCTAACAACCACCCTTAATATAACCCAAACACTAAACCTACTTTTAGACCTAACCCTAGCCCTAATTCTGGCACTAACCCAAACACTCGCTCTAACTGAATGCTGACCTTGACTATAACATAAATCTAGCTCCAAAGCTCACTTTAACTCAAAACCTAATCCTAACACTACACCTAGGCATAACCCTATATCTAAATATATCCCTAATCATAACCCTAGCTCTTAACTACCCATGGCCCTAACCTGAGGCCTAAAATAACACAAAACCTAGCCCTAATCCTAGGTCTAAACATAGCCCTAAATGTTACCCTAAACTCACCATAGCCCTATCCCTAACCCTAACCTTCCCCTTAGACCTAACACTACCTCAAAGCCTAACCTTTACTTTAAACATAAACCTAGCCCTATCCAAAACTTTAACCTAACCCTAACCCTAATCCTACCATCTAACAGCCCTAACCATAGCTCTAATTCTATACACTACCCTATCCCTAGCTCTAATCCTAACCATAACCCTAGCCCTAATTCTAGCTCTAAACCTATTCATTACCCTAAACATAATCCTAACACTAATCCTAATCTTAGGCTTAACCCTAACACTGTCACAATCTCTAAACCTATCCATTACCCTGAAACTAACCTGTACTCTAATCCTAAGCCTATTCATTACCCTAACCCTAACTCTATCCCTAATGATAATTAAAGCCCTAAACCTAAACCTTAAACTAAACTGAACCATAAGCCATACTCTGACATTAATAATACATCTAGCTCTAAACTTGACCCTTACCCTGAATCTAACTTTTACACTAGACCTAACCATAAACATAACCCTAAATCTATTCCTAACCGTAACCCTAGACTTAATCGTAGACACTTACCCTAACACAAATCCTAGCTCTAAACCATATCCTAAATGAAAAACTAACCCTAACACTAGACAAACCCTAAATCTACCCATAATCATAACCCCAACTCTTACCTTACCCATACACCAAACACTAGCCCTAAACCTCATATACAACCTAGCCCTAATCCTAGCCCTAAACCTAGACCTAATCATAACTCTAACCCTATCCCTAGCACTAACCTTAACCCTAACACTGGCCCTGGCCCTAAACCTACTCAAACTCTAATCCTTACCCTAAATATAACAATAGCTCTAACACTACACCTAACCCTAAACCTACCCATAATTCTAAATGTAACCATGGCACAAATCCTAGTACAACCTTTATCCATTACCTGAACCATAACCCTAACCCTACTGCTAACTCAAGCCATAACCCTAACCCTAACCGTAGCCCTAACTCTAACTCAAACCCTCACTCTAGCCTTAACCCTAGCTAAAACCCTAACACTTATGCTAAACCTAACACTAACACTAACCCAAGGCCTATCTTTAAACTTAGCCCAAATCCTAATGTTACCAGAAGCCCTAACACTAGCACTAATCCTATCCTTTAGCCAAAATATAAACCTAACCCAAATGCTAACCCTAGGCCTAATCCTAATCCTATCATAAAAACTAACCCATTCTATTACTCTAAACATAACCTGAACCCTAAACCTAACACTATCCATTACTTTAACCCTAACCATAATGTTAATTTGAGCCCTAACCCTAAACATTTTCCTAAACCAAACCCTAAACCGGATTCCAAACCTAATAATACACTTAGCTGTAAACCTGACCTTTACCCTAAACCTAACTTTTCACTAGACCTAGACAAAAACCTAAAGTTAACATTATTTCTAAGCATAACCCTATACCTGACATTAGCCCTAGCTAATCATAGCTCTAAACCAAACACAAACCCTATTTCTCATCCTAGCCCTAAACCTAGCCTTAATCCTAACCCAAACAATTATCCTATTCCTATAACTAATTTTAATGCTTACTCTAGCTCTGAACCTAGCCATAATCTCATCCCTTCCCCTAAAACTAACCATAACCCTAACACTAACACTAACCATAATTCTAGCCCTGACCACAGGCCTAACTCTAACACTAAAGAGAGTGCTAATCTAGCCCAATCCTAAGCAAATCCCTAACTCTAGCCCTAAGAATAACTCTCATCCTAGCCCTATTTCTATTTCTAAACCTGTCCATTACTGTAACCATAACACTAGCCCTAACATTATCCCTAACCCTAGATCTAACCATAACTCTAAATTATGCATAGAAACTCAAAATCTAACCCAAACCTTAAGACTAAACCTCACCCTATCACTAGCTGAACACTATCGCTAATCATAAAACTAACAGTAACCCTAGCACTAGCCCTAAAACAAAACTGAGCCATTACCCTAAGCCTAAACCTAACCAAAACCAAAACCTAAACCTAAAACTAGCCATAACCCTAGCGCAAATTTGAGTCCTAGGAATAAAACTAACCCTTACCCTGACTCATATCCAAACACTAATTCTAGCTCTATATATCACCCGAACCATAAAGCAAATGCTAACACCATTCCTAGCCCAAACCCTAACCCTAAAACTAACCCTAATAATAACCCTAGTTCATACATTAGCCATAGTCCTAACCCTATCCCTAACCCCAAAACAAAAAAAAGCCCTAATATGAGCCCTAAAACTAGATTTAACCCTAACCCTATACCTAGCCATAAACCTAACCCTAACACAAGCTCTAAGCCTAGATCTAGCCCTATCCTTTATCCTAGGCCAAACCCTATCCGTAATGCTAACCATAGTCCTAGTCATAATCCTTAGCCTAAATCAAACACTAACCCTATTACTAGTCCAAAACCTAGCCCTCATTCTAGTTCTAAACCTAACCTAAACCTAACTCCTTATTCTGACAATAACAGTAGTTATAAGTCTAAACCTGACCCTAACCCTAAACTGAACCCTGAAAGTAGCTTACCAGTGATCTTTTACATAAACCTAACCCTAACACTACATCCAGACCTTAACCGAATCCTAAATCTAGCAATAACTCTAGCCCTAGACCTAAACAATAACTTAGTCCTAGCCCTAACAATAATCCTTTACCGAAACCAAACAGTAACACAACCCCCAGAACTAACCCTACTCCTGATTATGGCTTTCATCCTAACTCTAATCTGAACACTGAACCTGACACTAACACTAAACCTACCTCTGGATATGACACTAAATCAAAATATAAACCTAAAAATCTAAATCTAAATCTAAACACTAGCCATATCCTTAGCCCTAGAACTAACCCTAGATCTAATCCTAACTCTAAATCTAACACTAAACCTAAGACTAGTGTTAGGGTTAGGTTTACGAATAGGTTTATTTCTAGTGCTAGTCTTAGGTTTAGAGTTCAATTTAGAGTTAGGATTACTACACTAGTCCTAATCCTAATGCTAATCTTAAAACTAGCCCTAACCATAGCCTTAGCCCTAAACAAAACCAAGCCATAGCACTAACTTTAAAGCTTAAATTAAACCAAAACCTAACTCTACACCTAGCCCTAACCATAGCCCTAATTTGAATCCAAACCTAACTCTAAAACCACCTTGACCTTAATTTTGTCCCTAATACTAACCATAGCACTAAACATCACACTAATGTTAAAGCTATACCCAACACTAGACCTAGTCTTAACCCCAATCTTATAACTACCCCAAATCATAACTCTACTGCAAACATTGGCTCTAACTCTAAACCTAGCCCTAACTTTAGCTAAAATTTAGCCCTAATCTGAATCATAACCCTAGCTTTAACACTAAACCTAACCCTAACACTAGCCTAAACCTACCCTAAAAGTAGCCCTAACCCTATCCCTTACACTAAGCCAAACCAAACCCTAATGCTAACCCTAGTCCAAACCCTAATCCTATTACTAGTCCTAAACATAGCCCTCATTCTAGTTCTAACCATAACTCAAACCTGACACTTATTCTGACCCTAATGGTAACCATAGGTCTAAAACTCAACCTTACTGTATACTGAACCCTAACACTAGCACTAGAAATAAACCTATTCCTAAACCTAACCCTAACACTAGCCCTAGAGCTAAACCTAATCCTAAATCTAGCGATATCTCTAGCCCAAGACATAAACATTAACCTAGCCTTAGCCCTAATAATAAACCTTCACCTAACCCAAACACTAACCCTACACTTAGACCTAACCCTAGTGATAATTCTGGCTTTAACCCTAAAGATAACTCTAACCTGAACACTGACCCTGAACCTAACACTAAATCTAGCTCAAAACATCAAGCTAACACTAACCCTAAACCTAACACTTGACCCAGCCAACACTAACCCAAACACTGGCCCTAATCATAACCCTAGTTCGTACATTAGCAGAAGCCCTAACACTAGCCCTAACCTAACCCAAAACCTGGCCCTAATGCTAACCCAAGCCATAACCCTAATCCTAACCCTAACCATAGCCCTGATTCTAACTCTTACCCTCACCCTAACCCTAACCCTAGCTCAAAACCTAACACTTCTGCTAAACCTAACACTAACACTAACCCTCGGCCTATCTCTAAACTTAGCCAAAATCCTAACGTTAACACAAGCCCTAACACTAGCACTAACGCTATCCTTTACCCTAAACATAAACCTAACTCAAATGCTAATCCTAGGATAAACCCTAATCCTATCACTAACACTAACCCTATCCATTACACTATACCTAACCTGAACCCTAAACCTAACATTATCCATTATTTTAACCCTAACCATGATGCTAATTTGAGCCCTAACACTAAACCTTATCCTCAAGCAATCCCTAAACTGCAGTCCTAACATAATAATACACCTAGCCCTAAACCTGACCTTTACCCTAGATCTAACTTTCCACTAGACTTAGACATAAACCTAAAGTTAAAACTACTCCTAACCATAACCCTAGACCTGACATTAGCCATAGCTCTAATCCTAACTCCAAACCTAACAAAAACCCTAGACCTCATCCTAGCCCTAAGCCTAGCCTTAATCCTGACCCAAACACTTACCCTATTCCTATACCTAATTTTATCCCTCACCCTAGCCCTTAACATAGCCATAATTTCATCCCTTCCCCTAAAACTAACCATAACCCTAACACTAAAAATAACCAAAATTCTAGCCCTAACCACAGGCCTAACTCTAACATTTAAACCCAGCACTAATCTAGCCCTAATTTAGCCCTAATCCTTAGCAAATCCCTAACTCTAGCCCTAAGAATAACTCACAAACTAGCTCTATTTCTATTTCTAAACTTGCCCATCACCATAACCATAATACTAGTCCTAACCTTAACCCTAACCCTAGATCTAACCATAATTCTAAATTAGGGTTATAAACTCTAAATCTAACCCTAACCTTAAGCCTAAACCTCACCCTACCACTAGCTGAACACTATCGCTAATCATAAAACTAAACCTAACCTTATCCCTAGCCCTAAAAGAAAACCGCACAACACCATAATCCTAAACCTAACCTAAACAAAAACCTAACCCTACAACTAGCCATTAGCCTAGCTCAAATTCGAGTCCTAGGACTAAAACTTACCCTTACACTGACTCATATCAAAACACTAACCCTAGCTCTATATATCATCCTAACCATAAAGCAAATGCTAACACCATTCCTAGCCCAAACCCTAACCCTAAAACTAACCCTAATAATAACCCTAGTTCTTATATTAGCCATAGTCCTAACACTAGCCCTAACACCAAAACAAAAATGGCCCTGATCTGAGCCCTAAATGTAGATTTAACCCTAACCCTAGCCCTAAACCTAACCCTAACACTAGATCTAAGCATAGATCTAACACTATCCCTTATCCTAAGACAAACCCTATCCATAATGCTTACCCTAGTCCTAATCATAATCCATAGCCCAAATCAAACACCAACCCTATTACTAGTCCAAACCTATTCCTCAATCTAGCTCTAAAACTTACCCAAAACCAAACTCTAACCTTCACCCTATTCTGACCATAAAACTAATTATAGGTCTAAACCTTACCCTAACCCTAAACTGAACCCTGAAACTAGCTCTACCAGTGAACTTTTATGTAAACCTAACCCTAACACTACCTCTAGACCTAAACCTAATCCTAAATCTAGCAATAACTCTAGCACTAAACCTAAACAACAACTTAGTCCTAGCCCTAATTTTAACCCTTAACCTAAACCAAACAATAACACTACCCCCAGAACTGATCCTACAACTGAGTCTGGCTTTAAACCTAACTCTAATTTGAACACTGACCCTGACACTAACACTAAATCTAGCCTTAAAACTGACTCTAAACCACAATCTAAACCTAACACTAGAACTAGCCATAATCCTAACCCTAAAACTAGCCCTAATTAGAACCCTAGATCTTACATTACCCATAACACTAACCTAGACCTAAACCTAACACAAAACCTAGCCCTAAACCAAGGACTAAACCTACCATAACCCTAACCCTAACTCCAAACCTAGCCCTAACACTAAGCCTAACCCTCACCTTAGACTTAACCATAGCTCAAAGCCAAAATGTTGGCCTAAACATAACCCTGGCCTTATCCCTAACAATAACCCTAACCCTAACCCTAACCCTAAGCCTATACATTACTCTTTTGATAACCCTATTCCTAATTCTAACTCTAGGCCTAACGTAACCCTAAATCTCTACATTACCCTAACCTACCCTGAAACCTAAACCTAACCCAATCAATTACCATAATCCTAACTCTAACCCTAATGCTCATTTGAGCCCTGTCCCTAAACCTTAACCAAATACAAACCACAATCCTCATGCTGAACCAAAAATAAAAATACCCCTAGCTCTAAAACTGACCCTTACCTAAACTTAACACTTACACTACACTAAGATATACACCTAATCCTAATTCTACTCCTACCTGAAACAATATACCTGACATTATCCCTAGCCCTAATTCTAGACCTAACCCTACAACAAACCCTAGCCCTCATCCTAGCCCTAAACCTAGACTTAATCATAATGCAAACCCTAACCCTAGCCCTAATCCTAATTCTAACCCTCACTCTACCTCTAAACCTAGCTATAACACATCACTTACCCTAAACTTAACCCTAAACCTAGCCCTAATGCTAGGCCTAACCTGAACACTAACCCTAGTTCTAATCCTTGCCCTGATTTAGCTCTATCCATAAAACTAACCATAAACCTAGCCCTAAGACTAACTCTAACCCTCACCCTAGCCTTATACCTAGTTCTATCCATATCAATTAGCAAACCCCAAACTAAACCCTAACCCTTGCCTTAACATTAGACCAAGCCCTAACCCAAGTTCTAACCCTAACTCCAAGTCTTAATCTAACCCTTATCCTAAGGCTAACACAAACACTATCCCTAATCCTAATGTTTATCATATAACCCAGGACAAAAACAAAACTGAACAATAGGGGCGGAGGATGTGGCTCAAGTGGTACCACATTCACATGGTATACACGGGGTGCTGGGTTTGATCCTCAGCAACAATAAATATATAATTAAAAAAAAGAGATGTAATTTCCACTAAAAATTAAAAAATAAAAAAAATATATTAAAAAATTCTCTCTCTCTCTCTCTCTCTCTCTCTCTCTCTCTCTCTCTCTCTCTCTCTCTCTCCTTCTCTCAAAAAAAAAAAACAAAAACAAAACTGAGCAATAGTCCTAATCTTGAAACTTAACTTAAACCAAACACTAACACTACACATAGACCTAACCCTAGCCCTAATTTGAGTCATAACCATAACTTTAAGTAACCCTGACCCCGAATCATATCCTAACACTCACCCTAGGACTAAACACCACCCTAAATTTAAACTGAACCCTAACAGTAACCCTAGCATTAATTTGAGTCATAACCCTAACCTTAAAACTAACCCTGATGCTGACTCATATCCTAACAGTCACCCTAGTTCTAAAGACCGCCCTCACCTTAAACTGAACCCTAAAAGTAATCCTAGCTCTTATTTGAATCCTGAACATAACGCTAAAACTAACACTTTCTCTGAATTATATCCTAATACTAACCTAGCTATAAATATCACCCTAACATTAAACCTAACCCTAACACTAAATCTACCCCTAACCCTAACCCTAATTGTAACCTAGTTCTTACATTATCCATTGCCATAACATTAGCCCCAACCCTAACACAAAAATTAGACCTAATCTAAGCCCTTAACCAGGATTTAAACCTAATCCTAACCCTAACTCTAGCCCTAACCCTAGCTCTAAGCCTATCCCTTACCCAAAGTGAAACCCTAACCCTAATGGAAACCATAGACCGATCCATAATCCTTAAGCTACCAAAGCCTTAACCCTATTAATAGTCATAACCCTACCCTCAATCTAGCTCTAACCCTATTCCAAACACTAATGTTAGCCCTGACCATTACTTTGACCCTAACGCTAACCCTAGGTCTAAACCTGGCCCTAACCCTGGACCAAACCATAACACTAGACCTAGACCTAAACCAAATCCTAAATCTAACCTTATCTCTAGCCCTATACCTAAACAAAAACCTATCCCTACCCCTTAAATTAACCCTTAAACTAACACAAACACCAACCCTACCGCTAGACCTAAACCTAGTTCTAATTCTGGCTGTAACCCTAACTCTATCTTGAAGCCAAACACTGACCTTGCCTTTAAGAGTAAACCTACCTCTAAACCTGACCCTAACGAAATATCTAAACCTAACACTAGACCTAGGCAAAATTCTAACCCTCAAACTAGCCCTAATCATAACCCTAGCTCTTACATTCCCCCAGCCCTAACCCTAGGCCTAAACCTAACACAAAAACTAGAGCTAATCCTAGGCCTAAGCATAACCCTAACCCTAACCCCAACCTAACAATTGATTAGTCCTAACTCTAGCTCAAAGACTGATTCTGTTCCTAAACATAAACCTACACCTAGTCTTAAACCTAGCTCTAAACCTACTCATTAGCCTATAACTAACCCTAAAACTAATGATAACCCTAGGCTTAACCCTAACCACAAAACTAGCCCTAACCCGAGTCCTAAACCTAGATTTAACACTAACCCTAACTCTAGCACTAACGCTAGCTCTAAGGCTATCCCTTACTCTATGAATAACCCTAACTCTAATGGTAGCCCTAGACTTATGCCTAATGCTTTGGCTAACCAAAATCCTAACCTTATTAATAGTCCTGAACTTAGCCTGCATTCCAGCTCTAATCTTATCCCAAACCCGAACACTAACCCTTACCCTTATCCTGACCCTAACACAAACCCTAGTTCTAAACCTGACCCTAACACTAGACTCAAACCAAACAATAACCCTGGACCTAAACCTAATCCTAAATATAGCCTTGTCTCTATCCCTAGACGTAAACAAAAGCCTAGTCCTAGGACTTACAATAACCCTTATCTTAACACAAACAATAACCCTACCCCTAGACCTAAACCTACTACTAATTCTGAATGTAACCCGAATTTGAAGTCTAACCCAAACACTGACTCTGCATTTAACAGTAAACCTTATTGTTAACCTGACCCTAACTGAAAATCTAAACCTACCACTAAATCTTGGCATAACCCTAACCCTAAAAGTAACCCTATTCATAATTCTAGCTCTTACATTACCCTCAGCTTTAACCCTAGGCCTAAACCTAACACAAAAATCTAGAGATAATCCTAGGCCTTAACGTAGCCCTTATATAACCCTAACCCTAACCCTAGCCCTAACTCAAACCTAACCCTGGCCTTAGACCTACACTAGCTCAAAACCTAAACCTAACTATAAACATAAACCTAGAGCTATCCCTAAATCTAACCCTAAACCTAGTCCTTATCCTAACCTTAACACAAGCCCTAACCATAGCTCTAAACTTACCCATTAACCTAACCATAACCCCAACCCTAACTGTAATCCTAGCCTTAACCCTAACAATAATCTTAACCCTAAACAGAAAACTAACCCTAGACCTCACACTAACCTCTTACTCACTATAGCCCTAACCATAAATCAAACCCTAAACCTTACCGTAAACCTAAACATAAGTGTAAACCTAACCCTAACCCTAAACTTAAATCTAGCCTTGTCCCTAACCCTAAACCTACATCTAATCATATTTATTACCCAAACCCTAAACCTAAACTTAATTATAACCATTCACCTAACCCTAATTCTATAACTACTGTAATCCTATCCCTAAACATAACCCTGAACATAACCCTTGCTCTAAACCTAATCATAGATCAGAACTTAGCACTTACACTAAACATAACACTAACCCTAAACCTTGTTCTAACCCATACCTTAACCCTAACTCAAGACCTAATCCTAACCATAAGTCTAGCTATAACCTTAACTCTAACTGTATCAATTACCCTAATAATAACCCTTATCCTAATGCTAATGCTAGGCCTAACCCTATCTCAAGACCTAATCCCAATCATAACCCTAGCCCTAACCTTAACTCTAACCCTAAACATAACCCTTTCCCTAATGCTAAACCTAGGCCTAAACCTAAACCTATCACTAACCCCTACCCTATGTCAATCACCCTAAACCTAACCTGTACCCTAAATCTAACCCTACCATTACACTAACCATAACCCTAACACTAATTTAAGCCCTAACTTTAAACTCAAACCTAAAAGAAACCCTAACCATGACCCTTACCCTAATAATTCCCCTAGCCCAAATCTAACCCTTACTCTAAACCTAATCCTTACATTAGACCTAGCGAAAACTTAACCCTAAAATTATCCATAACCATAACCCTAGACCTGACATTAGCCCAGGATATAATCCTAGCCCTAACCCGAACACAAACTCTAGACCACAATAGCACTAAACATAGCTTTAATCATAACCCTAAACTTAAACCTAGGCCTAACTTAAAACCAATTCTATCCCTAGTCTTAGACCTAACTTAGCCCTATCCCTAACATTAACCCTAACCATAGCCCTAAAACTAAGTCTAACTTGAACTAGCCCTAAAACTAGTTCTAAACTTATCCCTTACTGGAACTCTAAACCTAGCCCTAACCCTAGGCCTAACCCTAGCCATTTCCTTAGCCTTAGCCCTAACTCTATATCTAACCTTAACTCTAAATCTAACCCTAATGCAAAGCCTAAGCCTGAACCTAACAATAACCCTATCCCTTACCCTAATTCTACTCCTAAATCTAGCCCTAACTCTAGCCATAGCCTAATACAAAACTGAGCCATAGCCCTAACCCTAAACCTTAACCTAAACCAAACCCTAACCCTACACCTTGCCCTAACCCTAGCCCTAAATCTAGTTTTAAGCACAATGCTAAAACTAATCCTAACCATGATTCTGACGCTAACACTAACCCTTAACCCTAGTTTTAAACATCACCCTAAAAATAACCCTAAATAACACTAGACCTAGCCCTAATCCTAAATCTAACCCTAAAACTAGCTCTAATTTTAATCCTGGCACTTATATTAGCCATAACTCTAACCCTAGCCTTAACTTAACCCAAAACCTAGCCTAATCTGAGCCATAAAATGAGCTTTAACACTAAACCTAAACATAACCCTAAACCTAGCACTCATAATAACCATAAGCTTAGCTCTAACCCTAGCTCCAACCCTATCTTTTACCCTAAATATAATCCTAACCCTAATGGAACCCTAGGCCTAAACCTTACTATATCCCTAATCCTGACCCTATCCATTATCCTAAACATAACTTGAAACCTAAACCTAACTATATCATTACCCTGACACTAAACCTATGCTAATTTAGGCCTACATTTATGCCTTAACCTATCCCAAACACTAATCACGACACTAACCCAAACAATACCCGTAGCTCTAAACCTGACCCTAACCCTAAATCTAAAACTTACACTACATCTAACCTAACCCTAAACTATCTTTAACTGTGAAGCTGGACCTGAAATTAGACCTAGCCCTAATCCTAGCCCTAAACCTAGCCTTAATTCTGACCCGTACCATAACCCGAGGTTTAACCTTAATTCTAACCCTTGTCCTTGCCCTAAACCTAGCTATACCGTATCCCTTACCCTAAACCTAACCATAACCCTAAACCAAACTAAAATCTTAAACCTAATGGTAACCCTTGTCCTAACCCTAGGCCTAACCATAAGACTAAGCCTAGAAATAGCCCTAATTTAGTTCTATCCTAACCCTAGACCTAGCCTTAAGACTAACTCTTGCCCTAGCCCTATCCCTAGTTCTATTGTTAGTCCTAGCCCAACCCTTGATCTAAACCTAACTCTAAATTTAAACCTAACTCTTAACCATAATCATAATCCTAAACCAAACCCTAACACTAGCCCTAACAATAATGTTAATTCTAAAATATGCCTTATCCCTAGCCCTAGCCTTAAAACAAAACCAAGCCATATCCCTAACCCTAACCCTTAACCTAAACCAAACTGTAAACCTACACCTAGCCCTAAACTGAACTCTAAAAATAACCCTGACCCTGACATTGATCCTAACACTAATTCTACCTCTAAACATCACCCTAACCTTAAATTAACCCAAACACCAGACCTAGCCTTAACCCTAACCCTAAATCTAGCCCTAATTATAACCCTAGTTCATACATTACTCATTGTCATAACCCTAGCCCTAACACTAACAAAAATTCTACCCCTAAATATAGTCCTAAACCTAGCTTAAACCCTAATCTATCTTAACCCTAACACTAGCTCTAACACTAATCCTAACCCTAGCTATAACCCTAACTCTTACCCTAAGCCAAACCATAAACTATATGGTAACCCAAGTCCTAACCCTAATTCTTAGCCTAACTTAAAACCATCAGTATTACTAGTCTTAACCCTAGCCCTCATTCTAGTTTTAAACCTGACCCTGACCCTTATTCTGATCCTAATAGTAACCTTAGGTCTAAACCTGAATCTAACCCTAAACCAAATCCTAACACTAGTCCTACCGGTAAGCCTATACCTATACCTAACACTAACATAGATCTAGACCCAAAACTAATCATAAGTATAGCTATTATTCTAGACCTAGAACTAAAAAAATCCTAGCTATAGCCCTAACAATTACCCTGAACCTAAACTAAACACTTACCCTAACAGTAGACCTAACACTAGTCCTAATTCTTGTTCTAACACTAACCCTATTCCTATCTGGAACACTGACCTTGACCCTAACATTAACCTATCTCTAAACCTGACTCTAACACCAAACCTAGTCCTAATATTAGACCTAGCCCTAATCCTAACCCTAATACTAGCCCTAAATATAACCCTAGCCCTAACCCTATTTTAACCCTAATCTTAACCCTAAGAGTAGCCCTAACCCTAACCCTAGTCCTAATTCTACCCCTAAACCTAACACAAAACCTAGCCATAATCCTAGGCCCAAACTTAGACCTAACTATAACCCTAATCTTAACCCTAGCCCTAACACTAACACTAACACTAACTCTTGCCTTAGACCTAACCCTACCTGAAAGCCAAACTCTTACCCTAAACATTACACTAGCCTTGTCCTAAACCTTAACCATAACCATAGCTCTTATCCTAACCTTATTCCTAGCTCAAACTTTAGTTCTAACCCTGTCAATTACTCTAACCCTAACCCTAAACCTAATTGTAAACCTATTCCTAACACTAATCTTAACCCTAACCCTAAACATAAATGTATCCCAAGACCTAACCATAAACCTAAACCTCACCATATCCCTAACCCTAGCTGGAACATTAAGCCTTACACTAAACCTAATTCTTAGACTAGCACGAATCCATATCCTAATCCTAACTCTAACCAAAAATCTAACATTATCCATTACAGTTAACCTAACCCTAATTGTAATGAAATCTCTAGCCATAACCAGAACCCTAAAAAAAAAAAAATCACTAAACATAAACTTATCCCTAGACCTAAACATAAATTTAAACCTCACCCTAGACATTACCCTAGCTCAAACACTAATGCTTACCCTAATCTAAGCATAACACTAGCCCTAAACCTAACACTTACCGTAAACCAAACCTAGCCCTATCCCTAAACCTAACTCTAATTTTAGACTTAATCCAAACCATAATCTAACCCTAATCCTAGCTCTAAATCTATCCAATATACTAAACATAACCCTAAACAAATGCTAGCCTTAACCCTATTGCTAAACCTATCCCATTCATTAAACTAAACCTTAAATGAAACCTAAACCTAACCCTATCAGTTACCCTAACCCTTAGCCTAAACAGAACACTAATTCAAGCCCTAAACCTAAACGTTGACCTAAACCAATTGCTAACCCTGACAATGGCCATAATAATACCCCTAACTCTAAACCTGACCCTTACCCTAAACATAGCTCTAACACTAGACCTAGCCATAACCTAATGCTAAAACTATCCTTTATCAAAACCCTAGACTTTACATTAGCCCTAGCCCTAGCTCTAACCCTGAACCTAACAGAAACCCTAGCCCTAAACAGAGCCTTAATACTAAACTAAACACTAACCCTACTCTAATCTTAATTCTAACCATCACCCTAGCCAAAAAGCTAGCTATAATCCCACCCATTCCCCTAAACTTAATCCTAACCCCAATGCTAATCCTAAACCTAACCCTACCCTTAGGCCTAACCCTAACACTAATCCTAGCCCTAATTCTAGCCATAATTTAGCTTTAACCCTAAGCCTAACCCTAAATCTAAATCTAACTCTCTTCCTAGCAATTTCCCTAGTTCTAACCCTATCCCTTACCATAACACTAATCCTAGACCTAAATCTAACCCTGGATCTAACCCTAACTCTAAATCTAACCCTAACTCTAAGCCTAAACCTCATCCTAACTCTAGCCCAAACACTAACACTAATTCAAAATCTAGCCCTAAACCTAGCCCTAGCCCCCCCCAAGCAAAACAAAACAAAACAAAACAAACAAACAAACAACAACAACAAAAAAAAAAAAATGATAACGAGCCATAGCTCTAACCCTAACCCTAACCCATAGAAGTCAAGATGAAGTGAAACCTTAAAACACAAACTGTTCCTGACCGTGAACCTTGAACTGAGAATTCTCAACCTAGGAAACATGGTAATGAAAGGTAAAAGATGAATTCTGACTGGTATTAAATAAATTTGAACAAAATTAACTCTAACCCAAACATTATTTCTAACCCTAGCCCTAACCCTAATCCTAAACCTAAACCTTTCCTGTTTATAGAGTTTGATCATAAAAGTCAAAACAGGGAATGCTTAGTAGGGCAAGGTAACAGATGAATCCTGTCCAGTATCAAAAATTCTGACTAATAATTGGGGAAGAGGTTTCAATACATGCCTTTTCCCCCTGTTTTCTCCTAAAGGGCAGCATTCACAAAAAAAAAAAAAAAAAAAAAAAAAAAAAAAAAAAAAAAAAAAAAAAAAACAGAGAGTACCCACAAAGAACTGATTGAGTGTGTGCAGTTTCAAGCAGCTAGCACCAACCCTGTTTGATTTTGGGCTCCATTTCTCTTCAAAAATAGTTCAAAATAAAGTGAAACCTTAAAATACAAACTGTTCCTGACAGCAAACCATTGAAGGGATAAGGCCCAAACCTGGGGAAAATAGTAAGGCTAGGTAAAAGATGAATTATGCCAAGTATCAAATGAATTTGAAAGAAAAATTACTCTAACTGGAACACTAGATCTAACCCACCCCTAACATAATTCTAACATGTTTAGAGTACCTATGATCATAGAAGTCACAAACTTGGGAAGCCTAGCGACACAACTTATCAGATGAATCATGTACAATATCAAAGAAATTTGATGAAAAATTGAGGGAGGTATTTTAGTACATTCATATTTATCTCTTTTTTAATTGCTCATGGATAAATTGATTTTCATGCTCAAGCATAAAGTACTTTCACAAAGAAAAACCAAAGAGTGACCACAGAGAGCTGATTGAGTGTGTGAATGTTCATGCAGCTAGCCCCAACAGTGTTTGATTTCCTGCTCCATTGCATTCACACCTATAGGCCCTAATGAAGTGAAACATAAAAATTCAAACTGTTCCTGACACTGAACCATTGAACTTTGAAGGCCCAATCTTGGGGAGCCTACTAAGGAAAGGTCAAAGATGAATCCTGTACAGTATCAAATTAATACAACCAAAAAAAAAAATGAAGCTCTTTCATTTCATGGGTATTCTGCTTGCTCCAAAAACATCCAGAGATAAAGTTGTTACTTTATACTTCATCTTAGTGCTACTTCCATGGCAAACACCAGATTATGCTCACTGAAAATTGATGGAGTGTGTGAAGTTTCAAGAAGCTAGACCAAACCCTGTTTGATTTTGAGCTTTATTTCCATTCACCCCTATAGGACAAAAAGAAGATGAAAATGAAAATTAAACTGTTTCTGAAAGTAAACCCTTTATGTAGGAGGCCCAAATATTTGGAGTATAGTCAAAATAAGAAAAAGATGAATCCTGCACAGTATCATAGATATCTGAAAACAAAACTAACTCTTAACTTAATACTAGGTCTAATCCTAGTCCTAACACTAACCCTAACACTAACTTTAACCTGTTTAATGTCCCTTTGATCCTAGAAGTCCCACACTTGGGGAGCCTAGTTGTGTAGGCTAACAGATGAATCTTTCACAATATCAAAGAAATCTGACCCAATAATTGGGAGGTAGTTCAGTACATGCATATTTCCCTGATTTTTCCTAAAATGCTCTCACATGAAGTTGCTTTGAACACTTCAGCTTAGGGCTATATTACAAGGAATAAATCAGAGAATGCCCATAGAAAACTGATTGAGTGTGTGAGGTTTGAAGTAGCTAGCACCAACCCTGTTTGATTTCCAGCTCCATATCCATTTACATGCATAGGTCAAAATGAAATGAAAACTTAAAATACAAACTGTTCAGGAGATCAAACCCTTGACCAAAGAGGCCCAAATCTAAAGAATACAGTAAGGCTAGTTAAAAGTTGAATCCTGCCTAGTGTCAAATTTGAACAAAACTAAATCTAACAAAATATTAGCTGTAACCCTAGCCCTAAATCTAACCTAACCTGTTCAGAAAACCATTGATCATAGTAGTCCCCAAATAAAGGAGCCCAATGGGGCAAGCTAACAGATGAATCCTGTGCAGTATCAAAGAAATATGACCAAATAATTGGGAATATATTTCAGTACGTGCATATGTCCCTGTTTTCTCCTAATGTGCTCTTGGATAAATTATTTTTTCATGCTTCATTTTAAGGTACTTTCACAGAAACAACCAGGGAGTGCCCACAGAAAGCTGATTGAATTTGTGGAGTTTCAAGCAGCTAGCACTAACTCTGTTTGATTTACAGCTCCATTTTCATTCATGTCTGTAAGCCAAAATAAAGTGAAACCTAAAAATTCAACCTGTTTCTGACAGTGAACTGGCAAACTTTGAAAACCCAAACTTGGGTATCCTACTAAGATTAGGAAAAGGATGAATTCTGTACAATATCAAAGTAATTCATGCAAAAAAGAATCTTGCTCCTAAAGTGCTCACAGTTAAAGCTGTTTCTTTCTAATTAAGCTTTGGGCTACTACCACATGAAACAAATGAGAGAATGTGCACTGAGAACTGATTGAGTGTGTGTAGTTTCAAGCAGGTCGCAAAAACCCAGCTCTATTTCCATTCACCCCTATAGGACAAAATGAAGTGAAACATGAAAATTAAAATGGCTGCTGAGAGCAAACCCTTTTACTAGGAGGCACAAAGATGGGGAGCATACTAAGAATAGGATAAAAATAAATTCTGCCCAGTATCCAAAAAGTTAAAAAAATATAACTCTAACCCTAACACTAGTTACAAGCCTAACTCTAACCATAAGACTAAGCCTAACCTGTTAAAAGAACCTTTGATCATAAAAGTTTTAAACTTGGGGAGACTAGTGGAGCAAGCTTACATATGAATCCTGCACAGTATAAAAGAAATCTGACCAAATAATTGGGGGAGGTATTTCAGTACATGAATATTGCCCTGTTTTCTCCTAAAATTGAAACTGTTCCTGAAAGCAAACCCTTTATGTAGGAGGCCTAAACATTTGGAGTATAGTCAAAATAGGAGAAATATGAATCCTGCACAGTATCATAGATACTAAGTGCTCTTGGATAAACTTGTTTTGCATGCTTCAGCTTATCGCTACTTTTACAAGGAAGAAACCAGAGAGTGCCCTCAGAAAACTGATTGAGTATGTGAATTTTAAACCAGCTAATACCAACCCCCTTATTTCCAGCTCCATTCTCATTTACCCATATAGGTCAAAATGAATTGAGACATTAAAAGCAAACTATTCCCAACAGCGAACTATTGAGCTGAGAAGGCCCCAAACTGGGGCACATAGTAAGGCTAGATAAAAGATAAATCTTCCCAGTATTAAAGAAATTTGAACAAAATAAACTCTAACCCTAACACTAGCTCTAAAGCTAGCCCTAACTCTAATTGTAACACTAACCCTTACCTGTTTAGAGAAACATTGATCCTAGAAGTGCCAACCTTGGGGAACCCAGTGGAGCAAGCTAAAAGAAGAATAGTGTGTAGTATCAAAGAAATCAAATCAAATTGTTGGGAAACTTATTTCAGTACATACATTTTTTTTCTGTTTTCTCCTTAAGGGCTCTTGGATACAGTTTCTTTTGCATGCTTCATCTTTGGCCTACCTTTAAAGAAAGAAACCAGAGAGTACCCACTGAAAACTGATTGTGTGAAGATTGAAGCACGTTCTGCCAACCCTGTTGGATTTTCAGTTCAATTTTCATTCACATCAATAATCCATAACGATGGGATACCTTAAAATACAAAATGTTCCTGACAGCGAACCTTTGAACTGACAAGGCCCAAACCTGTAAAGCTTATTAAGGCTAAATAAAAGATTAATTCTGCCCAGTATCATAGAAACTTGAAGAAATCTAGGGCCGCATGGGTGCTCTTGGTGCAGATGGAAGGCTGGGCTGTGCAGGTTCTCCGGTTGCAGACAGCAGTCTCAGCCACACAGGTGCTCTCTGCACAGAAGGAAGGCAGTACAGACCAGCGAGACTTTGCTTGCAGGTCACCAGACCGAGCTCTGGACACAGCACAAGGTCACTCCAGAACCACCTACATCACCAAACACCATACATGGGTAATAGATGGAATCCATCTTTCAAAACCTTACTCGCCATCTATCAGTGGGTTTGGCTACAAGCTTGGTTCTGCAGCTTATCAGATACCCGGTTTCCAACTCCCCTACCTCCAGCTGGGTTAGGTATATTGAATACTAGGCAAGTATTAGTATTAGAGTTAGGGCTAGGGTTATTTTTAGGGTTAGGGTTAAAGCCAGGTTTAGGGCTAGGATGAGGGCTAATATTTGTGTTAGGGTTAGGGCTAGTATTAGGTCTAGGGATAATTTCAGGTCTAGGGTTACAGTTAGGGATAGATTTAGTGTTAGGTTTATGACTTGGTCCAGTGTAGGTGTTAGGTGTATACTAAGGGTCAGTTTTAGAGCTAGAGTTATTATTAGAGTCAGGATCAAGTTGAGGGTTTGGGTTAGGTTAGGATTTAGGTTTAGGGCTTGAATTATCATTAGGGATTTGGGATAAGTTAATTAAAGGTTAGGTTTAGGGTTTAGGTATGGTTTAGTGTAATGGATAGGGTTATGGTTAGGCCTAGGGTTAGCATAAGTGTTATCATTAGGGTAATGGATAGGGTTAGACCTAAGATTAGGGGTAGGGTTATTTATAGTATTAGGGCTTTTTTGAGGTTAGGATTAGATTTACTTTTAGGGTTAAAGCTAGGTTTTGTGGCTGAGGACGTGGCTAAGATGTAGCATGCTCGCCTGGCATGTGCTGGGTGCTGGGTTCAATCCTCAGAACCACATACCAATAATATAAATATGTTGTCTCCACCAAAATACAAAAAAAGAAATATTTAAAAAGTAGGTTTAGGACATGGATTAAGGCAAGGTTTTGTGTTAGGTTAGGGCAAGTGTTAAAGCTATGGCTAATGTACAAAGTAGCGTTATGATTAGAGCTGGTGATAGGGTCAGGGATAGGGCTATGTCTAGTGTTAGGGTTAAATTTAAGGTTACGATGATGTTTAGAGCTAGATTTAATGTTAGGGTCAGAGTCAGAGTCCAGATTAGTTTACAGGTTAGGGTTAGGACTAGAATTAGAGATAGAATTAGGGCTAGGTGTAGGGTTAGGATTATGATTTGGTTTTGTTTTAGGGCAATGAGTAGAGTTAGGCCTAGTTTTAGGTTTAGGGCTAGTGTTAGTGTGAGGTTTAGGCTTAGGTTTAGGGTTAGATTTAGAGTTAGGTTTAGATCTAGGCTTTGAGCTAGGGCTAAGGATAGGGCTAGAATTTGGGCGAAATTTAGGGCTAGGTATAGGATGATGGTAAGGAATAGGTTTAGAATTGGTATAAGGCTAGGGCGAGAGTTTGAGTTAGTCTTAGGGCAAGGGTTAGGGTTGGGTTAGGGATAGGGCTAAATTAGAGTTAGGATTAAGACTAGGGTAATTTTTAGGGTTAGGCCTATGTTGAGGGCTAGCGTTAGTGTTAGTGTAAGGGTTAGGGTTAGGGTTAGGATAAGGGTTGGGATTATATTTACTTTTAGGACAGGGTGAGTATTAGAATTAGGGTTATGATTCTGGTTACGTTTATGATTAAGGTGAGGTTTGTAGCTAGAATGTGAGCTAAGGTTTGTGTTAGGATTAGGACTAGTATTAGAGCTAGGGCTAATGTCAGGTCTAGGGTTACAGTTAGGGAAAGTTTTAGGGTTAGGTTTGTAGCTAGGTCAATGTAAGGGTCAGGTTTCTTGTTAGGGTCAGGTTTTGAGCTATGGGCATAATTAGGGTCAGGGTCACGGTTATGGTTTTTATTAGATTAAGGTTTAGGTTTAAGGCTTGAGTTATCATTATGGTTAGGGATAGGTTATTGATAGTTTTAGGTTTAGAGTTCCGCTTAGGTGTAGGGTAATGGATAGGGTTAGGGTTAAGGATAGGATTAGGGTTAGGCCTAGGGTTAGGAGAAGTGTTAGAGTTATCATTAGGGTAATGGATAGGGTAAGAGATAGTGATAGGGCTAGTGTTATGCTTAGGATTAGGTCTACGGTTATGTCTAGGTTTAGGGTTAGGGCTAAGGTTAGGATTATGGTAAACTTTAGGGTAAAAGCTAGGGTAGGGCTTGGGTTAGGGCTAGGTTTTGCAATAGGCTAGGAATATGGCAAATGTAAGAAATTTATTATAATTAGGGCTAGGTTTAGGGTTAATATTAGAGGTAAGTATAGTTTTATGGTTAGGTTTAGGGTTAGGGTGATGTTTAGAGCTAGGGTTAGTGTTAGTGTCAGGGTCAGTGTTCAGTTTAGGGTTATGGTTAATGAGAAAGCCAGAAATAGGACTAGGTTTAAGACAAGGGAAAAGATTAGTTTTTGGCTTTAGGTTAAGGGTTATTATTATGGTTAGGGCTAAGTTTTTATTTAGGTCTAGGGCTAGAGTTATGGATAGATTAGGATTAGGTTTAGGTGTAGGGCTAGTGTTAGATTTAGGTTTAGTTATAAGGTTACCAGTAAGGCTAATTTTAGGGTTCAGTTTAAGATGAGGTTCAGGTTTAGACCTATGATTAGCATTAGGGTCAGAATAAGGGTAAGGGTTAGGATTAGGATTTGGGTTATGGTTAGAGCTAGAATGAGGTCTAGGGTTAGGATTTAACCTAATTCTATTCCTTAACCTAACCCAAACTCTTAGAGTTTGGGTAAGGTTAAGGAATAGAATTAGGATTAGGATTAAGATTAGGATTAGGTTTAGGGTTTGGCATAGGGTAAGGGATAGGGTTAGAGCTAGGGTTAGGTCTTGGTTTATGGTTAAATCTAGGTTTAGGGCTTGGATTAGGGCTAGTTTTTGTGTAGGGTTATGGCTAGGGTTAGAGCAATGGCTAATGTAAGAACTATGTTTTTTAGAGTTAGTTTTAGGGTTATGGTTAGAGGTTAAACCTCTAGTTTTAGGATTAGGTTTAAGGTTAGGGTAAATTTTAGAGCTAGTGTTAGTGTTAGGTTAATAGTCAGGGTCAGGTTTAGTTTTAGTGTTAGGGTTAGGACTCGAATTAAGGCTAGGTTTACTTTAAGGATTCGGTTTAAGGTTAGGGTGGTGTTTAGAGCTAAGATGAGTGTTAGGATATGATTCAGAGTTAGGGTTAGTATTAATGTTAAGAATAGGACTCGAATTAGGGCTAGGTTTAGGCCTAGGTGTGGTGTTAAGGTTTGGTTTAAGTTAAGGTTTAGTGTTCGAGCTATTGCTTGGTTTTGTTTTACTGCAAGAGTTAGTGTTATGGCTAGTTTGATGATTAGTATTAGGGCTAGGGCAAGTGTTAGTGTTAGGCTTAGGCTGAGGGTTCGGGTTACATTTAGAGTTTGGTTTAGATATAGGGTTAGGACTAGCAACAAGTATTTGGCAATGGTTATGGCTAGGTTTAGGGCTAGGTTTAGGATTACGGTAATGGATAGGGTTAGAAGTAAGGATAGGGCTAATGTGAGAGTTAGAGTTAGTCTTAGAGCTAAGGTTAGGATTAGGTATAGGGTTAATATAGGGCTAGGGTTAGGGTTAGGGTTAGTGTTCATCTTACCCCTAGAGTTAGGGTTAGGGTTATGTTTAGGGTAAGGAATGGCATTATAGCTAAGTTTAGAGATAAGATGAAGTTTACAATTAGGGTTAGGGTTATGGTTAGGGTTAGGGTGATCATTAGGGTGTAGGTTTGGGGCTAGGATTAGGTCTATGGTTTATTTTAGTATTAGGGCTAATATTAGGGCTAGGGCTAATATCAGATCTAGGGTTATGGTTAAAGAAATTTTTAGGGTTAGGTTTATGGCTACATGTATTATAAGGGTTAGGTATAGGGTTAGGTTCTAATTTAGAGCTCGAGGTATTATTAGGGTCAAGGTCAGGGTTAGAAGTTTGGGATAAGTTAAGTTTCAAAGTTAGGGCTCGAGTTAGCATTATGGTTAGTATTAGTGTAATGATAGGATGAGCTTTAGGGTTTAGGTTTGGTTTAGAATAATGCATAGGTTTAGGATTAGGAATAGGGTTAGGTTTAGGCCTAGAGTTATGGTTAGGGCAACGGATATGGTTAGAGATAGTGTTATAGCTAGGGTTATGGTTTTGATTAGGGCTAGGGTTAGAATTAGGCTTAGGGTTAAAGTTCGGGTTAGGGCTTGGATTAGGGCTAGGTTTTGGGTTTAGTTAGGCTAGAGTTATGGGTAAGGCTAATGTAAGTACCAGGGTTACAATTAGGATTAAATTTTGGGTTAGGATTAGTGGTAGGTCTAGTGTTAGGTTTAGGGTTAGGGTTAGCGTGAAGTTTAGACAACGATTAGTATTATGGTCAGAGTCATGGTCAATGTTCTAGTTTTCAGCTTAAAACTAGAATGAGAGCTAAGGTTAGGGTTAGGGCTATTGTTCGGTTTTGTTTTAGGGCTAGATTTAAAGTTAGATTTAGAGTTAGGGTTAGGGTTAGTGGTAGGTTTAGGGTTAGGGTTTGATTTAGAGTTAAAATTAGATCTATGTTAAGGCTAGAGCTAATGATAGGGCTAGGGTTAGGGCTGGGTTTAGGGCTAGGATTATGGTTCCAGTAAGGGATAGGGTTAGAACTAGGAATTGGACTAGGCTGAGAGGTAGAGTTAGTCCATAGGGCTAGGGTTAGGGTTTTGCTTATGTATAAAACTAAATTAGTGCTAAGATTTGGGCTAGGGTTAGTTCTTGGGTTAGGCCTAAAGTTAAGTTTATGGTTAGGATTAAGGTTAGATTTAGGGCTAGGATAAAGCCTGGGGTTTGTGTTAGGTTTAGGGCTAGGATTAGGGCTATGGCTAATGTCAGGTCTAAGCTTATGGTTGGTATAGTTTTTGGATTAGTGTTATGGCTAGGTCTAGTGTAAGAGTTAGGTTTAGTGTAAAAGTCATCCTTAGAGCCAGGAGATTTATTAGGGTCAGATTCAGTGTTAGAGTTTGTTTGAGGTTAGGTTTTAGGGTCAAGGCTTGAATTAGCACTAGGGTGTGGGTTAGGATAATGATAGGGTTTTGTGTAGAGTTTACATTAGGTTTAGGGTAATTGATAGGGTTAGGGCTATCGATAGGGTTAAGGTTAGGCCTATGGTTTGCATTAGGGTAAGGGTTATGGTTCGTATAATGGACAGGATTAGAGCTAACTTTATTGCTAGGTTTATGGTTAAGAAGAGGTCTTGAATTAGGGTTTGGGTTCGGGTTAAAACTAGGGTTAGGTTTAGGTTTATGTTTAGCATAAGGGTTAGGTTTTGTGCTCAAGTTAGGGCTAGGGTGAGGGTTAGGTTTAGGGTTACTTCTAGGGATAAGTTTATAGTACTCATAGGGTTAGGATTAGGTCCAGGGACATCATTAGGGATAGGGTTAGTTTTATGGTAATGTATATGATTAGATGTAGATCTAGGGCTAGTTGTAACGTTAGATTTAGTTTTAGGCTTAGAGTTAGGGCTATGGTTATGTTTAGGTTTATAATAAGGGTTAGTGTTTGATCTAGGGTTATGTTTATGGCAAGTGTGAGGTTAGGTTTAAGGTTAGGTCTAGGGTTAATTTTCCAATTAGGTTAAGGTTTAGCATTAAGCCTAGGATTATCAACAATGTTAGGTTTAGGTTTAGAGTAATTGGTAGGTTTAGAACGAGGTTTAGGGCTAGGGTTAAGGTTAGGATTATGTCCGGGGTTAGGATTTGATTGAGGGATAGGTGTAGGTTTATGTTTAGAGTAATGTTTAGGCTTCGAGCTAGGATTAGGACTAAGGCAAAGGATAGGTTACGGTTAGGGCTAGGGTTAGATTAGGTTTATTCGTCAGGCTTGATTTAGGCCTAGATTTAGCTCTAGGTTTTGTGTTAGGTTTAGGCCTAGGGTTAATGCTATGGGTAATGTAAGAGCTAGGGTTATGTTGAGGGCTAGTTGTAGGGTTAGGGTTATGGCTAGATATAGTGTTAGATTTAGATTTTCAGGTAGGGTCAGATTTAAAGATAGGTTTATTCTAAAGGCAGGGTCTGTGTTTAAGTAAGAATTAGTGTTAGGGTTACAGCCAGAAATCAGATTATGTTTACGTCTAGGGTTAGGGTTAGTGTTTGAGTTATGTTAAGGATTATTGTTAGGGCTAGGGCTAGGTTTACGTTAAGGTCTAGGACTAGAATTAAGACTAGATTTAGGATTTGGTTTAGGTCTAGGGCTAGTGTTAGGGTTTGGTCTAGGGTAGGGTCAGTTTTAGACCTAGGATTAGTGTTAGGGTCAGAATAAGGGTCAGGGATGGCATTGGGGTTTGGAATAGGTTTAGAGCTAGAATTAGGGCTATGATTAGGACTATTAAAAGGGTTAGGGTTTTGGTTAGCCTAAAATTAATGATAGGTCTATGGTTACCATTAGGGTTAGGGTTTTTCTTAGGTTAAGTGATAGCCTTAGGACTAGGGTTAATGATAGAGTTATTGTTAGGTTTAGGGTTAAATGTAGGTTTAGAGCTCAGATTCGGGCTAGTTTTTGTGTTATGGTTAAGGCTAGATTTGGGCATTTGCTAATGTAAGAGCCAGGGTTACAATTAGGGTGAGTTTTAGGGTTAGGGTTAGGAGTAGGTCTAGTGTTAGGTTTAGGTTTAAGGTTAGGGTAATATTTAGAGCAAGGTTATTATTAGGATATGGGTCAGCATCAGGGTTAGTTTTAGAGTTAGGGTTAGGACTCAAATAAAGGTTTTATGTTAGTATTTGGTTTGTGGGGAGGGCTGTGTTTAGAGATAGAGTGACTGTTAGGATATCAATCAAGGTCAGGGTTTGCTTTAAGGTTAGTTTATGACTTGAATTAGGGCTAGGGTTACTGTTAGGATTTGCTTTAAGTTTAGGGTGGTATTTAGAGCTAGGGTCAGTGTTTGGATATGTGTCAAGTCAGGGTAAGTTTTAAGGTTAGTATTAGGAGTCAAATTAGGGCTAGGGTTACATCTAGGTGTGGTGTTAGGGTTTGAGTTAAGTTAAGGTTCAGGGTTAGGGCTGTTGCTCAGTTTTGTTTTAGTCCTAGGTGTAGGGTTTTGGCTAGTTATAAGATTAGCATTAGGGTTAAGGCTAGTTTTAGTGTAAGGCTTAGGCTTTGGATTAGGGTTAGGTTTGGATTTAGCATTAAATCTAGGATTAGTGGTTAGTCTAACTATAGGGCAAAGGTTAGGGCTAGGGTTATGGTTATGGTAACAGATAGGGTTAGAACTAGGACTAGGGCAAGTGTCAGAGTTAGAGTTTGTCTTCGTCCTAGGGTTTGGGTTAGTTTTAGAGATAGGGCTAAGTTAGGACTAGGATTAGGGCTATGGTTAGTGTTCAGCTTAGGCCTAGTGTTACAGCTAGGGTTATAGTTAATTTTAGGGTAAAGTATGGTGTTATAGCTAGGTTTAGAGGTAGGGTGAGAATTAGACTTAAGGTTAGGGCTAGGGTTAGGGTTAGGCTTATGATTAAGCCTAGGTTTGGCGATGGGTTGAGGGCTAGGGTTTGTTGTAGGGTTAGGTCTAGAATTAGGGCTAGGGCTAATGTCAGGTCTAGTGTTACAGTTTAGGGTACATTTAGGGTTAGATTTGTGTCTTGGTCTAGTGTAAGTTTAGGCTTAGGGTAAGGGTCAGGGTTTTTTGTGAGGTTTATGGCTAGTGTTAGGGCTATGGGTAATGCAAGAGCTAGGGTTATGGTTATGGCTAGTTTTGGGGTTAGGGTTATAGATATGTCTAGTGTTAGGTTTAAGTTTTGGGTTAGGATAAGGTTTAGGGGTAGGGTTTGTGTTAGGGTAAGCATCAGTGTTTGGGTTAGCTTTGGGTTTATTTTTAGGGCCAACATTAGAACTAGGGTTAGGTCTAGGGCTAGTGTTAGTCTTTGTGTTAGGTTAATGGTTATTTTAGGGCTAGGGTTAGGTTTTTGTTTAGGAATAAGGCTACAGTTATGGCTATATTTAGGATTAAGTTTAGGTCTAGTGCTAGTTTTATTGTTAGGTTTAGGTATAGGTTTACTGGGAGGGCAAGTGTTAGGGTTCGGTGTAGTGTTACGGTCAGGCTTTGACCTAGGGTTAGTGTTAGGGTTAGAATAAGATTAAGGGTTAGGTTTAGGCTTCAGGTTAGGTTTAGAGATAGAATGAGGGCTAGGTTTAGGACTAGTACTATAATTAGGTTTTAGGGTAAGCTAAAGATTTTGGTTAGAACTAAGGTACCATTAAAGTGAGATTTTGGCTTAAGGTAAGGAATTGGTTTAGAGCTAGGGTTTGGGATAGTGTTAGCATTAGGTTTAGGGTTAGCATTAGGGTTAGGGTTAAAGATAAGGTTGAGGCTAAGATTAGTGCTAGGTTGTGTTTTAGGGTTAGGGCTATGGCTAATGTAAGAACTAGCTTTACAGTTAGAGATAGTTTTAGGGTGAGGATTAGGGCTAGATCTAGTGTTTGTGTTAGGTTTAGGGTTAGAGTGATGTTCAGATTAGGGTTAGTTTTAGGGTCAGATTCAGGGTCAATATTAGTTGTAGGGATAGGGTCAGGATTAGGTGTAGAGTTAGGATTAGGTTTAGGTTAAGGGTTAATATTAAGACTATAACTCAGTTTTGTTTGTGGGCTATGGCTAGGGTTAGGGAAAGTTTTCAAATTAGAATTAGAGTTAGGGCTAGTGTTAGGGTGAGGTTTAGGTTTAGAGTTAGGGTTAGATTTAGAGTTGGGGTTTAGGACTATGGCTAGGTTTAGGACTAAGTTTGGGACTAGTTTCAGGATTAGGCAATAGATAAGGTTGGTACTAAAAATAGGTCTAGGGCTAGAGTTAGGGTTAGTCTTTGGGCTAGGATTAGAGTTATGGTTACAGTTAGGGCTAGGATTAGAGTTATGGTTACAGTTAGGGCTAGGATTAGAACTATTGTTAGGATTAGGCCTAGGTTTAGGGCTAGGGTTAGTGTTAGTGGTAGTGTTATGGTTAGAGTTAAGGCTAGGGTTATCAATACAATTAGGTGTAGATTTAGGTAAGTTGTAGGTTTAGAGCTAGATTTAGGGATACTGTTCAGTTCACGGTTAGGGCTAGGGTTAGGTTTTAGAATAAGGTATAGTTATAAGTTTATATTTATGGTAAGGGTTAGGCTTTGAGTAAGGTTTAAGCCTAAGTCTAGGGTTAGGTTTAGGGTTGGGGTTATGCTTAGGGCTAGATTTAGGCCTAGAATTTGCTCTAGGATTTGTGTTACGTTAAGGCATAGAGTTAGGGCTATGGGTAATGTAAGAGCTAGCATTATGATTAGAGCTAGTTGTAGTTTTAGGTTTATGGCTATGTCTAGTTTTAGGTTAAGGTTTTTGGTTAGGGTCAGGCTTAGAGTTAGGTTGTGTGTTAAAAGCAGGGTCAGTGTTCAGGTTAGAGTTAGAGTTCTGGTTAAAGCCAGAATTGGGACTTGGTTTATATCTAGGGGTAGAGTTAGTCTTTGCATTAAGTTAAGGGTTATTGTTAGGGCTAAGGCTAGTTTTTTGTTTAGGTCTCAAGCTAGAGTTAAGTCTAGATTTAGGAATAGGTCTAGGGCTAGTGATAGGGTCTGGTTTAGGTATAAGGTTATTGGTAGGACTAGTGTTACAGTTTGGTCTAGCGTTAGGGTCAGGTTTAGACCTAGGTTAGTGTTATGGTCAGAATAATGGTCGGGGTTAGGGTTAAGGTTTAGGATAGGGTTAGAGCTAGAATGAGGGTTAGGTTTAGGACTATTAATATGGTGAGAGTTTTGATTAGGCTGAGGATTAGGGATAGGTCTAGTGTTACCATGAGGGTTAGGGTTTTGCTTAGGGTTAGGGATAGGGTTAGAGCAAGTGTTAGGGTTAGGGTTAGAGTTAGGGTTAAAGCTAGGTGTAGGGCTCATGTGAGGGCTACTTTTTTTGTTAGTGTTTGGGCCGGGGTTAGGGCAACAGGTAATGTAAGAACCAGGATTACAATTAGGGTAAGTTTTGGGGTTAGGGTTATGGGTAGTTGTAGTTTTAGTGTTAGATTTAAATTTATGGTCATATTTAGAGCTGGAGTTATTTTTAGGATAGGAGTCAGGGTCAGGGCTATTTTCTGGTTTGAGTTAGGACTCAATTTATGGCTAGGTTAACTTTAGGGTTTGGTTTAAGTTTAGCGTCATGTTCAGAGCTAGGGTGAGTGTTAGAATATGAGTCAGAGTCAGGGTAAGTGTTAAGGTTAGGGTTAGGACTTGATTAGAGCTAGGATTAGTTTTTGTAGTAGTTTAGGGTTTGGTTTAAGTTAAGGTTTAGTGTTAGGTCTATTGCTCAGTTTTCTTTTAATCCTAGGGTTAAGGTTATGACTAGCTTTACAATTAGTATTAGGGTTAGGGCTAGTGTTAGTGTTAGGCTTAGACTTAGGGTTACATTTATAGTTAGGTTAGATCTAGGATTAGGCTAGGATTAAGGATAGGGCAAGAGTTAGGACCAGGGTTGGAGTTATGGTAAGGGATAGTTTTAGAACTAGAAATAGGGCTAGTGTGAGAGTTAGAGTTAGTGATAGGGCTTAAATTAAAGTTAGGGTTTGTGATATGGTTAAATTAGGGCTAGAATTAGGGCTAGGTTAGTGTTCAGCTTAGGCCTAGCAATAGGGATAGGGTTAGGTTTAAGTTTAGCATAAAAATGGTGTTATAGCTAAGTTTAGATGTAGTGTTAGGGATAGAGTTAGGATTAGGGCTATGGTTTGGGTTAGAGTTATGATTAAGGCTAGGTTTAGGGCTAGGATGAGGGCTTGTGTTTATATTAGATTCAGGGCTAGGATTAGTGCTAGGGCTAATATCATGTCTAGGGTTATGGTTAAAGATAGTTTTAGGGTTAGGCTTATGGCTACATCTAGTGTAAGGGTTAGATTTATGGTAAGAGTCAGGTTTAGAGCTCAGATAATTATTAGGATTAGGATTTGGCTTAGGTAAGGGTTTAGGTTTATGACTCAAATTAGCATTAGTGTTAGTGTTAGGGGTATAGATACGGTTTGTTTTAAGGTTCAGGTTTGGTTTATGGTAATTGATACAGTTAGCATTAATGATAAAGCTAGGGTTAGCCTTAGCATAAGGGATATGGTTAGGGTAATTGATATGATTAGAGCTCTAGGTTAGAACTTGAGTTATGGTTAGGAATATACTTGAGTTAGGGTGAGAGTTAGTGTTAGAACTAGCGTTAAGGTTTGCTTTAGGGTTATGTTTAGCACAAAGGTTAGGTTTTTAGCTAAGGTTAGGGCTAGGTTTAGAGTTAGGTCTAGGGATAGGATTATGGTATGTTTAGTCTTAGGGTTAGAGTTAGGGCTAGGGATATCATTAACATTAGGGTTAGGGTTAAGGTAACAGATAGGGCTAGGTTAGGTTTAGATTTGGTTTAGAGTTAGAAATAGTGATAGGGTTAGGATTAGAGCTATGGCAATATTTAGGTTTATGTTTAGGTTTTGGTTTGATGAAGAGTTAGGGTTATGCTGAGTTTAATTTTAGGTTTATGTCTATGGTTAGTTTTCTGGTTAGGGTTAGGGTTAACATTAGGTATCGGGATAGGATTATCAACAAGTTTAGGTTTTGGGTTAGGGTAATGGGTAGGTTTAGAGCTAGGTTTAGGGATAGGTTAAATTTAGGATTTGGGCTAGGATTAGTGTGGGAGTTAGGGATAGGTATAGGCTTATGTTTAGGGTAAGGATTTGGCTTTTATCTGTCTTAGGACTAAGGTGAGGGCTAGGGTTATGCATAGGATTAGTGTTAGGATTAGGGTTATGCTTAGGGCTAGGTTTAGGCCTAAAATAGCTCTATGATTAGAATTAGGTTTAGGTCTAAAGTTAGGGCTATTGGTAATGTAAGATCTAGGGTTATGATTAGGGCTAGTTTTAGGGTTAGGGTTATGGCTGGGTCTAGAATTAGGTTTAGGTTTTGGTTAGTTTCAGGTTTATAGGTAAGTTTAGTGTTAAAGCTAGGGTCAGTGTTTGGGTTAGAGTTAAAGTTAGGGTTAAAGCCAGAATTAGGACTAGGTTTAAGTCTAAATATAGAGTTAGTGTTTGGGTTAGGTAAGGTTCATTTTTGGGCTAGGGATAGGATTTTGTTTAGGTCTAGAGCTAGAGTTCAGGCTAGATTTATAATTAGGTCTAGGTCTAGAGCTAGTGGTAGGGTTAGGCTTATGTATAAGGTTACAAGTAGGGCTAGTATTAGGGTTTAGTTTGGGGTTAGGGTCAGGTTTATTCTAGGGTTTATGTTATGGTCAGAATAAGGGTCAGGGTTAGGGTTAGGAAATGGAATAGTGTTAGAGTTAGAATGAGATCTAGTGTTAGGACTATTAATAGGGTTAAGATTTTGTTAGCCTAAGAATTAGGGATAGGTCTAGGGTTACTATTAGGATTAAGGTTTTGCTCAGGGTAAGGCATAGAGTTAGGGTAAGGATTAGGTTTATGTTTAGGGTTAAACCTAGGTTTAGGGCTCAGATTAGGGCTAGTTTTTTTTTTTTTTTTTTTTTTTTTTTTTTTTTTTTTTTTTTTTTTTTTTTTTTTTGGTTTAAGGCTAGGGTAGAGCAATGGCTAATATAAGGACTAGGGTTACAATTAGGTTTTGGGATAGGGGTAGGTCAAGTGTTAGGGTTAGGTTTAAAATTAGGATGATATTTATAGCTAGGATTAGTGTTAGGATATCAATCTGGTCAAGGTTAGTTTTAGGATTAGGGTTAGGACTAGAATTAGGGCTAGGTTTACTGTTAGTGTTCAGTTTAAGTTTAGGGTGGTTTTTAGAGCTAGGACGAGTGTTAGGATATATGTCAGGTTCTGGGTAATTTTTAAGGTTATGATTAGGATTTGAATTAGGGCTAGGGTTAGATCTAGGTGTAGTGCTAGGTTTTGGTTTAAGTTAAGGTTAGTGTTAAGCCTGTTGTTTGGTTTTGTTTTAGTGCTATGATTAGGGTTAGGGCTAATTTTATGATTAGCTTTACGGTTAGGGCTAGGGTTATGGTTAGGTTTAGGATTAAGGCTATATTTAAGGCTAGGATTAGGGCTAGGTTTTGTGTTAGGTTTAGGGCAAGAATTAGGGCTAGGGTTAATATCTGGTCTAGGTTTATAGTTAGTGATACTTTTAGGGTTAGGTTTATGGTTAGGTCAAATTAAAGTGTTATGTTGAGGGAAAGGGTCAGATTAAGAGCTGGGGTATTATTAGGGTCAGGGTCAGGCTTCAGGTTTGGGGTAGGTTTAGGTTTAGGGTTAAGGCTCAGATTAGCATGAAAGTTAGAATTATGGTTAGGGTAATGGATAGTGTTAGGATTAGGGTTCACGTTAGGTTTTAGGTAATGTATAGGTTTAGGGTTTGTATTAGGTTTAGGGTTAGGCCTAGGGTTAGTATTAGGGTTATGGTTATACTTAGGGTGATTTATAGGGTTAGACCTAGGGTTATGGCTAGGATAATGGTTAGGATTATTGCTAGAATTAGGGTTCTGGTCTCTGTTAAGGCGAGGGTTACACTTAGAATTAGGTTTAGGGTACTGTTTAGGGTTTGAGCAAGGATTTTTTCTATGGCGAAGGTTAATTTAGGGTTTGGTCTAGGGTTTTGGTCATGGTTAGTGTTATGGTTAGTTCTAGGGTTATCATTAGGATTAGGGTAATATGTTTAGATTAAAGATATTGTTAGGTTGAGGTTAGCATTAGTATTAGGGTTAGGGTTTGACCTAGCTTAAATTTAGGTTTAGGGTTAGCTTCACTGTTAGTTCTAGCTTTAGGTTTATGTTTGGAATTTGGGTAGGTTTAGCTTTAGGTCTAGTGTTATCATTAAGTTTAATTTTAGGGTTACAGTATTGGGCATGATTCCAACTAGGATTAGGACAAAGATTAAGGTTAAGATTAGGGCTGGAGTTAGGTTCAGGGTTAGGTCTTGGGTTCATGTTAGGGTTAGGTTAAGTGTAAGGATTAGGGCTAGGTCGAGGGTTAGGTTTACAATCTGGGGTAGGGTAGGGTTAGGATTACATTTATGGCTAGGGTTAGCATTAGTTTTAGGGTTATGGTTGTTGTAATGGACAGAATTAGAGCTAGGGTTTGGGCTATGGTTGCAGTTAGGATTAGGGCTAGAGTTAGGGTGAGCGTAGGGTTTGGGCTAGGTTTATGTTTAGGGTAAGGTTTAGGGTTTGAGCTAGGTTTGGGTTAGAATGAGTGTTAGCGTTTTGGTTAGGGCTAGTTTTAGGGTAAGTGTTATGTTTAGGGTTCGGTTTATGGCTGTAATTAGCACTAGGTTTTGTGTGGTTTTGGAGCTAGTTTTAGGTATATGGGTAATGTAAGAGCTAGACTTATGGTTATGGCTAATTTAGAGTTTGTCTAGTGTTAGGGTTAGTTTTTGTGTTACGATAAGATTTAGAGTTAGGGTTTTTGTTAGGGTAAGTGTCAGGGTTCAGGTTGGGATTAGGTTTAGTTTTAGGTCCAGAATGAGGTATAGGGTAGGTCTAGGGGTAGAGTCAGTGTTTGGTTTAGGTTAAGGGTTGTTGTTAGGGCTATGGCTAGGGTTATGTCTATATTTAGGATTAGGTTTAGGTCTAGGGCTAGTGTTAGTGTTAGGTTTAGGGTTAAGGTTACTGGTAGGGCTAGAGTTAGGTTTCGGATAAGGGTTTGGGTCAGGTTTAAATGTGGGTTTAGTGTTAGGGTCAGAATATGTGTCCGAATTAGGTTTAGGGTTTGGGTTAAATTTAGAGCTAGAATGAAGGCTAGGTTTAGGACTAGTAATAGAGTTAGGGTTTGGGGTAGGCATAGAATTAGGGTTAGGACTAGGGTAGCAATAGGGTGAGGGTTAGACTAAGTGTAAGAAACAGGGTTAGAGATAGGATTAGTACTAGGGATAGGGTTAAGGTTAGGGCCATGTTTAGGGATAGGGTTAAAACAAGGATTAGGCCTTGGATTAGGGTTAGGTTTTGTGTAAGGTTTAGGGCTATGGCTAATTTAAGAAATGTAATTACGATTAGGGCTTCTTTTAGGGTTAGGTTTAGGTTTAGGTCTAGTGATAGGATTAAGTTTAGTGTTAGAGTGATGTGTAGAGCTAGGGTTAGTGTTAAGGTCAGAGTCAGGGTTAGTAATAGTTCTAGGGTTAGAGTTAGGTCTCGAAACAGGGCTAGGGTTAGGACTAGGTGTCAGGTTAGGGTTTAGTTAGGTTAAGGTTTAGGGTCAGTGCTATGGCTCGGTTTTTCTTGAGGGCTAGTGCTAGTGTTAGGGTGAGTTTCAAATTAGCGTTAGGGTTAGAGCTAGGGTTAGGGTGTGGTTTTGGCTTAGGCTTAGGCTTAGGGTTTGATTTAGAGTAAGATCTAGGTTTAGGGCTAAAGCGAATGTTAGGGCTCGGGTTTGGGGTAGGATTTGAGTTATCATAAGTGATTGAGTTAGAACTAGGGAGAGGGCTAGGATGAGTGTTAGAGTTAGTCTTAGTGTTAGGGTTAGATTAAGGGTGAGAATTAGGGCTTAATTAGGGCTAGGATTAGAGCTAGGTTTAGTATTAAGGCTGAGCCTTGGTTTATGGCTAGGGTTATGGTTATGATTATGTTTAGGTATGATGTTATATCTAGCTTTAGAACTAGGGTGAGGGTTAAAATAAGGGTTAGGTATATGGTTAGGGTTAGCTTTAGAATTAAGGCTAAGATTAGGGCTAGGATTAGAGCTAGAGTTTGTTTTAGGGTTAGGGCTTTATTAGGGCTAGTTCTAATGTCAGGTCTAGGGTTATTGTTAGAGATAGTGTTAGGTTTAATATTGTTAGGGTTAGGAATAAGGTTATGGATATGGTTAGGTTTAGGGTTCAGATTAGGTTTAGGGTAATGTATAGGTTTAGGGTTAGGAATAGGTTTAGGGCTATCCTTGGATTAGCATTTGGGTTAGGATTAGGATTAGGGTAATGGATAGTGTTACAGCTGGGGTTTCAGCTAGGTTTATGGTTAGGATTAAGGCTAAGATTAGGGATAGGTTTTTGGGTTTTGTCAAGGGTTAGGTTTAGGGATAGGTTTAGGGTAAGTTTTAGTTCTAGAATTAGGGTTATAGGTAGGGTTAAAGGTAGTGTTAGGGCTCCAATTAGGGATAGGTTTTGGGTTAGGTTAGGGCTAGGTTTAGGGCTACAGCCAATGTAAGAACTAGGGTTACAATTAGTTTCGAGTGACGTTTAGAGATAGGGTTAGTGTTAGGGTCAGAGTCAGGGTCAGTGTTTGTTTTAGGGTTAGTTATAGGACTCGAATTAGGGCTAGGTGTAGGGCTAGGTGTAGGCTTAGGGTTTGGTTTTTATATTCAAGGTTAGGCTTAGGTCTATGGCTCGGTTGTTTTGCAGGGTTAGGGCTAGGTTAGTGCTAGTTTTAGGATTAGTATTAGTATTACAGCTTCTGTTAGTTAGAGTTTTAGCTTAGGGTTAGGGTTAGATTTAGAGTTAGGGTTAGATATAGGATTAGGGCTAGAGCTAGGGTTAGGGCCAATGCAAAGACAAGTGATAGGATTTGGTAAGGGATAGAGTTAGAACTAGAAATAGGACTAAGGCGAGAGTTAGAATTAGTCTTAGGCCTGGGGTTAGGTTAGGTTTAGGTCTAAATTAGGGCTTGGATTTGGTCTAGCATTTGTATTAGGGATAAACCTAGATTTAGGCTTAGGTTTAAGTTTAGGGATAGGGTTATGTTTAGGTGAAGGTATGGATTTAGAGCTAGTTTTAGGGCTAGGTCAAATGTTAGAAATCGGTTAGGGCTAGTTTTATTGTTTTGTTTTGTAATAAGGCTAGGTTTAGGGCTAGGATGAGGGCTCGGTTTTGTTTTAGGGTTATGGCAAGAATTAGGGCTAGGGCTAGTGCCAGGTCTAGGCTTAAGTTAGGGATAGATTTAGGGTTAGATTTATGGCTAGGTCTAGTGTAAGTTTTCGGTCTAGGGTAAAGGTCGAGTTTAGAGCTAGGGGTATTATTAGGGTTAGAATTAGTTTTCGGGTTTGATTTAAGTTAGGGTTTAGGTTTAGAGCTTGAATTAGCATTAGGGTTTGGGTAGGGTAATGATAGTTTTGGGTTTAGGGTTCATGTTAGGTATAGAGTAATTGATAGGGTTAGAGTTAGCAAAAGGGTTAGGGTTAGGCCTAGGGTTAGCCTTAGTGTTATGGTTGTGTTTAGGATAATGGATAGCGTTAGGGCTAGGTTTATGGTTTGTATTAGGGCTAGAGTTGGGGTTAGGCCTAGGGTTAGGGTTAGGTTCAGGTTTAGGATATAGATTAGAGTTTGAGCTATGGTTATTGCTAGGTCAATTGTTAGGTTTCGGGTTAGGTCTAGGTTATAGATATGGTTAGGGTCAAGGTTAGTGTTAAGGTTAGGGCTAGGGTTATCATTAGGTTTAGGGTATTGGATAATGTTTGATTTCATGTTAGGGTTAGGGTTAGGGTTAGGTTTTGGCTTAAGGTTAGAATTAGGGATTGGCTTAGGTTTAGGTTTAGGGTAATGGTTAGGGTTTGTGCAAGGGTTAGCTCTATAGCAAAGTTTAGGTTTATATTTATGTCTAGGGTTAGAGTTAGGGTAGATTTAGGGTAAGGGATTGGGTTATCATCAGGTTTAGGATTAGGGTTAGGGCAATGGGTAGGGTTAGAGCTAGGGTTAGGGCTAGGGATATCATTAAGGTTAGGGTTAGAGTTAGGGTAATATGTAGGCTTAGAGGTAGATTTAGGGATAGGGTTAATTTTAGGATTAGGGCAAGGGTTAAGGTTAGGTTTAGGTTTAGGCCATGGGTTAGTGTTAGGGTTAGTTTAAGTTTAAGGGTTAGGGATTGAGCTAGTGTTTGGACTAGGATCAGGATCAGGGATAGAGTCAGTGTGAGTGTTAGGACTAGGGTTAGCATTAGGGTTAGGTTTAGGGTTATGGTAATGGATAGAGTTAGAGGTAGGTTTTGGCCTATGGTGATTTCTAGTTTCAGGGTTAGAGATATGGCTAGGTCTAGTGTTAGGGTTATGTTTTTTGTTAGGATAATGTTTAGAGCTAGGGTTTGTGTTAGGATAAGGGTCAGTGTTCTGTTTATGGTTAGGTTTATTGTTAGGGCCAGCATTAGGACTACGGTTTGGTCTAGGGGTATGGTAAGTGTTTGGGTTAGGTTAAGGCTTATTATTAGAGCTAGGACTAAGTTTTTGTTTAGGGCTAGGCCTAGAGTTATCACTAGATAAAGGATTAAGTGCATTTCTATGTCTAGTGTTAGGGTAAGGTTTAGTTATAGAGTTACAGGTAGTGCCAATATTAGGGGTCGATTTAGGTTTAGGGTCTTGTTTAGACCTATAGATAGTGTTAGGGTCAGAATAAGGGTCACGGTTAGGGTTAGGGTTTGGGATAGAGATACAGCTAGATTGAGAATTTGGGTTAGATCTATTAATAGAGTTAATATTTTGGGTTATGTTAAGAATCAGGTTTAGAACTAGGGTAGCTTTAGGGTTAGAGTTTGGCTTAGGGTAAGGGATATGGTAAGCGCTTGTCTTAGGGCTATGGTTAGGTTTAGGGTTAGGGTTAAAGCTAGGGTTAGAGCTTGGATTAGGGCTAGGCTACGTTTTGAATTACCTTTAGGGCTACTGCTAATGTGAGAATTAAGGTTATAATTCGGGCTAGTTTTAGGGTTAGTGTTATGTCTAGGTTTAGTGTTTGGTTAGGTTTAGTGTTAGGGTTATGTTTAGGGTTATTGTTAATGTTAGTGTTAGGGTTATTGCAAGGATTAAAGTTAGGGTTAAGTTTAGGGTAATGGTTAGGACTTGGTTAAGGTTTAGAGTTAGAGTTAAATCTAGGGTTGGGGTTTGCATTAGGGCTAATTTTGGGTTACATTAGGGCTAGTGTTAGGGATACAGCTAATGTAAAAACTAGGGTTATGATTAGGGCTAATTTTAGTATTACGGTTAGTGCTAAATCTAGTTTTATGGTTAGGTTTAAGTTCAGGGTGATGTTTTGAACTAGGGTTAGTGTTAGGTTCAGAGTCAGGTTCAGGGTTAGTTTTAAGGTTGGAGATGGGACTCAAATTAGGGGTAGGATTCGGGCTAGATGAAGGGGTAGGATTTGGTTTAGGTTAAGGGTTAGAGTTAGTGCTATGGCTCATTTTTTTATGGCTAAGGCTAAAGGTAAGGGTAGTTTTATGATTAATGTTAGTGTTATTGCTAGTGACAGGGTGAGTTTAGGCTTAGGGGTACATATATAGTTATGGTTAATTCTAGGGCTAGGGATAGGGTTAGGTATAGAGCTAAGGTTAGGTTAACTTAAGGGATAGGGTTAGAACTAGGAATAGAACTAGGGCGATAGCTAGGGTTAGGGGTAAGTTTAGGGCTAAATTAGGGCTATAAATATGTCTAGGATTGGTTTTAGGGTTAGGCATAGGGTTAGAGCTATTTTTAGATTAGGTTTAGGGCTAGGATTATGGGAAGGGATGGGCTTATAGCTAAGTTTTGGGCTAGGGCAATGATTAGAATTAGGTTTAGGTCTAGGGTTGGTTTTGTATTAGAATTAAGGCTAGATTTGGGGTTAAGATGAGAGTTTGTGTTAGGGTAAGGGCAAGTTTTAGGGATAGGGATAATGTCAAGTTTAGGGTTATGGCCAGGGATAGTTACAGGGTTAGGTTCATGGCTAGGTCTAATTTTAGGATTAGGGTAAATCCTATGTTAAGAGTAAGGTGTATTTTTAGGGTCAGGGTGAGGTTTCGGGTTTGTATTATGTTAATTATTTGGATTAGGGCTTAAATTAGCATTAGGGTTAGAATGCGGGTTAGGTTTATGGATAGGTTTAGATTTAGGATTCAGGTTAAAATTAGGGTAATAGGTAGTTTAGGGTTAGTGATAGGGTTAGGGTTAGGCCTGGTGTTAGCATTTGGGTTCTGAATATTGTAAGAGTAATGAATAGCATGAGAGGTAGTATTAGGGCTAGGGTTTTTGATAGGATTAGGGCTAGAGTTAGGGTTAGTGCTAGAGTTATAGTTAGGGCTAGGGCTAGGGTTAGGGTTTGGGTTAGTTTTAGGGTATAAGTTAGGTTTTGAGCTAGGGTTAGTGCTAGGGTGAGGGTTAGGTTTAGGATTATTTCTTGGGTTAGATTTTCGGTTAAGTTTAGGATGAGTGTTAAGGGTTAGGGCTAAGGTTATATTTAGAGTTAAATTATTGGATAGGGTTAGATGTCGGGTTAGGGGTAGGGGTAGCTTTAGGTTTAGGGTTAGTGTTAAAGTTAGGGCTAAGATTATCATTTGATTTAGGATAATGGATAGAGTTAGATGTCAAGTTAGGGTTAGGGGTAGTTTTAGATTTAGGGTTCTTGTTAAGGTTTGGGCTAGGGTTAGTGTTAGAGTAAGGGTTAGGGTTTTATCTAGGGTTAAGGCTATGATGAGTGTTATGGTTATGGTTAGGGTTAGGTCTAGGATTATGTTTACATTTAGAATTAGAGCTAGGGTTACCATTAGGGTTAAAGTTCAGTTTAGGGTAATGGATAATTTTAAGGATAGTATTAGGGATAGTGTTAACATTATGATTAGGACTAGGATTAGGATTATGTTTAGGGATAGGGATAGGGTTATGTTTAGGGTTCTGTTTTGGGTTTTATCTAGGGTTAGGTCTAAGGTGAGGGTTAGTGTTAGTGTGAAGTTTAGGCTTAAATAAAGGTATAAGTTTAGGTTAGGGTTAGGGTTACACTTTTGGCTAGATTTAGGCCTAGGATCAGGGCTAGGTTTTGTGTTAGGTTTAGAGCTAGTGTTAGTGCTATGGTAATGTAAAGGTTATGTTTACGGTTATGGCTAGGTCTAGTGTTAGTTTTAGGTTTTGGTTAGGGTCATTTTTATAGCTAGGTTTAGTGTTAGTGTCAAGGTCTGTGTTTGGATTAGGGTTAGGGTTAGGTATAGATCCAGAATTAGGATTGGTTTGGTCTAGAAGTATGGTTAGTGTTTGGCTTAGGTTAATGGTTATCATTAGATCTAGGGCTAGTTTTTTTGTTTAGGTCTTGGTTAAAGATATTGCTAGATTTAGGACTAGGTTTAATCTAGGGTTATTGTTAGGGTTAGGTTTAGATATTGGGTTATGGGTAGGGCTAGTGTTAGGGTTTGATTTATGTTCAGGGTCAGAATAAGTGTCAGGGTTAGGGTTAGAATTTAGGTTATGATTATAACAAGAATGAGGGCTAAGGTTAGAACTAGTAATAGGGTTAGTGTTTGGGTTAGACTAAGGATTAGTATTAGGACTAGGGTTAGCATTAGGGTTTGGTTTTGGCTGGGGTAAAGTATAAGTTTAGAGCTAGGGTTCAGGTTAGGGTTAGGGCTATTGTTAGGTTTAGGGTGAGGGTGAAACTAGGGTTAGGTATCAGAATTTGGTTCGGATTTTGTTAGGTTTAAGGTTACGGCTAATGTATGATCTAGGGTTATGGTTAGAACTAGTTTTAGAATTAGGGTTAAGACCAGGTCTTGTGTTAGGTTAAGGGTTAGGTTTAGGGTGATGTTTAGAGGTAGGGTTAGTGTTTATGTCAAAGACAAGTTTTGGGGTAGATTTAGGGTTAAGTTTAGGACTCAAATTAGGCCTATGCTTAGGTCTAGATATAAGGTTAGGTTTTGGTTTAGGTAAAAGTTTAGGGTTAGTGTTATTGCTCAGTTTTGTTTTAGGCCTAAGCCTATGTTCAGGGCTAGATTTAGGATTAGCATTAGGGTTAGGGCTACTGTTATGGCAAGGTGTAGTTGTAGAAATAGGGTTAGGTTTAGAGTTAGGTATAGATTTAGGGTTAGGGCAAGGCATAAGCTTAGGACTAGGGTTATTCTAGGCTATGGCTAGGAATAAGGTTATGGTAAGTGATAGGGTTAGAATTAGGGCTAGGGCGAGAGTTATAGTTAGTCTTAAAGCTAGGATTAGGGTTAGGTTTAGGATTAGGTCTAGGGTTTGAGTTAGGGTTAGTCCTAGGGTTAAGGTTAGGGCTAGGTATAGTGTTAGGTTTAGGGTTTGGGTTAGGTTTAGGGTAAGCAATTGGGTTATAACTAGGTTTAGTGCTAAGGAAAAGGTTAAAATTAGGCTTAGGGTTATGATTAAGGCTAGGTTTTGGGCTAGGATGAGAGCTAGTGTTCACGATAGGATTAGGACTAGGATAAGGGCTAGGGATAATGTCAGGCCTAGGGTTACATTAGAGATAGGTTTCAGTTTATGTTTATGGTTAAGTCTAGTGTAAGGTTTAGATTTAGGTTAAGGGTCAAGTTTACAGCTATGTGTATTTTTAGGGTCAGTGTTTGGCTTAAGATTTGGTTTAGGTTAGGTTTAGGTTTAGGGCTCGGATTAGCATTAGGGTTAGAGTTAGGGTTAGGGTAATGAATCAGCTTAGGGTTAGGGTTCAGGTTAGTTTTAGGGAAATGGATAGGTTTAGGGATTACTATAGCATTAAGGTTAAGCCTAGGGTTAGCATTAGGTTTAGGATTATGGTTATGGTAATGGATAGAATTAGAGCTAGGGTTAGGGCTAAGGTTATTGTTAGTATTAGGGCTAGGGTTAGGGTAGTAGATATAATTAGAGCTATGATTAGGGCTATTGTTAATGTTAGGATTAGGGCTAGTGTTAGGTTAGGGTTTGGAACAGGGCTAGGATTATGTTAAGGGTAAAGGTTAGGCTTTGAGCTAGGATTAGGACTAAAGCGAGGCTTACACTTAGGGATAGGCCTAGGTTAGGTTTAAGGTTATACTTAGGGCTATGTTCAGGCCTAAAATAAGGCTAGGTTTTGTTAGTTTAGTCCTAGGGTTAGAGACATGGGTAATGTAAGAGCTATGGTTATTATTAGTGCTAGTTTTAGGGTTAGGGTTATGGCTAGGTCTAGTGTTAAGGTTAGGTTTTGGTTTAGGGTGAGCTTTGGAGCTAGGATTATGTTAGGGTCAGGGCCAGTGTTCAGGTTAGAGTTAGTATTGGTTTTAGTTCCAGAATTAGGAGTAGGGTTAGGTCTAGATGTAGGATTAGTGTTTGGGTTAGGTTAAGATTTATTGTTAGGGCTAGGGCTAGGTTCTTGTTCAGTCTAGGTCTACAGATATGGCTAGATTTAGGATTAGGTTTAAGTCTAGGGCTAGCGTTAGGTTTAGGTTTAAGTATACGATTACCTGTAGGTATAATGTTAGTGTTCAGTTTCAGGTTAGGGTCAGGCTTATACCTGAGGTCAGTGTTAGGATCAGAATAAGTGTCAGGGTTAGGGTTTAGGTTTGGGTTTGGGTTAGAGCTACAATGAATGTTAGAGTTAGGACTAGTAATAGGGTTACGGATTGGGTTAGGCTCTGGATTAGGGTTAGGAGTAGGGCTAGGATTAGGTTTAGGGTTTAGCTTAAGGTAATGGATAGTGTTAAAGCTAGGTTAAGATCTAGGGTTATGGTATGAATTAGGGCTAGTTTTAGGGTTAGGGTTAGATCTAGAGTTAGCGCTCAGCTTCGGGCCAGGATTTGGGTTAGGATGGGGCTAGTATTAGGCCTACTTCTAATGTATAATCCAGGGTTATGATTAGGGCTACTTTTTTGGGTGTTAGGCTAGATCAAGCATTAGGGTTAGGGTTACCTTACCATTAGCATGATGTTTAGAGCTAGGGTTAGTGTTAGGGTCAGGGTCAGTGTTCGTGTTATAGTTAGGGTTAGGGTTAAACTCAGAATTATCACTAGAGTTAGGTCTAGGGGCAGGGTTAGTGTTTGTGTTAGGTTAAGTTTTATCATTAGGGCTAGGGTTATGTTTTTGTTTAGTTATACGGCTAGTGATATGACTAAATTTAGGATTAGGTTTAGGTCAAGGGCTAGTGTTAGGGTTAGGATTAGGTATAGGTTTATTGCTAGTGCTAGTGTTAGGGTTCGATTTATGGTTAGGGTCATGTTTAGACATATGATTACCTTTAGGGTCAGGATAAGTGTCAGGGTTAGGTTTAGGGCTTGGGTTATGATTAGAGGCAGAGTGAGGGCTAGGGTTAGGACTAGTTTTAGGGTGAGAGTTTGGGTTAGGCTAAGGATTAGGTTAGGCTAAGGGTTAGGGCTAGGGTTATCATTAGGGTTAGGTTTGCTTATGGAAACGGAGAGGATTAGAGCAAGAATTAGGGCTGTGTTTAGGGTTAGGGTTAGGGCTAGTGTTAGGTTTAGGTTTAGGGTTAAAGCTAGGGTTAGGTCTTGCATTAAGGCTAGGTTTTGTTTAGAGTTAGAGCTAGTTTTAGATTTATAGCCAATGTATGGACTAGGGTTAGGGCTAGGGTTAGGATTAGGGTTATGGGTTTGTTTTGTTTTAAGTTTAGGGCTAGAATTACTGCTAGGGCAAATATTAGGTCTAGGATTATGGCTAGGGATAGTTTTCGGGTTAAGTTTATGGCTACGTCTAGTATAAGGGTTAAGTTTAGGGGTAGGATCAGGGTTAGAGCTAGGTATATTATCATGGGAAGGGGCAGAGTTAGGGTTTGGGTTGAGTTAAAGTTTAGGTTTAGGGCTTGAATTAGCAATAGGGTTAGATTTAGGGTAATAATAGGGTTAGGTTTAGTGTTCAGGTTAGGTTTAGGTTAATGAAATAGTTAAGGGTTAAGATAAGTTTAGGGTTAGTCCTATGGTTACCATTAGAGTTACGGTTATGGTTAGGGTAATGGTTAGGGTTAGAGGTAGTGATAGGGCTAGGGTTAGTATTCTGGCAAGTGTCTGGTAAAGTTTAGGGCTGTGTTCTGGGTTAGGGTTAGGTTTATGGTTAGGGTTATAGCTAGGGTTAAGGCTCGGATTATGGCTTTGTTTTGGGTTTGGTTAGCGCTAGGATTAGGGCTATGGTAATGTATGAACTAGTGTTGCAATTAGTGCTAGTTTTAGGGTTATGGATAGGGCTAGGTCTAGTGTTATATTTAGGTTTATGGTTAGGGTGATGTTTAGAGCAAGGGTTATTGTTAGGGTTAGTGTCAGAATCAAGGTTAGTTTTAGGGATGGGGTTAGAACTCAAATTAAGGCTAAATTAGTACTAGTTGTAGGGTTAGGGTTTGGTTTAGGTTAAGGTTTAGGGATATAGGTTGGTTTTGTTTTAGGGTAGGTCTACCATTACAGTTAGATTATGGATTAGCATCAGGGTTAGAACTAGTGTTAGGTTGAGGTTTAGGCTTAGGTTAGAGTTAGGGTTATGGTAACGGATATGGCTAGAACAAGGGATATGGCTACAGTGAGAAATAGAGTTAGTCATAGTAGTAGTCTTAGGGTTAGGGTTAGAGTTAGGGTAAATTAGGGCTATGATTAGTGCTAGGGTTTGGGCTAGGGTTAGGGCTAAATTGGGGCTAGGATTAGGGGTAGAGTTAGTGTTAGAGTTATGACTAAATTAGGGCTACGATTAGAGCTAGAGTTAGGGTTAGGGTTAGAGGTAAATTAGGGTTTAGGATTAGGGCTAGTGTGTTAGGGCTAGAGCTCCATTAGGGTTAGTGTTAAGGCTTGTGTTAGTGTTAGGGATAGACTAAGTGGTTGGGCTATATTTAGGGTAAGCACTGGTGTTAAGGTTAAGTTTAAGAGAAGGGGTGGGGTTATAGCTAGTTTTAGGGATAGGGTGAGGTTTAGAATTAGGATTAGGCCTAGGGTTATGTTTCAGTTTAGGATTAAGGCTACGTTTAGGGCTAGGTTAAGGGCTAGGGTTTCTGTTAGGGTTATGGCTAGGACCAGGTCTAGGGATAATATCAAGTTTAGGGTTAAGGTTAAAAATAGTTTTAGGGTTTGGTTTTGACTAGGTCTAGTGTAAGAGTTACTATTAGGTTAATGGTCTGCCTTAGGGCTAGGGTTATTATTAGGGTCAGGGTCAGAGTTAGCATTTGGTTTAGCTAAAGATTTAGGGTTGAGGCTTGAGTTAGCATTAGTGTTAGGTTTAGGATTAGGGTAATGGATAGGATTTAGTTTAGGTTTCAGTTAAGGTTTAGGGTAATGGATGAGTTATGTTTAGCAATCGGGTTAGGGTTACCATTAGGGTAAGGTTATGTTTAGTATAATGGGTAGATTTAGAGCTAGGGTTAGGGCTAAGTTATGGTTTGGATTAAGTCTAGGATTAGGTTTGTTTTAGGTATAAGGCTAGGGTGTGATTTGGGGTAAGTTTTAGGGTTAGGGTAAGTGTTTGATTAGGGCTAGGATTATGGTTAGGTTAGGGTAAGGTTTAGTGTTTGAGCTAGAGTTAGGGCTAGGGCGAGGGTTAGGTTTAGGTTTAGGTCTAGGTTTACATTTATGGTTAGAGTTAGGTTTAGTGTGTGTGATGGGGGTTTAATTAGGTTAGGGTTAGGGTAATGGTTATGGTTACAGCTAAAGTTTAGGATAGGTTTAACGTTAGGATCAGGGATAGGATTAGGTTTAGGGTTTAGGAGAGAGCTAGGGTTACGTTTAGTGTAAAGGTTAGGCTTTGAGCTAGGGTTAGGTCTAAGGCGAGGCTTATGTTAGGGCTAGGTTTAGGGCTAGGGTTAGGCTAAGGGTTATGCTTATAGCTAAGTTTAGGCCCAGGATTAGGGCTAGGTTTTAGGTCAGGTTTAGGGCCAGGGTTAGGACTATGTGTAATGTAAGATCTTGGGTTATGTTTAGGGCTAGTTTTATGGTTAGGGTTATGGCTAGGTCCAGTGTTAGGTCTAGTATTTGGGTTAGTGTCATGTTTAAAGCTAGGTTCTGTATTAGAATCAGGGTCGGTTTTTGGGATATGGTTAGGGTTGGGTTTAGATCCAGAATTAGGACTAGGTTTAGGTCTAGGGGTAGGGAAATTTTTCAGTTTAGGTTAAAGGTTATTGTTAGCACTAGTGCTAGGTTTTTGTTTAGGTCTAGGGCTAGAGTTATAGCTATATTTAGGATTAGCTTTGTGTCTAGGTCTAGTGTTAGGCTTAGCTATAGCTATAGGTTTACCAGTAGGGCTAGTCTTAGGGTTTTGTTTAGGGTTAGGGTCAGGTTTAGACCTAGGGTTACTATTAGGGTCAGATGAGGGTCAGGGTTAGGGTTAGAGGTAGAATGAGGGCTAGGGTTAAGACTAATATTATGGTTAGAGTTGAAGTTGGGCTAAGGATTAGGATTAGGACTAGGATTAACATTTGGGTCAGGTTTTGGCTTAGTGTAAGGAATAGAGTTAGAGTTAGGGTTAGGGCTAGTGTTAGGTTTAGGGTTAGGGCTAGTATTAGGGTTAAAGCTAGGGTTAAGTTAAGGTGTAGAATTTGTGTTTTGATTAAGGCTAGATTTAGGGTTAGGTTAAGGCTAGATATAGTGTTAGGGTTAATTTAAGGTTAAGGTGATGTTTAGAGCTAGGATTAGTATTAGGGTCAGTATCAGGGTCAGGGTTAGTTTTAGAGATAGTTTTATGGTTAGTTGTAGGGTTAGGGTTTGATTTAGTTTAAGAGTTAGGATATGGGCTGTGTCTTGGTTTGAGTTTAGGTCTAGGGCTAGTGATAGGGCACGTTTTAAAATTAGCATTATGGTTTTGGATAGTGTTAGGTTTTGGTTTAGGCTTATTTTTACAGATAAATTTAGAGTTAGGTTTAGATTTAGATTTAGGCTTAGATATAGGATTATGATTAAGGCTAAGGATAGAACAAGGGCTAGGGCCAGGTCAAGAGTTAGAGTTAGGCTTATGGCTAGGTTTAGGGTTATGATAGGATTAGATAGAGGCTAGGATTAGCACTAGGCTAATTTCGGCTAGGGCTAATGTCAGGTCTAGTGTTACGGTTAAAATAGTTTTAGGATAGGTTTATGGCTATGTCTAGTGTAAGGGTTAGGTTTAGGGTTATTGTCAGGTTTAGAGCTAAGGGTACTCTTAGGGTAAGGGTTATGATTAGTTTTTTGGAAATGTTAAAGTTGAATGTTAGGGCTCAAATTAGCATTAGAGTTAGGATTATTGTAAAGATAGTGTTAGGTTTATATTTCAGGTTAGGTTTAGGGTAATGGATAGGGTTAGGATTAGAAATACAGTTAGATTTAGGCCCAGGTTTAGCATTAGGGTTAGGATTATGGTTAGGGTAATGAATAGGGTTAGAGATAAGGGTACGGCTAGGGTTATTATGATTATTGATAGGGTTAGCCTTAGAGTTAGAGTTAGGGTTAAATCTAGGGTTATGGCTAGGATCATAGTTACGATTAGTGACAGGGTTAGGGTTAGAGGTAAATCTAGCATTAGTGATAGGAATAAGGCTAGGTTTTGGTTTAAGTTAAGGCTAGATTTAGGGTAATGACTATGTAAGTGCCAGGATTCCAATAGAGCAAATTTTAGGGTTAGGGTTAGGGCTAGGTCTATTGTTAGGTTTAGGTATAGGATTAGGGTGATATTTAGAGCTAGAGTTAGTGTTAAGGTCAGAGTCAGGGTCAGGGTTAGTTTTAGGGTTTGGCTTAAAACTCAAATTAGTGCTAGAGTTATGGCTAAGTGTAGGGTTATTGTTTAGTTTATATTAAGGGTTGGAGTTAGGTCTATGGCTTGCTTTTGGTTTAGGGAGAGGGTTAGTGCTGGTTTTAGGTTTAGCCTTAGGGTTAGGGCTAGGGTTAGGTTTAGGTTTAGGCTAAGAGTTAGGGTTAGATTTAGAGTTAGGGTTAGATCTACAATTGCTGCTAGGGCTATGAATAGGGCTAGGTCTAGACCTATGGTTTGGGCTCAGATTAGGGTTCCAGTAAAACACAGGGTTAGAACTAGCGTTATGACTAAAGTGAGAGCTAGAATTAGTCTTTGAGCTAGGTTTAGGTTTAAAGATAGGGATGGGGCTAAATTATGTCTAAGATTAGGTCTAGGGTTAGTGTTATGGTTAGGCCTAGGGTTATGGTTAGGGTTATAATTAAAGCTATGTTTAGGGATAGGATAAGGGCTAGGGTTTGTGTTAGGGTTAGGGCTAGTATCATAACTAAGGCTAATTTCAGGTGTAGGGTTATGCTTAGGGATCGTTTTAGTGTTAGTTTGATGGCTAGGTCTTGTATAAGGGTTAGGTAAAGGGTAAGAGTGAGATATAGAGCTAGGGGAATTATTAGGGTCAGTGTCAGTGTTAGGGTTTGATTTAGCTTTGAGTTTAGGTTTAAGGCTCAAATGAGCATTAGGGTTAGGGTTAGGGTAATGATTGGATTAGGTCTAGGGTTCAGGGTAGGTTTAGGGTAATTGATAAGTTTGGGGATAGTGATAGGTTTAGGGTTAGTCCTAAAGTTAGCATTAGTGTAAGGTTTATATTTAGGGTAATGGTACAGTTAGACTTAAATTTAGGGCTAGGGTTATGGTTAGGATTAGGTCTTGATTTAGGGTTAGGGTGAGAGTTATAACTAGGGTTTGGTTAAGGTTATGTTTAGTGTAAGGGTTAGGTTCTGAGTTACAGTTAGTGCTAGGCTGAGAGTTAGGTTCAAGGTTAGGTCTATAGATAGGATTACGGTTGGTTTTGGGTTAGGTTAGGGTTAGGATTAGACCTAGGATTAGTGGTAGGTAGTACAAGTTTCAGGGTTACTGTTAGGGTTTTGGACAGTGTTAGATCTAGAATGAGGGCAAGGGTAAGGGCTATTACTAGGGTTAGTGTTTTGGTAAGCCTAAGGATTAGGGATAGATCTAGGGTTACCCTTAGGTTTAGGGTTTTGCTTAGGGTAAGGGATTGGTTTAGAGCTAGGTTTAGGGCTATGGTTATGGTTAGAGTTAGGGTTAAGGCTAAGGTTAGGTCTCAGATTAGGTCTAGTTTTTGAGTTAGGTTTAGGTCTAGGGTTAGGGCAATGGCTAATGTAAGAACTAGGGTTACCATTAGGGTTAGTTTTAGTGTTAGGATATGAGATAGGTTTAGTGTTAGGGTTTGGTTTAAGGTTAGGGTGATATTTATAGCTAGGGTTCGTGTTATGATAAAAATCAGGGTCAGGCTTAGTTTAGTGTTAGAGTTAGAACTCGAATTAGGGCTAGGGTTACTGTTTGAGTTCAGTTTAAGGTGAGGGCGGTGTTTAGAGCTAGGGTGAGTGTTAAGATATGAATTAGGGTCAGGATTGGTTTCAAAGTTAGGGCTAGGACTCGAACAAGGGCTAGGGTTAAGTCTAATTGTAGTGTTAGAGTTTGGTTTAAGTTAAGGTTTAGTGTTAGGGCTTATGCTCGGTTTTGTTTTAGTCCTAGGGTCAGGGTTAGGGCTAGTGTTAGTGTTAGGCTTAGGGTTGTGCTAGTGTTAAATTTGGAATTAGGGTTAGATTTAGGGTTAGGGCTAGAACTAAGGATAGGGCAAGGGTTATGGCTAGGTTTAGGGTTATAGTAAGGGACAGAGTTAGTACTAGGGATAGGGATAGGGCTAGGGAGAGAGTTAGTCTTAGGGCTAGGGTTAGGGTTAGGATTAGAGATAGGGCTAAATTAGGGCTAGCATTAAGGCTAGGTTTAGATTTAGGTTAAGACTAAGGTTAGGGTTAGGGTTAGGTTTAGGGTTAGGGTAAAGATTAGGGGTTAGAATTAGAGTTTAGAGTTTAGGCTTAGAGTTAGTGCAAATTTTGGGGTAAGAGATGGCTTTATAGATAGGTTTAGAGGTAGAGTGAAGGTTATAATTAGGGTTAGATGGGTGTGGGTTATGATTAAGGCTAGGTTTAGGGCTAAGATGAGGGCTAGGGTTTTTTTGTTTTTGGGGGGGTGTTAGGGCTAGGATTAGTGCTAGGGCTAATTTCAGGTTCAGAATTATGGTTAAAGATAGTTTTAGGATTAGGATAATGGGAACGTCTAGTGTAAGGATTAGGTTTAGGTTTAGCATCAGGTTTAGAGCTAGGGGTATTTTTAGGGTCAAGTTCTGGGGTAGGGTTTGTGATAGGTTATGGTTTAAAGTTAGAGCTCTAATTAGCATTAGGGGTATGGTTATGTTTATGGTAATGAATAGAGTTAAATTCAGTTTAGGGCTAGGGTTATGGTTATGATTAGGGCTGTTTTTTTTTTTTTTTAAGTTAGTGCTAGGGTTAATGTTACAGCTAATGTAAGTACTAGGGTTATGATTACAGCTAATTTTTGTGTTTCACGGCTAGATTTACAGTTAGGTATAAGTTAAGGGTTAGGGTGATATTTAGACCTCCGTTTAGTGTTATGGTTAGAATAAGGGTCAGTGTTAGTTTTAGATTTTGGCTTAAAAATAGAATTAGTGCTGGGGTGAGGGCTAGGTTTAGGGTTAGGGCTTAGTTTAGGTTAAGGTTTAGGGTTAGAGCTTTGATTCAGTTAGGGTTTAGGGTTAGGGTCAGTTGTAGGGAAATTTTAGGATTACTGTTAGTGTTAGGGATAGTCTTAGATTTAGGCTTAGGCTTCGGTTAAGGGTAAAATTTAGAGTTAGGTTTTTATCTAAGGTTAGTGCTAGGGCTAAGGATAGGGCAAGGGTTAGGACTAGGATTTGGTATAGGGTTAGGTTTGTGGGAAGAGATAGGATTAGAGTAAGTGATAGGGCCAATGTGAGAGTTAGAGTTCTTCTTAGGGCTAGGTTTAGGGTTAGGTTTAGGGATAGGGCTAAATTACAGCTAGGGTTAGTGTTATTGCTAGGGTTAGAGCTAGTTTTATAATTAGCATCAGGTTTAGGGCTAATTTTAGGCTTAGGCATTGAGTTAGGGTTAGATTTAAAATTAGGTTTCAATCTAGTGTTAAAGCTAGGACTAAGGGTAGGGAAATTGTGAGAAAAAGGGTTAGGGTTAGATATAGGGTTACATTTAGGGTAATGGATGCTGTTTTGGCTAGATTTAGGGCTGGGGCAAGGGTTAGTATAAGGGTTAGGGCTTAGTTATGGTTAGGGTTATGATTAAGGCTAGGTTTATGGCTAGGATGAGGTTTAAGGTTTGTGTTAGGATTAGGGATAGTATTAGGGCTAAAGCTAATGTCAGGTCTAGGGTTATATTTAGGGCTAGATTTGGAGTTAAGTTTATGGCTTGGTCCAGTGTAAGGATTAGGTTTAGGGTAAGATTTTGGTTTATATCTAGGGTTATTTTTAGGGTCAGGGTCATGGTTAGGGTTTGGGTTACATTAGAGTTTAGGTTTAGGGTAATGACACTGTTAGTTTTACGGTTTAGGTCTGGTTTAGTGTAATGGATAGAGCTAGGGTTAGGCTTAGGGTTAGCTTAAGGGTTAGGGTTATCATTAGGGTAATGGATAGGTTTAGACCTAAGGTTAGGGCTAGGGTTCTGTATAGGATTAGGGCTAGTTTTGGGTTAAGGTTAAGTTTAGTGTTAAAGCTAGGTTTAGGACTTGGATTAATGCTAGGTTTTGGGTTAGGTAATGGCTACAGTTACGGCTATGGCTAACATATTAAATAGGGTTATGATTAGCACTAGTTAATGGGTTAGAGTTAGGGCTAGGTCTAGTGTTAGGTTGAGGTTTATGGTGATGATGATGTTTAGAGCCAGGCTTAGTTTTAGGGTCAGATTCAGCTTCAGGTATAATTTTTGGGTTAGGGTTAGGACTAGAATTAGGGATATGATTAGGGCTAGGTGTAGGGTTAGGGTTTGGTTTAGGTTAAGATTTAGGGTTATGGCTGGGATTCGGTTTTGGTTTAGGGCTAAAGTTAGGGTTAGAAGTAGTTTCAGAATTAGCGTTAGCATTAGGGCTAGTGTTAGGTTGAGGTTTAGGTTTAGGCTTAGGGTTAGGTTTAGATTTATAGTTAGGGTTAGAGCTAGGGTTATGGCCAGGAGTATGAATTGGGCTAAGATTACACAAAGGGTTAGAACTAGGATTAGGGTTCTAAGTGACATAGTTAGAACAAGGTTTAGGTTTAGGGTGAGAGTTAGAGTTAGACTTTGGGCTAGAGTTAGGGTTAGGGGTAGGGATAGGGCTAAATTAGGGCTAAGATTAGGGCTAGGGATAGTGTTGGGTTTAGACATAGGGTTTGGGTTAGGGATAAAATTAAGGCTATGTTTAGGGCTAGGATAAGGGTTAAGATTTGTGTTAGGTTTAGGGCTAGGGTTAAGGCTAGGTTTGATATCAGGTCTAGGGTTAAGTTTAGGAATAGTTTTAGGGTTAGGTTTATGGCTAGGTCAAGTGTAAGTGTTAGATAGGGTAAGAGTCAGGTTGATAGCTGGGGGAATTATTAGAGTCACGGTCACTGTTAGGGTTTGGTTTACTTTTATGGTTAGGTTAGAGCTTGAATTAGCATTAGGGTTAAGGTTAGCATAATGATTGATTTAGGTTTAGGGTTCAGGGTAGGTTTAGGGTAATTGATAGGTTTGGGGAAAGTGATAAGGTTAGGATTAAGCCAAGGGTTAGCATTATGGTAAGGGTTATTTTTATGGTAATAGACATAGTTAGAGTTAAGGTTAGAGCTAGGTTTATGGTTAGGATTAGGTCTTGTGTTAGGGTTAAAGTGAGGGTTAGAACTAGGATTAGGTTTAGGGTTATGTTTAGTGTAAGGTTTAGGTTCTGAGCTATGATTATGGTTAGGCTGAGAGTTAGGTTCAGAGTTAGGTGTATGGATAGTATTATGGTAAATTCTGGGTTAGGGTTGGGGTTAGTGTTAGACCTAGGTTTAGTGTTAGGGTCAGAATAAGGGTCAGAGTTAGGGTTAAGGTTTGGGGTAATGTTAGAGCTAAAATGAAGGCTAGGGTTGGGACTATTTATAGGGTTAGGGTTTTGGTTATTCTAAGGACTAGGGATAGGTCTAGGGTTACCCTTAGGTTTAGGGTTTCACTAAGATTAAGAGATTGATTTAGATCTAGGGTTAGGGCTATGTTTAGGGTTAGAGTTAGAGTTAAAGCTAAGTTTAGGGCTCAGTTTAGGAATAATTTTTGTGTTAGGGTTAGGGCTAGGTTTAGGGAAATGGCTAATGTAAGAACTATGGTTAACATTAGTGTTAGTTTTAGGGTTAGGGTTAGGGCTAGGTTGAATGGTAGGGTTAGGTTTAAGGTTAGGGTAATATTTATAGCTATAGTACTTGTTAGGATAGGAGTCAGGGTCAGAGTTAGTTTTATGGATAGCGTAAAGTATCGAATTGGGGGCATTGTTAATTTTAGTATTTGGTTTGAGTTTAGGGCGGTGTTTAGAGCTAGGTTGAGTGTTAGGATATGAGTCAGGGTCAGATTAGATTTAAGATGAGGCTTAGGACAAAAATTAGGGCTAGATTTAGGTCTAGGTGTAATATTAGTGTTTGGTTTAATTTAAAGGTTTAGGGTTAGGCTATTGTTCAGTTTTGGTTCACTGCTAGGATTAGGGTTAGGGCTAGTTTTATGATTAGCATTAGGGTTAGGGCTAGTGTTAGTGTTAGGCTTAAGGTTAGATTTTGTGTTAGGGTCAGGGCTGGGACTAAATTTAGGGCAAGTGCTAGGGCTAATGTTAGGTTTAAAGTAGCAGATAGAGATAGAACTAGGGATAGGGATAAGGCAAGATTTAGATTTAGTCTTAGGGCTAGGATTTGGATAGGGTTAGTTAGAGATAGAGGTAAATTCGGGATAGGATTAGGCCTAGTTTTTTTTTGTTTGTTTGTTTGTTTGTTTTGTTTTGTTTAGCTTAAGCCTAGGGTTAGGGTTAGGGTTAGGTTTAAATTTAGGGTAAAGGATGACATTATAGCTAGGTTCAGAGGTACGGTGGGTGTTAGAATTAGGGTTAGGTGTAGGGCTACAGTTAAGGTTATAATTAAGGCTAGGTTTAGGGCTAGGATGAGGGCTAGGTTTGTTTTTAGGGTTAGGGCTAGGATTAGGGCTAGGGCAAATTTAAGGTCCAGAATTATGGTTAAACTTAGTTTTAGGATTAGGTTTATGGCTACATTTAGGCTAAGGGTTAGGTGTTGGGTTACAGTCAAGTTTAGAGCTAGATGTATTATTAGGGTCAAGGTGTGGACTAGGGTTTGGGATAGGTTAGGGTTTCAAGTTTGGGCTTGAATTAATTTTAGGATTATCCTTAGGGTAATGATAGGGTTAGGATTAGGAATCAGGTAAGTTTTTGGCTAATGGAAGTGCTAGGATTTGGGATAGGGTTAGGTTTATGCTTTCGGTTATCATTATGGTTATGGTTATGGTAATGGATAGAGTTAGAGATCAGTTTAAGGCTAGAGTTATCATTACAATTAAGGATAGTGTTAGGGTTAGGTTAGATTTAAAGCTAGGGTTAGGGCTTGGATTAGGGCTAGGTTTTGGGTTATGTTATGGCTAGGCTTAAGATTACATCTAATGTAAGTACTAGGTTTACAATTAGGGCTAGTTTTGGGGGTATTATTTCTAGGTTTAGTGTAAGGGTTAGGTTTAAGGTTTGGGTGATATTTAGAGCTAGAAGTGTTAGGGTCAGTGTCAGGTTCAGGGTTAGTTTTAGTGTTCGGCTTCCATCTCAAATTATGGCTAGGGTTAGGTCTAGGTGTAAAGTTAGGGTTTGGTTTAGGTTAAGGTTTAGGGTTAGAGGTATGGCTTGGTTATGTTTTGGGGATCGGGCTATTGTTAGTTCTCATTTTAGGATTAGTATTATGGTTTGGGCTAGTGTACGGGGTAGGCTTAGGCTTCGGTTTGGGCTAGACTTAGAGTTACGTTTTGCCTAAGGTTAGTGCTAGGGATAAAGATAGGACAAGGGTTAGTACTAGGGTTAGGGCTAGGGTTAGGGTTATTGTAAGGGACAGGGTTAGAAAGAGTGATAGGGCTAGTGTGAGAGTTAGAGGTAGTCTTAGGGCTAGTGTTAGTGTTAGGTATACGGATAGGGCTAAATTACGGCTAAGGTTATGTTAGGGCTAGGATTAGGGCTAGTTTTAGGATTAGGATTGGGCATTGAGCTAGGGTTAGATTTAGAGTTAGGTTTCGATCTAGGGTTAGTGCTAAGGCTAAGAATAAGTCAAGGGATACCATTAGTGTTACTGTAAGAGTTAGGATTTTTTTTAGGCTAAGGATGTGCTTATCTCTAGGTTTAGGGCAATGTGAAGTTTAGTATTAGGGTTAGAGCTAGGGTTAGGGTTAGGGCTATGATTAAGGCTCTGTTTAGGGCTACAATGTGTACTAGGATTTGTTTTAGGGTTAGGGATAGTATTAGGGCTATGGCTAATGTCAGGTCTAGGGTTACAGTTAGGGATAGATTTAGTGTTAGGTTTATGGCTTTGTCCAGTATAAGGGTTAGGTTTTTGGTTAGGGTCAGGTTTAGATCCAGGGTTATTTTTAGAATCAGGGTCACGATTAAGGTTTGGGTTAAGTTAGTGTTTAGGTGCAGGGCTCGAATTAGTGTTAGATTTAGGGTTAGGGTAATGACAGGGTTAGTTTTAGAGTTTAGGTTTGTTTTAGTGTAATGTATAGTGTTAGGGTTCGGCCTAGGGTTATCAGAATGGTTAGGGTTATTGTTTGGGTGCTGGATATAGTTAGCCCTAAGGTTAGGGATAGGGTTATGCATAGGATTAAAGCTAGTGTTTGGGTTAGGGTTAGGTTTACGTTTAGGGTTGAAGCTACATTTAGGACTCGGATTAAGGCTAGTTTTTTGGTTAGTTTAGGGCTAGCATGAAGGCTACTGCTAATGTATGAAGTAGGTTTATGATTACAGATAGTTAAAGGTTTAGAGTTAGGTCTAGGTCTAGTATTAAGGTTAGGTTTATGGTGATGATAATGTTTAGAGCCAGAGTTAGTGTTAGGGTCAGAGTTAGGGTAAGGGTTAGTTTTCAGGTTAGGGTTAGAATATAATTAGTGATAGGGTTAGGGCTAGCTGTAGGGTTAGGAATTGGTTTAGGATAAGCATTAAGGTTAGGTCTATGACTCGGTTTTGTTTTAGGGCTAGGGTTAGGGTTAGGGCTAGTTTTAATATTAGTTTTTGGGTTAGGGCTAGTGTAGGTGAGATTTAGGCTTAGATTAAGGATTAGGGATAAGAGTAGAGTTGTGGTTAGATTTAGTCTTAGGGTTAGGGTTAAATTTAGAGTTAAGTTTCGATCTAGGTTTTGAGATAGGGCTAAGTATGGGGTTAAGGTTGTTTTACATTTAGGGCTAGGTGTATGGTGATGGTAAGGGATAGGGTAAGAACTAGGTATAGGGCTAGTGTGAGAGTTAGAATTTGTCTTAGGGCTAGGGTTAGGGTTAGGGATAGGGCTAAATTAGGGCATGGATTAAAGCTAGGGTTGGTGTTAGGTTTAGGATTAGGGTTAGGTTTAGGGTAAAGGATGGGAATATGTAAGATTTAGGGTTAAGTTTAGGCGTAACTTTAGGGTTAGGGTTATGATTAAGGTGAGTTTCTTGCTAGGATGTGGACTAAGTTTTGTATTAGGGTTAGGGCTAGATTAGAGCTAGTGCTAATATTAGGTCTACGATACGGTTAGGGATAGATTTAAGGTTAGGTTTATGGCTAGGTCTATTGTAAATTTCAGGTTTCTTTTTAGGATCAGGTTTAGGGCTATGGGTATTATTAGAGTCAGAGTCAAGGTTAGGGTTTGGTTTTGGTTAAGGTTAAGTTTTAGGGCTCTAATTAGTCTAATTTTTAGGGATCAGGTAATGACACAGTTAGGTTTAGGGTTCAGATTAGGTGTAAGTTAATGGATAGGGTTAAGGCTACTGCTAGTATTAGGGTCGTGCCTTGGTTTAGCATAAGGTTTATAGTTATCTTAGGGTAATGAATAGGCTTAGAGCTAGGGTTATGGCTAGTGTTATGGTTAGGATTAGGTCTAGGTTTAGGCTTAGGGTTATTGTTAAGGCTAGGGTTTTTGTTAGGGTTAGCTTTAGGCTTAAAGCTAAGGTAGGGCTTGGATTAGGCCTAGGCTTTGCGATTGGTTAGGGCTATGGATAATGTAAGAACTAATGTAATGATCAAGACTAGTTTTATGGTTAATGTTAGGGCTAGGAGTAGTTTTAGGGTTAGTTCTAGGGTTAGGGTGTAGTTTAGAGCTAGGGTTAGTGTTAGTGTCAGGGACAATGTTCAGGTAAGGTAATGTTTAGGTTTAAAGCCAGAATTAGGACTAGTGTTATGTCTAGAGGTAGGGTTAGAGTTTGGTTTAGGTTAAGGGTTACTGTTAAGGCTAGGTATAGTTTGTCTTTAAGTCTAGAGCTATAGTTATGTCTAGATTTAGGATTAGGTTTAGGTCTAGGTCTAGTGTTAGGTTTAGGTTTAGGTATAAGCTTACCAGTAAGGCTAGTGTTAGGGTTCACTTCAGGGTTAGGTTTAGATTTAGACTTAAGTTTAGTGTTAGGGTCAGAATAATGGTCAGTGTAAGGTTTAGTTTTAGTATATAGCTCGGTTTTGTTTTAGGGCTACACCTTGTGTTAGGGCTAATTTTAGAATTATCATTCGGGTTAGAGCTAGTTTCAGGGTTAGGCTGAGGCTTCAGGATAGTGTTAGTTTTTGAGATAGGTTTTGATCTAGAGTTAATGCTAGGACTAAGGATAGTGCCAGGGTTATGACTAGGTTTAGGGTTTGGGTTAGGGTTATGGTAAGGGATAGGGTTAGAAGTAGGGATAGGTCTTGTGTGAGAATTATAGTTAGTCTTAATTCTAGGGTTCGGATTATGGTTAGGAATAGGGGTATATTAGGGCTAGGATGCGGGCTATGTTTATTGTTAGGGTTAGGGCTAGAGTTAGGGTTATGTTTATGGATAGGGCTAGGGTTAGCGTAATAGTTAGGGTTTAATCTATGGTTAGGGCTATGGGGAGTGTTAGGTTTAGTGTTAGGTCTAGGTTATGGTTATGGTTATGGTTAGGGTTAGGGTTGGTTTTAGGGATAGGGTTTTTTATTATGGTTAGGGTTAGTTTTAGAGTAATGTATTTGATTAGATGTAAGAGGTTAAATTTAGGTTAAGTTTAGGTTAAGTTAGATTTAAGAGGTTAAGATGTTAGGGTTAAGTTTAGGTTATGGTTAAATTTATGTTTAAGAATAGGTTTAGTTTTAGTTCGTGGTAAGGTTTAGGGTTAAGTTCATGGCAAAGTTTAGGTTAAGGGTAAGTTTGAGGGTTAGGTTTATGATTAGGGTTAGGAATAGGGTTCAGTTTAGGACTAGGTTTTTATTAGGGTTAGTGTTAGGGTTAGGGTAATGTTAGCATTAGAGCTAGGATTAGTACTAGGTTTAAGGTTAGGATTAGTGCTAGTGTTAGGTTTATGTTTACGAATAGGGCTAGGGTTATCTTTAGGCTAAGGGTTAGGCTGGGTTTAGTGTTAGTGTTAGTGTCAGTTTTCAGGTTAGAGTTAAGTTTAGGTTGGAAGCCAGAATTAGGACTAGGGTTAGCTCTAGGATAGGCTTAGTGTTATCTTTAGGTTAAGGATTATGTTAGAGCTAGGGCTCAGGGTTTTTTTTAGGTCTAGGACTAGAGTTATGGCTATATTTAGGATTACGCTTAGGTCTAGGGCTAGTGTTAGGCTTTGGTTTAGGTGTAAGTTTACTGGTAGGACTAGTTTTAGGGTTTGGTTCAGGGTTAGGGTCAGATTTAGACTGAGGGTTTGTGTTAGGGTAAGGATTTGAGTTAGGGTTAGAGCTAGAATGACGGCTAGGGTTAGGAATAGAAATAGGTTTAGAGTTTGGATTAGGCTATGGATTAGGATTAGGACTAAGGTTAGCATTATGGATAGGGTTTGGCTTAGAGTAAGTGATAGAGTTACAGCTAGGTTAGGGCTAGGGTTAGGGTTAGGGCAAGGGCTAAGTTTAGGTTTCAGTTTACTTCTAGGGTTAGGACACAGATTAGGGCTAGTTTTTTGTTTGGTTTAGGGCTAGGGTTACAGCTATGGCTAATATAAGAACTAAGGTTATGATTAGAGTTGTATTTGGTGTAGATCTAGTGTGATATCTAGAATTAAGTTTAGTTTTAGAATATTAGTCAGGGTCAGAGTTAATTTTAGGACTAGGACAAGGTTAAGTCTGGGTTTAGGTTAGGGTTTGGTTTAGGTTAACATTTAGGGTTAGGACAAAGGCTCGGTTTTGTCTAAAGGATAAGGCTAGGGTTATGGCTAGTTTTAGCATTAGCAATAGTGTTAGGTCTAGTGGTAGGTTGAGGATTGGGATTAGGTTTAGGGTCAAATGTGGAGTTGAGGTTAGATCTAGGGTAGGATCTAGGATACGGTTAGGGCTAACATTAGGGCTTGTGTTAGGTTTATTGTAATGGATAGGGTTAGAACTAGAAATAGGGCTAGGGGGAGAGTTAGAGTTAGTCTTTGGCCAAGGTTAGGGGTAGAGTTAGGGTTAGGGCAAAATTAGAGCTAGGCTTAGTGCTAGGGTTAGTGTTAGGGTTAGGCCTATGTTACAGCTAGAGATATGGTTAGTGTTAGGGTTAGGGATAGTGATAGGATTAGGGGAAAGGATGGGGTTATACCTAAGTTCAGGTCTAGGGTGTGGTTTAAAATTAGAGATAGGGCTAGAGTTAGGGTTTGGGGTAGGATTAAGGCTAGGTATAGGCCTAAAATGAGGGCTAGTGTTTGTGTTAGTGTTAGGGCTAGGACTAGGGCTGGGGTTAATGTCTGGTCTGGGATTATGGTTATGGTTAGTTTTAAGGTTAGATTATGGCTAGGTCTAGTGTAAAAGTTAGGTTTACGTTAATGGTCAGGTTTAAAGCTATGTGTATTATGAGGGTTAGAGTTCGAGTAGGGTTTGATTTAGTTAAGATTTAGTTAAGATTTAGGGTTTAGGCTAGAATTAACGTTAGAAATATGGTTAGAGTTTGTATTAGGGTAATTTATAGCGTTAGTTTCAGGATTCAGGTTAGTTTACAGTAATGAATAGGGTTAGTGTTAGCAATAGTGTTAGTGTTAGGCCTAGGCTTCTTGACAAGGTTAGGTTTGGGGTAAGTGTTAGCATTTGAGCTAGGCTTAGGGCTAGCGTGAGGGTTAGGGTTAGAGTCAGGGCTAATGTTAGGGTTAGGGTTAGAGTTACATTTAGATTAAGGTTAGAGTTTGAGGTAGAATTAGGGTTAGGGTGAGGGTTAGGGTTAGGGTTTGGTCTAGGCTTCTTGTTAGAGTTACAATAATGGCTAGGTTTTGGGCTAGGATAAGGGCTACATTTGTATGAGCTTTATGGCGAGCCTTAGGGCTATGGGTAATGTAAGAACTAGGGATATTGTTATGGCTAGTTTTAGGGTTAGGGTTATGGATAAGTCTAGTGTTCTGTTTCGGTTTTGGGTTAGGATAAGATTTAGAGCTAGGGTTTGTTTTAGAGTAACTGTCATTGTTCGGGTTAGGGTTAGGTTTAGGGTGAGGGTCATATTTAGGACTTGTGTTGGGTCTGGAATAGAGTTAGTTTTTAATTTAGGTTAATGGTTATTGTTAGGGCTAGTGCTAGGATTTTGCTCAGGGGTAAGGCTAGATTTATGACTCTTTTTAGGATTAGGTTTAGTCTAGCGTTAGTGTTACTGTTAGGTTTAGGTATAGTTATACCAGAAGGGGTAGGGGTATGGTTAGGGTTTGCTTTAGGGTTAGTGTCAGGTTTACACCTAGGGTTAGTGTTAGGGTCAGAATAAGGAACATGGTTAGAGTTAGGTTTAGAGCTAGAATGAGGGCTAGGTTTTGGTCTAGTAATAGAGACAGGGTTTGAGGTAGGCTAAGGATATGCTTAGTACTAGGATAGCATTAGGGTGAGGGTTTGTTTTAGGGTAAGGGTTAGGGTTAGAGCTAGAGTTAGGGTTGGGTTAGGGTTAGGGTTAAGTTTAGGGTTATACCTAGGTTTAGGCCTCAAAATAGGGCAAGGATTTGTGTTAGCATTAGGGCTACAGCTAATAAAAGAAATAGGATTCCGATTAGTGCTAGTTCTAGGGTTTGCGTTAGGACAATGTTTAGAGCTAGGGTTACAGTTAGGGTCTGAGTAAGGGTCAGGGTTACTTCTAGGGTTAGGATTAGGACTCAAATTAGGGCTACAGTTAGGGGTAGGTGTAGGTTTAGCATTTGGTTTAGGTTAAAGTTTAGGGTTAGGGTTATGGCTCGATTTTGTTTTAGGGCTAGGGTACTGTTAGGGCTAGTTTTCCAATTATCATTAGGGTTAGGGCTAGTGTGAGAGTGAGCTTTAGGCTTAAGGTTAGGGTTAGATCCAGGTTTAGGGCTAGGGTGAAGGTTAGGGCTAAGGTTGGGGCTAGATATAGGGATAGGGTTTGGGTTATGGTAACAGACAGGTTTAGAACTAGGGATAGGTCTAGGGAGAGAGTTAGAGTTAGTCTTAGGGCTAGCGATAGTTTTAGGTTTAGGGTTAGGGCTAAATTAGGGTTAGATTAGAGATATGGTTAATAATAAGTTTAGGCCTAGATTTAGGTCTATGGTTAGGGTTAACATTAGGGTTAGAGTAAGGTATGATGCTACAGCTACATTTAGGGCTAGGGCAAATCATAAAATTAGGGTTAGGGCTAGGATTAATGTTAGGGTTAGTATTAAGGCTAGGCTTAGTGATAGGATTAGGGCTAGGATTTGTGTTAGGGTTAGGCTTAGGATTAGGTAAAGGGCTAATGTCAGGTCTAGGGTTATGGTTAGGGATAGTTTTAGGGTAAGGATTATGGCCAGGTCTATTGTAAGTGTTAGGTTGAAGGTTAGGGTCATGTTTACAGCTTAGGGTATTATTAAGGTCAGAGTCTTGGTTAGCGTATGTGCTAGGTTAAGGATTAGGCTTAAGGCTCAAATTAGCATTAGGGTTAGTGTTAGTGTTAGGGTAATGGATACAGTTAAATTTAGGGTTAAGGTTAGATTTAGAGTAGTGGAAAGGTTTAGGGTAAAGATAGGGCTAGGTTTAGGTGTAGGGATAGAATTCGGTTAGGGTTATGGTTAGGGTAATAGATTGTTTTAGAGCTACAGTTAGGTCTGGGGTTATTGTTAGTTTACAGCTTAGTGGGGAAATAGGTTTAGGTTTAGGGTTAGTTTAAGTGTTACTTTTAGGTCAGGGTTAGTGTTAGGGTATGGGTTAGGATTAGTGTTAGGGTTAGGGTTAGGATTAGGGTTTGTGTTATGGTAAGATTTAGGGTGAGGATTAGGATCAGTATTAGTGTTAGTGTTAGGGTTATGGTTAGGAATAGTGTTAGGATTAGGAATAGGTTTAGGGTTACTTTTAGGTTTAGGGTTATTAGGTTTAGGGATAGTGATACGGTTAGGATTAGGCTTATGTTTAGTGTTAGTGTTAGAATTAGGGTTATGTTTATGGTTAAGGTTAGTTTTTGGGTTAGGGTTAAGGTTAGGGTTTGAGTTATTGTTAGGGTTAGTTTTCGAAATAGTGTTAGGGTTTCAGTTAGGGTTAGTGTTAAGCTTAGTGTAAGAATTATGGTTTGTGTTAGGGTAAGGGTTAGGTTTAGGTTTTGTGTTAGATTAGAGTTAAAATTAGGATTTTAGTTATGATTAGAAAGTGGGTTAGAGTGAGGAGTAGTGTTAGGATTCGGGTTAGTTTTAGGGTTACGAGTAGTTTAGGTATAATGTTAGCATTAGGGTTAGGGTTAGTGTTACTGTTTGGGTTAAATTTATGGTTAGGAATAGGGTTAGTGTTAGATTTAGAATTAGGCTTAGGGTTAGGGTTAGTGATAGGGTTAGTGTTGGTGTATAGGGTTAGTGTTAGGATTAGGGTTAGGGTTAGTGTTAGAGTTAGTGTTAGGTTTACGGTTAAGTATAGTGTTAATGTAAGAGTTAGGGTTAGGATTAGTTTTAGGGATTAGGTTTAGGGTTTGCTTTAGGGTTAGGGTTAGTTATAGGGTTAGGGTTTGGGTTAAGGTTAAGTTTAGGAATAGAGTTTATTTTTTGGTTTAGGGTTAGGGTTAGGTTTTGGTTTAGGGTAGGATTTAAGGTTAAGTTTGGGGTCTGGGTTAGTTTAGGGTTAGGGTTAGCATTAGGGTTAGGGTTAGTGTTAGTGTTAGGTTTAGGGTTAGGGTTTGTGTTAGGGTTAGGGTTATGTTTAGGGTTCAGGTTAGGGTAAGGTTTAGGGTTATGTTTGGGGTCTGGGTTAGTTTAGGGTTAGGGTTATGGTTAGTGTTAGGTTTAGGTTTAGGGTTTGTGTTAGTCTTAGCGTTAGGGTAACGGTAAGGATTAGGGTTAGGTTGAAGGTTAGGGTTCGTGTTAGTGTTAGGTTTAGGGTTAGGTTTAGAATTAGGGTTAGGATTAGTGTTAGGGTTGGCATTAGTTTTATGGTTATGGTTCGTTTTTGGGTTAGGGTTAGGTTTTGTGTTTGGGTTAGTGTTAGGGTTAGTGTTAGGTTTAGTGTTAGGGTTAGGTTTATATTTAGTGTTATGGTTAGGGTTAGTGTTAGTAATAGGGTTTAGGTGAGGATTAGGGTTATTGTTAGGGTTAGGGTTAGTATTAGGGTTAAGGTTTGGGTTAAGTTTATGGCTAGTTTTACAGATAGGTGTAGGTTTATGGTTAGTGTTAGGGTTTGTGTTATGGTTCAGTTTATGGTTTTTGTTAGGGTTATGGTTTCTGTTAGGTTTAGGGTTAGGATTCATTTTAAAATTCGGTGTCGGTTTAATGTTAGTGTTGGGGTTAGTTTTAGGGTTTGGGTTATGGATTGTGTTAGTGTTACGGTCAGGTTTAGCAATTTTGTTAGTGTTAGGGTTAGAGTTAGTGTTAGTGTTAGTGTTAGTGATAGGCTTAGGGTAAGGTTTAGGGTTTAGATTAGGGTTTAGGTTAGTGTTAACTTTAGGTTTAGGATTAGGGTTAGTTTTAGTGTTAGGGTAAGTGGTAGGTTTAGTTTTAATTTTAGGTTTAGTGATAGGGTTAGTGTTAGAGTTAGGGTTAGTTTTAGAATTATATGTCAGTTTAAGGTTAGTGTTAAGGTTAGTGTTAGTGTTCGGGTTATGGTTTGTGTTAGGGTTATGATCAGGTTTATGGATTGTGTTAGACTTAGGTTAGAGTTAGGTTTAGTGTTAGTGGTAGTCTTAGGGTTAGTGTTAAGATTAGTGTTAGGGTTAGTGTTAAGTTTAGGGTTAGTATTATTTTAGTTTTAGTGTTAGGGTAAGAGTTAGATTTAGTTTTAGTTTTAGGTTTAGTGTTAGAGTTAGGTTTAGTTTTAGAAATAGGTGTTGGTTTAAGGTTAGTGTTAGGGTTAGTGTTAGTGTTCAGGTTATGATTTGTGTTAGGGTTATGGTCAGGGTTAGCGATTGTGTTAGGGTTAGGGTTAGAGTTAGGGTTAGTGTTAGTGATAGGCTTAGTGTTAGGGTTCGTGTCAGAGTTAGGGTTAAAATTAGGGTTAGGGTTAGAGTAAGGCTTAGGGTTAGGATTAGGGTTAACTTTAGTGTTAGAGTAAGTGTTAGGTTTAGATTTAGGTTTACATTTAGTGTTAGGGTTTGGGTTAGGGTTAGGGTTAATATTAGTATTAGGTGTAGGTTTAAGGTTAGTGTTAGTGTTAGGGTTAGGGTTCTGGTTTTGGTTTGTGTTAGAGTTATGGCCAGGTTTAGGGATTGTATTAGTGTTAGGGTTAGAGTTAGGGTTATGGTTAGGATCATAATTAAGGTTAGGGTTAGTTAGGGTTAGGTTTAACGTTAAGGTTAGTGTTATGGTTATCATTAGGTTTAGTTTTAAGGTTAGTGTTAGGCTTTGTGATAGCACTAGAGTTGGGGTTAGGTTTAGTGTTAGTGTTAATGTTAGTGTCATTGTTCATGTTAGGTATAGGATTAGGTTTAGGGTTTGGGCTATGCTTAGGATTAGGTTCAGGTTAAGGTTAAGTTTATGGTGTGAGTTACAGTTTATATTAGGGTTAGGGTTATACTTAGGTTTAGGGCTACGGTTAGAGTTAGGGTTAGGAATAGGGTTACAGTTAGGGTTAGGATTAGTTTTAGGTTTAGTATTAGGTTCAGTGTTAGGGTTCTGTTCATGGTTAGGTTTAGATTTAGAGTTAGGCCTAAAGTTAGGTTTAGGGTTAGTGTTTGGGTAAGTGATAGGTTTAAGTTTAGGGTTTAGGTTAGTGGTAGTTTTAGGGTTAGACAGGGGTTAGGTTTAAGTTTAGTGTTAGGGTTAGGGTTAGGCTAATATTAGTATTTGGTTTAGGGTTTGTGTTTGGGTTAGGGTTAGTGTTAGTATTACGGTGAGGTTTAGTATAAGGGGTAGGGTTAGAGTGTGTGTTTGGTTTAGGGTTAGGTTTATTGTTAAGTTTATGGTGAGGGTTAGATTTAGGGTTAGGTTTAGTGTTAGTTTTAGGTTAGTATTAGGGTTATGGTTAGGGTTATCGTAGTCTTAGGTATAGGGTTAGGAATATAGTTATGGTTAGGTTTAGGGTTAGTGTTAGTGACAGGGTTACAGTTAGTGTAAGGGTTAGGTTTAGGGTTAAGTTAAGGGTTAGGCTTAGGTTTAGGGTTAGAGTTAAGCTTATGGTCAAGGTATTTTTATGGTTAAGTTTAGGGTTAGTATTAGTGTTTGGGTTATGTTTAGGTTTAGGTTTACAGTTAGGGATAGTTTTAGGGTTAGTATTATGGTTAGTTTTATGGTTAGGGTTAGTGTTAATATTAGGTTTAGGGTTAGGGTATGGTTAGTTTTAGGATTGTGGTTAGGGTTTGGGTTAGTGTTAGGGATAAAATTTGAGTTAGTGTTAGTGTTATGCTAGGGTTAGTGCTAGGCTTAGTGTTAGGTTTGGGGTTAGGTTTAGGTTTAGCCTTTGTTATAAGTACAGGGTTGGGGTTTTATTTAGTGTTAGGGTTAGGGTAAAGGTTAGTGTCACTGTTCGTGTTAGAGATAGGGTTATGGTTAGGGCTATGGTAAGGATTAGGATTAGGTTACTTTCAGGGTTATGAGGTGGATTATGGTTTATGTTAGGGTTAGTATTAGGCTTAGGTTTAGGGCTATGGTTAGTGTTATGTTTAAGGATAGGTTTATTTTTAGGGTTAGGATTAGTGTTAGGTTTAGTGTTAGGGTTCTGTTTATGGTTAGTTTTATGTTTAGTGTTAGGGCTATGGTTAGGTTTAGGGTTAGTATTAGAGTAAGGGATAGGGTTAGTTTTAGGGGTTGGGTTAGTGTTAGGTTTAGGGTTATGGATGGGTTTCAGGTTAGGTTTAGTGTTAGGGTTATGGTTAGAGTTCGTGTTAGGGTTAGTTTTATGGATAGACTTTGTGTTAAGTTTAGGGTTAGCGTTAGATTTACGGTTAGGATTAGGCACGGTGTTAGGTTTAGTGTAAGTGTAGTGTAACAGGTAGGGATATGGTTAGTTTTAGGGTTACAGTTTTAGTTAGGGTTAGTATTGGTGTTAGGGTTTAAGGTAGGTTACGTTTAGCGTTAGTGTTAGGGTTAGGGTTGATGAGAGGGATATGGTTGGCTTAAGGGTTAGTGTTAGTGTTAGGTTTAGGGTTACTGTTATGGTTAGGTTTAGGTTTAGGGTTATGTAAGGGTTAGGGTTAAAGTTAGTGTTAGTGTTAGTGTTAAGGTTAGGGTTGAGTTTAGAGTTTAGTGTTAGGGTTAGGTTTAAGTTAAGGGTTAGGTTTACTGTTAGGTTAGTGTTAAGTTTAGGGATAGGATTTCTGTTAAAGTTTTGGTTAGGTGTATTTTAATTGTTAGGGTTATGGTTAGGATTAGTGTTGGTGTTAGGGTTTTTGTTAGAGTCAGTGCTCAGGATAGTGTTAAGGTTAGGGTTAGGGTTAATATTAGGGTTAGTTTTAGGGTTAGCTTTAGTGTTAGTGTTAGGGTGAGTTTTCGTGTTAGGGATAGGGTTGGGTTTAGGGATATTTTTTAGGTTTCGTGTTAGGTTTGGTGTTAGGTTTAGTGTTACAGTTAGGTAAGTTTTAGGGTTCGGGTTATGTTTGGGTCAGGGTTAGGGTTTGTGTTAGGATTAGGGTTAGAGTTAGTGTTATTTTTAGGGTTAGTGCTAGGGTTAGGTTTAGTGTTATTGTTACTGTTAGGAATTGGTTTAGGTTTAGGGTTAGTGTTACGGTTAGGCTTAGTGTTAGTTATAGGGTTAGGGTTATTTTAGGTTTATGGTTAGTGTTATGGTTAATGTTAGGTTTAGTATTAGAGTTCGTGTTAGAGTTAGGGTTAGGGTTCGGGTTAGTGTTACGTATAGGTTTAGGGTTAGGGATAATGATAAGTTTAGGGTTAGGGATAGTGTTAGGGTTGGTGTTATGGTTACGGTTAGAGTACATGATAGGGTTAGGGTTAGGGTTAGTCTTAGGGTTAGGATAAGAATTAATGTTAGTTATAGGTTTAGGTTTAGGGTTAAAGTATTACTGTTAGGGGTAGGGTTAGTGTTAGGGTTAGGGTTAGGCTTAGGCTTAGGAAAAGTGATAGGGTTAAGTTTAGGGTAGTGTTAGTGTTAGATTAGGCTTAGGGTTGAGGTTAGGTTAAGGTTAGGGTTATTGTTAGAGTTGGGGTTTGTGTTATGTTGTGGGTTAGTGTTAGGTTTAGAGTTAGATTTAGGGTTAAATTTAGTGTTAGGTTTAGGGTTAGGTTAAGATTTAGGGTTATGGTTATAATTAGTGTTAGTGTAAAATTAGTGTTAGGGTTAGTGTTGGGGCTAGTGTTAGGGTTAGTTTTATGGTTAGGTTTAGTGTTTGTTTTAGGGTTATGCTTAAGGTTATGTTTAGGGTTATGGTTACAGTTCAGATTATCATTAGATTTAGGGTTAAATTAGTGTTTGGGTTAAGAATATTTTTAGGGTTAGACTTAGGTTAGTGTCAGTTTTAGGGTTAGGGTTTGGGTTCATGTTAGATTTAGGTTTAGTGTTAGTGTTAGGTTTAGGTTTAGGGTTTCCAAAGATTAGGGTTTGTGTTAGTGTTAGGCTTAGGTTTAGGGTTATCATTAGTGTTTGGGTTGGGTTATACTTAGGTTTAGGTTAGTGTTAGTGTTAGGGTTAATATTAGTGTTAGGTTGAGGGTTAGGTATAGGATCAGTGTTAGTTTTACTGATATTGTTAGTGTTTATTGTTAGTAGTAGGATTAGGGTTAGTGATAGAGTTAGGGTTAAATTAGTGTTAGGGTTAGTTTTAGGTTTAAACTTAGGGTTAGGGTTAGGATATCTGTTAGGATAAGGAATAGGGTTAGTTTTAGGGATAGTGTTAAGTTTAGGGATAGTCTTTGAGTGAGAGTAAAGCTTAGTGGTAAGGTTAGGTTTTTGGTTGGTGTTAGGGTTATTGTTATGGTTAGTGTTAGGGTTAGTGTTAGGTTTAAGATTAGGGTTAGGGTTATTAAGGTTTAGTATTAGGGTTAGGTTAAGGTTATTTGTATGGTTTGGGTTAGGGTTTGTGTTTGGGTTAGGGTTAGGTTAGGGATACAGTTAGGCTTACGGTTAGTGATAGAGTGAGAGTTAGGTTTTGTGTTAGGGTTATGTTTAGGTTTATGTTTAAGGTTATGGTTATGGTTAGTGTTAGGTTTAGTGTTAAGATTAAGATTAGGTTTAGAATTACTAAGGTTTAGCATTAGGGTTAGGTTAAGACTATTGGTATGGTTTTGATTAGGGTTTGTGTTTGGGTTAGGGTTAGGGTTAGGGATAAAGTTAGGCTTACTGTTAGTGATAGATTGAGGGTTAAGTTTTGTGTTAGGGTTATGTTTAGGTTCATGGTTAAGGTTATGGTTATGGTTAGTGTTAGGGTTCAGGTTAGTGTTAGGAATAGGTTTAGGTTATGGTTGGGGTTAGGGTATAATTAGGGTTATGGTTTGGGTTCATGTTAGTGTTAGGTTTAGGGTTAGTGTTATGTCTAGGTTTATGATTAGGGTTAGGTAAGGGTTAGTGTTAGGTTTAAAGTTAGGTTTAACATTAGTGTTTGGGTTAGGGTTATAGTTAGGTTTAGGGTTAGTGTTAGGTTTAGGGTAAGGGTTAGTATTTGGTTTAGAATTACAGTTAAGGTGAGGGTTAGTGTTATGATCAGGATTAGGGTTAGCCTTAGGTTTACTGTTAGGGTTAGTGTTAGACTTAGTTTTAATGTTAGTGTTATGGTTAGGTTTAGGTTTAGAATTAAGTTTTGTGTTAGAGTTAGGGTTAGGCTTAGGGTTATTGTTAGGTTTAGTTTTAGGGTTAGGTTTAATGATAGGGTTAGGGTTGGAGTTTCAGTTAATGTAAGTGTTAGGTTTAGGGTTAGGGTCAGGTTAGGGTTAGTGTAAGGTTTAGGGTTAGGTTTAAAATTAGTGTTTGGATTAGGGTTATATTTTGGTTTAGGTCTAGTGTAACATTTAGGGCAATGGTTAGTGTTAGGTTTGGGGTTAATTTTAGTGTTAGAGTTAGGACTAGGGTTAGGGTTATTGTTAGGTTTAGGGTTAGGGTTAGCAATAGGGTTACAGTTAGGGTTAGGGTTAGGGTTAGGTTTAGTGTTAGGGTTAGTGTTATTTTTAGGTTTAGTTTAAGGATTAGTGTTCATGTTAGATTTTGGGTTAGGGTTAGGATTAATGTTAGGTTTAGTGTTAGGGTTAGGGTTAATGATAGGTTTAGGGTTGAGGTTAGGGTTAATGCTAGTGTTAGGTTTAGAGTTAGGTTAAGTTTAGTGTTAGTGTTAGGGTTAGGTTTGGAATTAATGTTTCATTTAGGGTTGTATTTAGGTTAGGGTTAGTGTTACATTTTGGGTAAGGGTTAGTGTTATGTTTGGTGTTTGTTTCATGGTTAGTGTGAGGATTAGGATTAGGGTAATTGTTAGATTTATGGTTAGGGTTAGCCTTAGGGTTACTGTTAGGTTTAGGATTAGGTTTAGCATTAGGTTTAGTGTTAGGGTTAGTGTTATTGTTAGGTTTTGGTTTAGTATTAGGGTTTGTGTTAAAATTAGGGCTTGGGTTAGGGTTATTGTTAGGTTTACTCTTAGGGTTAGGGTTAATGATAGGGTAAGCGTTGAGTTTTGGGTTAGGGTTAATGTTAGAATTTCTTTTGGGTTAGGATTATGTTTCATGTTAGGTTTAGATTAAGGGTTAGTGTTAGGGTTACTATAAGGGTTAGTTTTCTTGATAGGCTAAGGTTTGTGTTAGGATTAGTGTTATGGTTAGAGTAACTTTAGAATTAGTGTTAGGGTAAGGGTTAGGCTAAGTGATAGTGGTATGTGTAGGGTTAGAGTTAGTGTTAAGTTATGGTTATGGTTAGGGTTAAGTTAAGTTAGGTTTATTGTAAGGGTTAGTTTTTGTGTTACTGTTAGGGTTAGTGTTAGTAGGGTTATGGTTAAAGTTAGTTTTAGTTTTAGGGTTAAATTAAGTTAAAGTATAGGCTTAGGTTTAAGGTTATGGTTAGAATTAGTGTTAGTGTAAAATTATGTTTAGGGTAAGGGCTAGGATTAGGGTTATGGTTAGTGTTTGGTTTCAGGTTAGGTTTTTTGTTAGGGTTATTTTTAGGGTTATATTTAGGGTTATGGTTAAGGTTAGGATTCTGTTTAGGGTTAGGTTTAGGTTGAGGGTGGGTTAGGGTTAGGGTTAGGGTTAAGATTAGTATTAGGTTTAGGGGTAGGTTTAGAGTTAGGGTAAGTGTTAGGGTTAGGGTTAGGGTTAGTTTAGGTTTAAGTTTAGGATTTGGGTTAAGGTTAGGATTTGGGTTAAGGTTAGGGCTAGAGTTATGTTTAGAGTTAGGTGAAGAATTAGTGTTAGTGTTTGGGTTAGGGTTATATTTAGGGTTAGGGTTAGTGTTAGTGTTAGGTTTATGGCTAGTATTAAGTTTAGGTTTAGGCTTCTTGTTAGGGTTAGTTTTAGGTTTAGGGTTAGGATTAAGATGAGAGTTAGGATTAGGGTTAGGTTTAAGGTATGGTTTTCTGTTAGAGTTAGGATTAGCATTGGTTTTAGGGTAAGTTTTAGGTTTGGGGTTAGGGTTTGGGGGAGGTTTTCGCATAGTGGTATGGTTAGGTTTAGGCTTCTTGTTAGGGTTAGGTTTAGGGTTAGTGTTAGGGTTATGATTAGGTTAGGGTTAAGTAAGCATTATAGTTAGGGTTAGGTTAGGGTTAGGGTTATGATTTAGGTTAGGCTTTTTGTTAGTTTTAGGGTTAGGGTTATGGTTAGTTTATGGTAAGTGTTGAGGTTAGTGTTAGTGTTAGGTTTAGGTTTTGTGCTATGGTTACGGTAAAGGCTATGGTTAGGGTTATGTTTACAGTTACTGTTATGGTTGAGGTTAGTGTTAGGGATAGGTTTAGGTTAGGGTTAGTTTTAGGGTTAAGGTTAGGGATAGGTTAGGTATAGGTTAGGCTTAGGATTAGTTTTTGCGTTCGTGTTAGGGTTAGGGTAATGGTTAGGGTTAGTGTTAAGTTTTGTTTTAGGGTTACGGTTATGGTTAGTTTTAGGGTAAGTGTTAGTATTAGGGTAAGAGTGAGGGTTAGGCTTAGATTTAATGTTAGATTTACTGTTATTGTTATTGTTAGTGTTAGTGTTAAGTTTGGTGTTAGGGATAAGTTTAGGGTTAGTGTTAGGATTTTAGTTATGTTTAGAGTTACTGTTTGTGTTAGGTTTAGGGTTAAGGTTAAGTAAGGGTGAGGGTTAAGGTTAGATTAGGGTCACAGTTATGGTTTGTGTTAGGGTTTGTTTTAGCATTAGAATTAGACTTAGTGTTAGGGTTAGGGATATTTTTAGACTTAATATTTGGGTTAGGTTTAGGGTTACTGTTAGGTTTAGGATTAGGTTTTGAGTTATGGTTGGGCTTAGTGAAATGGTTATTGTTACAGTTCACGTAAGTTTAGGGTTAGGGTTAGTGTCAGGGTTATTTTTACGTTTAGGGTTATGGTTAGGTTTAGGTAACATTAGGTTACCTATTTTGTTGCAATATGGTTACGTTCAGGGTTAGGTTTAGGTTTAAGGTTAGGGTTACGGTTATGTTTAGTTTATGGTTAGTGTTAGGGTTAGGGTTAGGGTTAAGTTTTGTGTTAGATTTAGTATTAGGTTTAGGGTTAGTGTTAGATTTAGGTTTAGGTTGAGGGTTAGTGTTAGGGTTAAAGTTAGGGTTATGGTTTGTGTTATGTTTAGGGTTAGGTTTAGTGTTAGAATTAGGGTTCGTATTTGTGTTAGTTTTAGGGTAAGGTTTAGCATTATGTTTAGTTTTTTGGATAAGGTTAGGATTTGGGTTAGGCTTAGGGTTGGGGTTAGTGTTAATATTAGGGTTAGGGTTCGTGTTACAGTTAAGTTTAGATATAGGGATAGTGTGAGTGTTAGTGATAGGGTTAGTGTTAGGGTTAGGGTTAGGATTATGGTTAGGTGTTAAGTTTAATGAGAGTTTCAGGATTAGGGTTAGTGTTGGAATTAGGGATAGGTTTAGGGTTAATGTTCTGAGTAGGGTTAGTGTTAGGTTAGGTTTAGAGTTAGGGTTAAGTATAGGGTTACATTTAGTATTATTAAGAGTTATGATTAGGTTTTCGGTTAGGGTTAGGGTTAGGTTTAGAGTAAGGTTTAGGGTTAGGATTTGGGTTAGTTTTAGAGTTAGGGTTAAGGTGCTGTTAGGTTTAGGGTTAGGGTTTGTTTTAGGTTTAGGGTTAGGATTAGGGTTTGTCTTAGTTTTAGGGTTAAGGTTAGAGTTAAATTTAAGGTTAGTGTTAGGGTTAGGGTTAGGGTAAGTATTAGGCTTAGGATTAGCTTTTGTGTTAGTTTTACGGATAGGATTATGGTTAGGGTTATGGTTCAGGTTAGTGTTAGAGTTCAGGTTAGCATTCAGGTTAGGGTTAGGTTAGGGTTAGTGTTAGGGTAGGGTTAGCATTAGATTAAGTTTTAGGTTTAGGTTAGAGATTGGGTTAGGGTTAGGGTTTGTGTAATGGTTAGGTTTAAAATTAGTGTAAATTTTAGGTGTATGTTTAGGTTTTGGGTTTGTGTTTGGGTTAGTGAAAAATTTAGTGTTAGATTTAGAGTGAGGGTTAGTATTAGGGTTTGCCATAGTGAAAAATTTAGTGTTAGGTTTAGAGTGAGGGTTAGTATTAGGGTTTGCCTTAGGGTGAGGGTTAGTGTTTGGGTTAGGGTTAGGGTAAGCATTAGGTAAGGGTGAGGGTTATGTTTAGATAAGGGTAAGGGTTATGATTTGGGTTAGGGTTTTCTTTAAGGTTAGGTTTAGGGTTAATGTTAGGGTTAGAATTAGGTTAGGGTTAGGGTTAGTGTTACTGTTAAAATTATGCTTAGGGTTAGTATTAGTGTTAGGGATAGTATTATGGTTAGGGTTAGGGTTAGGGTTCGTGTTAGTGTTAGGGTTAGGTTTCATGTTAGGGTTAGGTTTATGGTTAGTGTTAGTTTTAGGTTTGGTGTTAGGCTTAGAGTTAGTTTTAGGGTTAGGTTTAAGATTAGTGTTTGTGTTAGGGTTCATGTTAGGTTTAGGGTTATTGTCAGAGTGAGTTTTATATTTATGGTTAGTTTTAGGGTTAATATTAGAGTTTCTTTTAGTTTTAGGTTTAGGGTCATGGTTAGGTTTAGAGTTAGTATTAGGGTTAGTGTTAGAATTAGAGTTATGGTAAGTGTTAGGTTTAGGGTTAGTGTTAGTGTTAGGGATAGAATTAGGGTTAGTGTTAGGCTTAGCTTTAGGTTTCGTGATAGAGTTAGGGTTCAGTTGAGTGTTAGTGTTAGGTTTAGGGTTAGGTTTTAGTGTTTGGGTTAGTGTTAGGTTTATTGTTATGGATAAACCTAACTATGGATTTAGCGTTTGGGTTAGTGTTAGGTTTATTTTTATGGATAGTGTTAGGGTTAGGGATAGTTTTAGGGTTACTGTTAGGTTTATGTTTAGGCTTAGTATTAGTGATATGGTTAGGGTTGGGTTTAGGGTTAGTGTTCATTTTAGGGTTAGGATAAGTTTTAGTGTTAATGTTAGTATTAGGGATAGGGTTAAGGTTAGTGTTAGGTTTAATATTAGGGTTAGGATTATGGTTATGGATAGAGTTATTGTTAGTGTTAGTGTTAGGGTTAGGGTTAGTGTTAGGGTTAGTGTTAATGTTTGTGTTAGGGTTTAATTTAGGGTTAGGTTTAGGGTTAACTTTATTGTTAGTATTATCGTTAGATTAGGTTATTGTTAGTTTTATCTTTAGATTAGGTTAAGGTTAGTTTTAGGTTTAGGGTTAGGGTTATTTTAATGTTTAGTTTAGGTTTAGGTTTAGGGTTATGGTTAGCATGAGTTTTTGTTTTAGATTTAGGGTTAGTATTAGCGTTAGGTTTAGGGTTAATGTTAGGGTTAGAATTTGGTTTTGTGCTAGGGTTCGGGATAGGTATAGGGTAAAGGTTAGGATTAGGTTAGAGTTAGTGTTATCATAAGGGTTAGGGTTACTGTTAGGGTTAGAATTCGTGATATTGTTAATCCTAGGGATAGGTTTAGGATTAGGGTTAGTGTTAGGTTTAGGGTTCAGTTAAGTGTAAGGGTTAGGTTTAGGTTTAGTGTTAGTGAAAGTGTTATCATTAGGTTTAGGGTTAGAGTTAGTGTTGGTGTTAGGATTACGGTTAGGTTTAGGGTTAGGTTTAGTGTTAGGGTTAGGATTAGGATTCGGTTTAGTTAGGGTTAGGGATACAGTTAAGTTCAAGGTTTGTGTTAGGGTCAGGTTTATGGTTAGAATTTCAGTTCAGATTAGGCTTAGTTTAGTGTTAGTGTTAGGGTTTTTGTTAGTGTCATGGTTTGGGTTAGGCTTAGTGTTTCATTTAGGGTTAGGGTTGGAGTTAGGTTAAGGATTAGCATTATTGGTAGGTTTAGGGTTAGTGTTAGGCTTAGGGTTAGTGATAGATTAGTAGTTAGGATTAGGGTTTGTGTTACGTTTAGGGTTAGGGTTAGGTTATGGTTAGTATTATTTAATGGCTAGGGTTATGGTTGTGCTAAGGATTTGTGTTAGAGTTAAGTTTAGGTCTAGGTTTAGAATTACAGTTAGGATTAGGTTTAGGATTTGTGTTTGTGTTAGGGTTAGTGTTAGTGTTAGGGTTAGAGTTAGGTTAGGTTTAGTGTTTGGGTTAGGGTTAGGTTTAGGTGTAGTGTTAGAGTTAGGGGTAGGTTTATGATTAGTGTTAGGTTTAGGGTTAGGATTTGGGTTAGAGACAGGGTTAGTGTTAGGTTTACGATTAGTGTTAGAGTTAGGTTTATTTTTAGATATAGATTTAGGGTTAGTCTTAGAGTTAGGGTTAGTGTAAATTTAGGGTTAGGGTTAGGTAAGTGAAAGCGTTAGGGTTAGGGCTCAGATTGGGTTTTGTGTTAGGGTTATGGTTAGGGTTAGTGTTATGCTTAGGGTTAGGATAACGTTTAGGGTTAGTGTTAGGGTTATGTTTAGGTTTATGATTAGTGTTAGTAATAGGGTTATTGGTAGGGTTAGTGTTAGGATTATGGTTAGGGTTTCTTCTATTGTTAGTTTTAGTGATACGGATAGTTTTAGGTTTAGTGTTAGGGTTATCGTTAGTATTAGGGTTATGGTTAGTGTTAGGTATAGTGTTAGGTTTATGGTTAGTGTCAGTGTTAGGGTTATGATTAATGTTAGGGTTAAAATTAGGGTTAGGTTTAGGGTTTGTGTTAAGATTAGGGTTAGTTTTAGATTTAGTTTTATGTTTCATATTAGAGTTAGGTTTACAATTTGGTAATGTTTGAGTAAGGGTTGGGTTAGGTTTAGGGTTATGGTTTGTGTTAGGTTTTGTATTCAGCTTAGAGTTAGGATTAGTGTTATGTTTAGGTGTAGGGTTAGCGTTAGTGTTAGTTTTAAGTTTAGTGGTAGGGTTAGGTTTAGATTTAGTGTTAGGGTTAGCATTAGGGTTAGGGTTAGGTTTAGATTTAGTGTTAGGGTTAGCATTAGGGTTAGGGTTAGATTTAGGGTAAGCTTTAGGTTTAGTGTTAGTGTTAGGGTTAGTGTTAGAGTTAATGTTATGGTGAGTAATAGGGTTAGGATTAGGTTTAGGTTTAGGTTAGGGTAAGTTTTAGCCTGAGTTTTAGTGTTTGTTTTAGGGTAGGGTTTGTATTAGGTTTAGGGTTACAGTTCTGATTAGGGTTAGGTTTAGGTTTAGGGTTAGTGTTAGTATTAGGTTTAGGGTTAGAATTCGGATTATTGTTAGCATTGGGATTATGGTTAGTGCAATTATAAGGGTTAGGTTTAATGTTAGTGTTAGGGTTAGAAATATGGTTATGGTTGGTGTTAGAATTAGGATTAGGGTTCATGTTAGTTTTAGGGTTAAGGTGAATGTTAGGGTTAGGTTTATAGTTAGGGTAAGTTTTAGTGCTTGGGTTAAAATTAATGATAGGATTATGGGTAGTGTTAGCGTGAGGGAAAGGTTTAGGGTTAGTGTTAGATTTAGGGTTATTGTTATGTTTAGTGTTAGGGTTAGTGTTAGGGTTTGTGTTAGGGTGAAAGTTAGGGTTAGGGTTTGTTTTTCGGTTATGGTTAGGATTCAGGTCAGTGTGAAGTTTAGGGTTAGGGTTAGGTTTTTGATTACAGTTAAGATTCAGGTTAGGATTATGGTTAGGGTTAGTTTTGGATTAGGATTAGAGTTAAAGTATGTGTTAGGGTTAAGTTTATGGTTAGGTTTTGGATTAGGGTTATTGTTAGTGTTATCTTTAGATTTAGGATTAAGGTTAGTTTTGAAGTTAGTATTAAGTTTATGGTTAGCATAAGTTTTAGGTTGGTGTTAGGGTTAGGTTATGGTTAGGGTATTTTTATCATTAGGGTTTTTATTAGGGTTAGGGTTATTGTTAGGTTACAGTTAGGGTTAGGGTAATGGTTTGTGTTAGGGTTAGGGTTAGTGTTAGTATTTGTGTTAGGGCTAGGGCTGGGGTTAGGGTTACAGTTAAGATTAGGGTTAGAGTTAGTGTTAGCATTAGGGTTAGTGTTTTTGGTAGGGTTTGAGTTACTGTTAATGTTAGGGTTAGCATTAGGGTTAGGGTTACGTTTAGCATTATGTTTAGGGTGAGGGTTTATGGTAGGGTTAGGATTAGGTATAGTATTAGGATTAAGGTTAGGATTAGCATTAGGTTTTGTTTAGGGTTAGGGTTAGTTTCAGGTTTAGAATTAGGTTTAGGGTTAGTGTTAGAGTTAGGGTTAGTGTTAGGGTTAGCATTAAGGTTAGGTTAGGGTTAGGGTAAGTGTTATGTTTAGGGTTAGGGTTAGTGTTATTTTTAGAGTTAGGGTTATGATTAGGTTTAGGTTTAGTGTAAGGGTAAGTGTTAGGGTTAGGGTCATGGATAGTGATTTGGTTTGGGTTAGTATTAGGATTAGGGTTAGTTTTAGGTTTAGGGTTAGTGTTAGGTTTAAGTTTATGTTTAGGGTTAGTGTTAGGTTTTGGTTAGGGTTAGGGTTAATGTAAGGCTTGGGTTATGTTTACAATTAGTGTTAGGGTTAGCATTAGAATTAGGTTAACGGTTATTGTCAGGGTTAGCATTAGGGTTATAGTAATAATTAGGGTTGTTTTTAGTGTTAGGCTTATTTTTAGGGTTAGGGTTTGGGATAGGGTTATATTTAAAGTTCTGTTTAGTGTTAAGGTTAAGGTTAGGGTTACATTTAGGATTAGGTTATATTTAGGGTTAGAGTTAGGATTGGGTTTAGGATTAAGGTTAGGTTTAGGGTTAATGTCAAATTTGTGTTATAGTTATGGTTATGGTGAGGTTTAGGTTTAGGGTTAGGGTTAATGATAGGGTTTGTATTAGAGTTAGGATTAGTGTCATTGTTACGATTAGTGTTTGTGTTAGGTTAGGTTCCATGTAAATGCAAGGTTAGGTTTACGTGTAGGATTAAGGTTAGGGTTAGTGTTAATTTTTGCATTAGAATTACTTTTAGGTTTAGTATCAGGGTTAGGCTTAGAGTTAGGTTAAGGGTTAGTGTTAGGTTTAGGGTTAATTTGAGGGTTAGGGTTAGAGTTACTGTTAGTGTTTGGGTTAGGGATATGTTTAGGGTTATATTTAGGATTAGCATTCGAGTTAGTGTTAGATATGGGGTTAGGGTTAGTCTTAGGGTTTCGGTTTAGGGTTTGTGTTATGTTAGGCTAGCTTGAGTGTTAGGTTTAGGCTTAGGTTGAGGTTTAGTGTTAGTGTTTTGTTTAGGGTTAGGGTTAGTGTTAAGGTTGGTGTTAGGGTTAAGGATAGGTGTAGAGTTAATGATAGGGTTAGGTTTAGGGTTAGTGTTATGGTTATGGTTAGGATTACATTTAGGTTTTGTGTTAGTGTTAGGGTTAGTGTTAGGATAAGTATTAGGGTTAGAGTAACTCTGAGGTTTAGTATTGGGTTTAGGATTAGAGTTAGGATTAGTCTTAGAGTTAGGATTTTAGTTAGGGTTAGGGTTAGTGCTAGGGTTAGGTATAGTGTTAGGTTTTTTGATAGGGTTAGGGTAAGAGTTAGGTATATGAATAGGATTAGGGTTACATTTAGGGTTAGGGTTCGGGTTAGGTTTAGTTTTAGGGTTAAGTTTTGAATTAGGGTTAGGGTTAGTGTTAGGGTTAGGGTTAGGATTAGGGTTAGTTTGTGCTTAGAGTTAGGGTTAGCTTATGTTTAGAATTATGGTTTTGTTTATGGTTTTTCTTAGGTTTATGGTCAGTTTTTTGGTTAAGATTAGGGTTAGGTTTAGTGTTATGGTTATGGTTGGGGTTTGTGTTAGGGTTGGGATTATGGTTAGGATTAGCATTAGGGAAAAGTTTTGGGTTAGGGTTAGTGTTACGGTTAAATTTATGGTTAGGATTTGTGTTAGATTTTGGGTTAAGATTAGGATTAGTGTTCGAGTTGGGTTAGAGTTAGGGTTAGTGTTAGGGTTAGCATTAGGTTTAGGTTTATGGTTAATTGTAGGGTTAGCCTTTGTGTTTGAGTTAGTATTAGGGTTAAAGTTTGTGTTAGGGTTAGGGTTAGCGTCACTGTTAGTTTTAGGTTTATGGTAGAATTAGGGTTAGTGTTAGGGTTAATGTTAGGGTTAGGTTTAGGTTTAGGTTTTGGTTTAGAGTTAGGGTTATTGTAAGTGTTACGTTAGGTTTATTTGTTTGATAAGGTTACAATTAGAGTTAGTGTTAGTGTTAGGTTTTGAATTAGGGTCAGTGTTAGGTTAGTGTTAGTGTTATGGTTAGGTTTGGATTATGGTTAGTTTTAGGGTTAGGTTTAGAGTTTGTGTTATGGTTTGCGTTAGGTTTAGGATTAAGTTTAGGATTAGTGTTAGGATTAGGGTTAGGGTTATTTTTAGGGTTATTTTTAGGGTTAGGTTTAGGGTTCGTGTTAGGTTTATGTTTAGGGTTATGGTTAGGGTTAACAATAGTGTTAGGGTTAGGGATACGTTAGGGTTAGTGTCAGGGTTAGAATTAGGGTTAGAGTTATGTTTAGGGTAAGGCTTTGGGTTAGGGTTAGTGTTAGTGTTGCTGTTTGTTTTAGGTATAGGATTAGTGGTAGAGTTAGCATTTGGGTTAAGTTTAGGGTTACATTTTTGGTTAGTTTTAGAATTAGGGTTAGTGTCAGTGTTAGGGTTATGGTTAGGGTGATGTTTAATGTTAGGTTTAGGGCTCGAGTTAGCATTAGGGTTAAGGTTACAGTTTGTGTAATGATATTTTTATGGTTAGTTTCAGGTTAGGGTTAGGGTAATGGATAGGTTAGGTTTAGGGATAGTGATAGGGTCAGACTGAGATTGGCATTAGGGTTAGGGATAAGGTTATGGTAATGGATAGGGCTAGAGCTTGGATTAGGGCTAGGGTTAAGGTTAGAGTAAAGGCTAGGGATAGGGTTAGGTTTAGGGTTAGTTCAAGAATTAAGTTAGGGTTATGTATAGGGTAAGGGTTAGGGCAAGCTTTAGGGTTTGAGTTAGGGTTAATGCTAAGTTTGAGTCTTGGATTAGGGCTAGGTTTTGTCTTACATTAGAGCTCGTTTTAGGAATAGGACTATTGTAAGAACTAAGGTTGTGATTAGGGCTAGTTTTAGGGTTACATTTAGGAATGAGTCTAGTTTTAGGATTATGCTTAGGTTTAGTGTGATGTTTTTAACTAGGCTTATTGTTAGGGTCTGAGTCTGAATCATGATTCATTTTATGGTTAGGGATAGGACTCAAATAAAGGGTAGGCTTAGGGCTAGATGTAGGGTTAGGATTTTGTTTAGGTTAAGGTTTAGGGTTAGTCCTATGGCTCGGTTTTGTTTTAGAACTAAAGCTAAATTTAAGGGTAGTTTTAATGTTATTGCTACTGATAGGTTGAGTTAGGCTTAGAAGTAGAATTAGAGATATTGTTAATTCTAGGTTTAGGGCTGTGGCTAGTGTGAGAGCTAAGATTATGGCAAGTGTTTAGGTTATGGTAAAGGATAGGGTTAAAACTAGGAATAGGGCTATGGCAAGAGTTAGAGTTAGTCTTATGGCCAGAGTTTGGGTTAGGGTTAAGGCTAAACTAGGGATAGGAATAAGTCTAGGCTTAGTGTTAGGCTTAGGCCTAGGATTAGGACTATTTTATGGTTTGGTTTAGTGTTAGGTTTAGGGGAATGGCTGCCTGTTTGATTTACACCTCCATTTCCATTTACTCATAGGTGTCAAAATGAAGTGAAACCTTAAAATCCAAAGGTTCATGATAATAAACCATTGAAATGAGAAGAACATACCTTTGTCAGCATACTAAGGCTAGATAAAAGATGATTCTTGCCCAGTATCAAAGAAATTTGAACAAAACTAACTCTCACCCTACCATTACCTCTAAACCTAGCCCTAGCCATAACCCTAAACCTACCATTAACCCTAACCTGATTAGAGAACCATTGATCCTAGAATTCCTGAACTTGGGGAGCCTTGAGGGTCAAGCTAAGTGATGAATCCTATGCCACATCAAACAAATCTGACCAAATAATTATGGGAGGTTTTTTAGTACATGCATATTTTCCTGTTTTCTCCTAAATGGCTCTCAAATTATGTTGTTTTTGCATGCTTAAGCATAGACCTACTTCTACAAAGAACATACCAGAGACCCTACAAAAAACTGATGGAATGTGTGAAGTTTCACGCAGCTAGCACCAACTCTGTTTGATTTTCAACTCCATTAACTTTCCCATATAGGTCAAAATTAAGTGAAATCTTAAAATACAAAATGTTGATGACAGTGAAACAGTGAACGGAGAAGTCCTAAACCTGGGGAACAGAGAAAATCTAGCTAAAAGATAAATCCTCCCGAGTATCAAAGAATTTTGACTAAAACTAACTCTAACCCTAACAGTAGCTCTAACCCTAGCTCTTCCCCTAACACTAACTTTTTTATGAAAACTCTGACCATAGAATTCCCAAACTTAGGCAGCCTAGTGGGACAAGTTAAGGGATGAATGCTGCACAGTAAAAAAAAAAGAAATCTGTCCAAAAAGGTGATGGAATATATCAGTACATGCATATTTCTCTGTTATCTACTAAAGGACTCTTGGATAAAGTTGTTTTTACATGCTTCAGCTTAGTCGTAATGTCACAAGAACAAACCAGAGATTGCTCACAGAGAATTGATGGAGTGTGAAGTTTCAAGCAGCTAGCACCAATGCTGTTTGATTTCCAGGTTTATTTCCATTTACCTGTATAGGACAAATTGACCTGAAACTTTAAAATACAAACTGTTCCTTACAATGAACCATTGAACCTAGGAGGCCCAGACATGTGGAGTATATATAGGAAGGATAGGAGAAAAATGAATCCTGCCCAGTGTCAAAGAAATTTGAACAAAGGTAACTCTAATTCTAATACTAGCTCTAATACTAACCCTAACACTATCCTTAACACAAACCCTAACCTGTTTGAAAAACTGTTGATCCTAAAAGTCCCAAAAGTGAGGAGCCTAGGGGGCTAAGCTATCAGATTAATCTCATGCAGTATCCAAAAAATATGACTAAATAATTGAGGTGGTATTTCAGTTCATGAATATTTCTCTGTTTTCTGCTAAAGGGCTCTTGGATAAAGTTGTTTTTGCCATCTTCAGCTTAGGGCTACTTTCACAAGGAACAAACCTGAGAGTTCCCACAGAGAACTTATTTAGTGTTTAAAGTTTTCAGCATCTAGCACCAACCCGGTTATGTTTCAACCTCCATTTTCATTTACCTATATACGTCAATATGAAGTGAAACCTTAAAATACAGAGTGCCCCTGTTAGTGAACCATTGAAATGAGAATGCCCAAACCTGAGGAGCATATTAAGGGTAGGTTAAAGATGACTCCTTCCAATTATCAAAGAATTTTGTACAAAACTAACGCTAACCCTAACACTACATCTAACACTAGCCCTAACACCAAACCTAACACTAACCCTAACCTGATTAGAGAACCAATGATCCTAGAAGTCCCACACATGGAGAGCTCTGTTGGGCAAGCTAAATAACGAATCATACTCAGGATCAAACAAATCTGAAAAAAATAATTATGGGAGGAATTTCAGTGCATGCATATTTCCTGCTTTCTCCTAAATGGCTCTCAGATAAAGTTGTTTTTGCATGCTTCAGCTTAGACCTACACTAACAAGAAACATACCAGAGTGTCCCCCCCCCCAAAGAATTGAGGGTGTGTGTTCAGCTTCAAGCAGCTATCATAAACCCTGTTTGATTTAAAGTTCTATTTACATTTACTCATATAGGTCAAAATAAAGTAAAATTAAAATATTAACTGTTACAGACCCCAAAACATTGAACCAAAATGACGAACCTGGGAAACACAGTAAGGGTAGTTAGAAATGAATCCTAGATTGTATCAAAGAAATTTGAATGAAGTAACCCTAACACTAACACTATCTCTAAACTGAGCCCTAATCTTAACCATAAACCTTAAATAGCCCTATTTCTAACCCTAACTTTAACCCTTATTTTAGCTGTAACCATTGCACAAACTCTAGCTCTAACTCTATCCATTACCAAAACTCTAACCCTAACCCTAATGCTAAACGTAGCCCTAACCGTAACATTTACCCTAGACCTGCTCTAACCCTAATCCTCGTCCTAGCCCTAAATCTAGCTCCAACCATAACTCTTACTTAATACCTAACCCTAACCCTACCCTAACCATATCCCTAACCCGAACACTAGCCCTAATCCTAACCATAAATGTAGCCCTAAACCTAGCTGTAATCCCATCATTTACCTTAAACTTAAGTCTAACCCAAATGTTAACAATAGGACTAAACCTAACTGTATAGCTATCATTAAGACTATTCAAAACCCTAAAACCAACATGAACCCTAAACCTAGCCATATCCATTACTCTAAACCTAATGCTAATTTGAGCCTTAACCATAAACCTTAACCAAAACCAATCCCTAATCCTGACCCTGACTGTAATAATACACCTAGTTTTAAACCTGACCTTTACCCTAAACCTAACCCTTACAGTAGACCTATTCAAAACCAAACCCAACAACTACCCTTAACTGTAATGATAGACCTGATATTAGACCTAGCCTTAATCCTAGTCCTAGTCCTAACACAAACCCTCATCTGAGCCATAAACCTAGCCTTAATCCTAACCCTCACAATAACCCTAACACAAGACCTAAGACTTAATCCTAACCATAACCCTAGCTCTAACTCTAACTGTACCCATTACCCAAACATAACCCTTATCCTAATCCTAACCCTAAGACTAACCCTAACCCTATTACTATCCCCAAAATTATCTATTAACCTAAACCTAACCTGAAACCTAAACCTAACCCTATCTTTACCATAACCCTAAACCTAACTCTAATTTGAGCCGTAACCCTAAACTCAAACCTAAACCAGGCCCCAACACTTGTCCTGGTGCTAATAAATCCCCCAGCTCTAAACCTGACTCTTACCCTATACGTAACACTTACAACAGACCTAGCCATAAACCTTTCCCTAAAACAATCCCTAACTGTAACCCTAGACCTTACATTAACCCTAGCCATAATTATATGCTAACTCTAACACAAACACTAGCCCTTATCCTAGCCCTAAACATAGCCTTGATTACAATCCTATCCCAAACTCTAGCCTAAAACTGAAACTAAGCATAGCCCTAATCTTAGCCCTAATTTTGTCCTATCCCTAACACTAGTCCTAAGACTATCTCTAACTCTCACATTAGAACTTTCACTCATTCTTATCCTATTCCTTACCATAACACTACCCCTAGCCCTGACCCATATCCTATCCTTTGACCTAGCACAAACCATAGACAAAACTTAACTCTAAATTGAGCCCTAACCCAAAGAGTAAGCCAAAACCTAACACTAGCCCAAACCATAACACTAATCCTAAAACAAGGCCTAACCCTAGCCCTAGTCCTAAAACAAAACCTAGCTATACCTAAACTTTAACATAATCAAACCCTAACCTTAAACCTGGCCCTAACCCTAGCCCTAATATGAGTTGTAAGCCGAACCATTAAACTAACCCTGAACTTGACACTGACTCTAACACTACTAGCTCTAAACATCATCATAACCCTATATCTAACCCTAACACAAACTCAGGCACTAAAACCCTAAAACTAGCTCTAAACATCAACCTAGTACTTACATTATCCCTAAACCTAACCCTATGCCTAATTTAACCCTAAACCTAGCCCAAATTTTATCTTTAACCCTGGCCCTATTGTAATCATAAACCTAGCCCTAAACCAATCTCTAACTCTATCCATTACCATAACCAAAAAAAAAAAAAATAACCATAATGCTAACCCTAGGCCTGAACCCTAAACTTAAGCAAATCTATTACTCTGAACCTAACCTGAACCTAAACCTAAGCCTATCATTACCCTAACCCTAACACTAACACTAATTCAAGCCCTAACATTATACCTTAACCTATCCCAAACCCTAATCCTGACCTTGACCCTAATAAAACCCCTAGCTCTAAACTTGAATATAACCCTACACCTAATCCTTACGCTAGGTGTAGCCATAATCCTAACACTAAAACTATCTTTATATGTAACTCTGGACCTGAAATTAACCCTAGCCCTCATCCTAGCCCTAAACCTAGCTTTAATAATAACCCTTATCCTACCTCTACACCTAACCCAAATTGTAACCCTCACCTACATTTATACCTAGTTATAATGCTACCTCTTACCCTAAACTTAAAAATAACCCTAACCCTAACTCTAGGCTTAAGCCAAAAACTAAACCTAGCCCTAATCTAGCACTAATTTAGCCCTATTTCTAACCCTAACACTAACACTAGCCCTACGACTCAATCTAACTCTCACAGTATATCTATCCCTAGTTCTAACCCTATCCCTTACCATAACCATATCCCTAGCCCTAACACTTGCCCTATCCTTACTCCCAGCCCTAACCCTAGATCTAACCCTAACTCCAAATCTAACTCAAACCCTAAGCCTAAGCTTAACACTTACACTAAACCTAAACCTAAGCCTAAGACTAAATCAAAACCAAGCAATAGACCTAACCCTAAACATTAATATAAACAAAACCCTAACACTAAACCAGACCTATCCCTAGCCCTAATTCAAGTTCTAACACTAACTTTAAAACTGACACTGACCCTGACTCATATCCTTACACTCAACATAGCTCTAAACACTGCCCTCACCTTAAATCACAATGCTAAGAATAACCCTAACAATAATTCGAGTCCTATACCTAACCCTAAAACAAACCCTGAACTGACTCTTATCCTAACACAAACCCTAGCTATAAATATTACCCTAAACTTAATCCTAACACTTACACAATAAACCTAACCATAACACTAAAACTTACCAAAATTTAACTTGAGTTCTTACATTAGCCGTGGTCCTAATCCGAACCCTAACTCTAATACAAACACTAACCGTATTCTGAGCCCTAAAACTAGAATTAACCCTAACTCTAACCCTAACCATAGCCCTAAACCTAGCTCTAAATCAATCCCTTACCCTAAGCAAGCCACTAAACCTAAGGGTAACACTAGACCTATTCCTAATCCTTCGGCTAACAAAACCCTAACTCTATTAATAGCTCTAACCCTAGCTCTTGTTCTAGCTCTACCCTATTCCAAATTCTAACCCCAACCCTGACCCTTATACTGACCCTACCACTAATCCTAGGTCTAACTCTAACCTTAACTCTAACCCAAAATTTATTGAAATCCTATCCCTAGACCTAACCCCAAAGCTAACTCCCAGCCTGGCCCTAACTATAGCAAGAACCTAACCCTTACGTTAAATATAACCCTAAACCTAACCCTAGTTCTAACCCTCACCCTACCTGTAACTCAAGACTTAATCCTAACCATAACCCTTGCCATAACATTAACTCTAACTGTATCCATTACCCTAAACATTGCCCTTCTGCCAATGTAACCCTAGGCCTAACCCTAACCCTATCACTATCCCCCAAACTGTCAATTACCCTAAACCTAACCTGAACCCTAAACTTACCCTTATTAATACCCTAATGCTAACCCTAATGGCAATTCGAGCTCTAACCCTAAACTCAAACCTAAACCAAAGCCCAACACTGACCCTGACATTAATAATTCACCTAGCTCTAAACCTGACTATTACCCTATACCTTACAGTTACACTAGACTTAGTCATAAATCTAATCCTAAAATTATCCCTAACCATAACCCTAGACCTGACTTTAGCCCTAGCCATAATCCTAGCCCTAACACTAGCACAAACCCTACTCCTTATCCTAGCCCAAAACATAGCCTTAATTAAAACCCCAACCCTAACCTTAGGCCTAACCATAACACTGACCATAGCTGAAACTTAGCCCTAATTTAGCCCTATCCCTAACCCTAAACCTATCCCTAGCCCAAAGACAAACTCTAACGCTCACCCTAGCCCTAACTCTAGTACTAACCCAATAATATACTGGAATCCTATTCCTAGCCTGAACCTAATATCTAACCCTAGCCATATCCATATCCCTGGTCAAAACCCTAGATCTAACACTAACTCTAAATCTAACCCTAAGAGTAAGCCTAAGCCTAAACCTAACCCTATCCTGAACCCTAAGGCTCATCCTAAATCTAGCCCTAACCCTAGCCCTAGCTCTAAACAAAACCAAACCATAGACCTAACCATAATCCTTAACGTAAACCAAGCCCTAATCTTACACCTATCCCTAACCCTAGCAATAATTCAAGTCTTAAGCCGAACCCTAAAACTAACCCTCACCCTGACTCTCACCTTAATACTAAATCTAGGTATAAACATCACCCTAACCCTAAACCTAAAGCTAACATTAGACATAATCCTAAGCCCTAACACTAAAAATAGACCTAATCATAACCCTAGTACTTACATTAGCCGTAACCCTAACCCTAGCCCTAACTTAACACAAATCCTAGACCTATTCCCAGCCCTAACCCTAGCTTTAACCGTAAACCTAACTCTAACACTATCACTAATTGGAACCATAACCCTAGCTGTAACCCTAGTTCTAACCCTATCTTTTACCCTAACCCTAACCCTAACCCTAATGCTATCCCTAGGCCTAAACCTTACCCTATCCCCAAACTTCACCCTATCCATTTCCCTAAATCTAACCTGAAACCTAAACCTAACCATATCATTACACTGATCCCAACCTTAATGCTAATTTGAATCCTAACTTTAATCCTTAACCTATCCAAAACGCTAATCATGACCATGACCTAATAATACCCTTAGCTCTAAACCTGACGCTAACTATAAACTTAATGCTTACACAAAGTGTAAACATAATCGTAACCTTAAACTATCTTTAACCATAAACCTAGACCTGAAATTAGCCTTTATTGTAATCCTAGCCCTAAACATAGCCTTAATCCTTTCCGAAACATAACCTGAGCCCAAACCCTAATTCTACACTCACCCTACCCTAAACCTACCTATAACCCTGTTCCTTACCATAAACCTAACCATAACCCTAAACCTAACCCTAACTCCCACCCTAACCCTAGGCCTAATGTTAACACTAAGTCTAGCACTAATCCTAGCCCTAATTTAATTATATCCTAACTCTAACCCCAGCCCTAAGATTAACTATAACACTTGCCCTAGCCCTAACCGTAGTTCTATCCTTAGACCTATCCCAAATTTATCTAAACCTCAGTCTAAATCTAAACATAATAAAAGACCTATCCATAACCCTGAACCTAAAACTAGCCCTAAAAATAACCCTATATTTTACATTAGTCATAGTCCTAACCCTAGCCCTAAACCTAAAACAAAAATTAGAGCTAATCCTAGGTCTAAACTTAACTTTAAGCATAAACCTAAGCCTAGCCCTAACCCTAACCCTAACTCTAACCCTAACTGTCTCCTTAGACTTAAACCTAGCTAAAAGCCTAACCCTTACACAAAACATAACACTAGACCTATTGTAAATCTTAATCCTAACCCTAGCCTTAATGATAAACTTAACCCTAGCCCAAACATTAGCTCTAACCATATCCATTAGCCTAATCCTAACCCTAACCATAATTAAAACCCTATCCCTAACACTAAGCCTAAATATAACCATAATCTTGAACTCAGAATTAATCCTAAACCTAACCATCTCACTAGGCCTAATCCTAGTTCAAACACTAACCCGTATCCTAACCTAACCATAACCATAACCCTTAACTAACACTTACTGTAACCCAAAACTTACCCTAAACCAAACCCTAGCCCTATCCCTAAACATAATCCTAAACCTAGACTTAATCAAAACCATAACCTAGCCCTAACCCTAGCTCTATAACTATCCATTACACTAAACATAACCCTAACCCTAATGCTAACCTTTACTTGATTGCTGAAACCTAATCCATCCGTTACCTTGAACCTTAACTAAAACCTAAAGTAAATACTTGCATTACCTTAACTCTAAAACTAACCCTAATGCAAATTTGAGCCATAACCCCTTAACCTTAACACAAACCAAACGCTAACCCTGACCCTGATCCTGACACAATAATAATTCTAGCTCTAAAGCTGACCTTTAACAAAAACCTAGCCCTTACACTAGACCTAGCCATAATCTAACCCTAAAACTATCCTTAACCATAACCCTAGACCTGATATTATCCCTAGGGCAAGTCATAGACCTAATCCTATCAGAAAACGGACCCATCATCCTAGCCCTAATCCTAGTCTTAATCCTAAACTGAACCATAACCCTAAGCCTAATCCTAATTCTAACCCTCACCCTAGGCCTTAACCTAGCTATAACCCCACCCATTCCTCTAAACTTAACCCTAACCTCAGGGCTAACCCTAACCCTAGCCCAACCCCTAGCTTTAAACCTAACAATAACACTAGTCCTAATCCTAGCCCTAATTTAGCCCTAACCCTAACCCTCAGACTAAGCCTATTCCTAAAATAATTCTAATTCTCACCCTAGACATATCCCTAGTTCTAAAAACATTCCTTACCATAACCCTAACCCTAGCCCTAACCCTGGCATGAGACCTAACTCTATATCAACCCTAACTCTAAAACTACCCCTAACCCTAAGCCTTAACTTCACTCTAACACTAGCCCTAACACTGATGCTAATCCAAAATCTAGCCATAACCCTACCCCTAGCCCTAAAAAATCTGAGCCATAGCCCTAACCATAACCCTTAACCTAAACCATAGACTAACCCTACACCTAGCACTAACTTTAGCCCTAATTCAAGCCCTAAACATAACACAAAAACTAACCCTGACCCTGACACTGACCCTAAATATAACCCTTTCTCTAGATATCACAATAACCCTAACTCTAAAAGTGGCACTAATTGTAATACTAGTTATTACATTAGCCATAGCCCTAATCCTAGCCCTAACCAAACCCAAAACTTAGACATTTTTTTGAGAATTAACTCTAGTTTTATACCTAACCCTAACCCAAAACCTAGCCCTAAACCTTACCCTAACCCTAGCAAGAATCCTAACCATAACCCTAGCATTATCACTAACTCTAACCCTATCCATTTCCCTAACCATAACCATAACCCTAATAGTAACCCTAGGCCTACACCTAAACTTATCGCTAACCCTAACCTTATTCATTAACCTAAACCTAACCTGTACCCTAAACATAATCCTATCATTACCTATCATTGTAATAATATACCTAGCTCTAGCCCTGACTCTACCCCTAAACCTAACCCTTATACTAGAAATAGCCATAAACCTAACTCTAAATCTATACCCAATGTAACCATAGACCTGATATTTGCCCTAGCTGTTATCCTAGACCTAAACTTAACAAAAACCATAGGACTAAACCTAAACCTAAACCTAACCCTAATCCTAAAACTAGCCCTAATCTTATCCATAACCCTAGCCCTAAACTTATCTCCAACCCTATCAATTAACCTAAACATAACCCTAATTGCAATGCTAACCCTAGGCCTAAATCTAAATCTATGCCTAACCCCGTAACCCTATCCATTATGTTAAACCTAACCTGAACCCTATACCTAACACTATCAGTACCCTAACCAAAATTTTAATGCTAATTTGAGCCCTAACCCTAAACCCTAACCTATACAATATCCTAAACAAGACCCTGAACCTTAACTTAATAATACCCCTAGCTCTAAATTTTACCCTTACCCTAAATCTAACCATTACGCTAAACATAACCATAAATCTAACCCTAAAAATATCCCTAACTATACACCTAGCACTAACTTTAGCCCTAATTCTATTTGCCCTAACACTAATCCTAGCACTAACCAAAAAAAAAAAAAAAGAAAAAAAGAAAAACTAGCCCTCATCCTAGCCTTTAACCTAGCCTTAATCATAACTCGAAAGAAACACTAGCACTACCCTAATTCTAGCATTTGTCCTCGCCCTAAACCTAGCCCTAACCCCATGACTTACACTAAACCTAAACCTAAGCCCAAAACTAATCCTAGGCCTAAACATAAACATAAACCTAGCCCTATTCCTAGCCCTAATTAAGCCCTGTACCTAACCAAACACTAAGCCAAGCCCTAACACTAACTCTCACTCTCGCCCTATCCCTATCCCTAGGTTTAACCTTATTTTTATCATAACCCTAATTCTAGCTATAAACCTAGAACTTATGCTACCCATATCCTTAGCCCTAGACTTTACCCTAGATATAATCCTAACTCTAAATCTAACTCTAAACCTAAAACTAGTGTTAGGGTTAGGTTTAGGAATAGGTTTATTTCTAGTGCTAGTCTTAGGTTTAGAGTTAGATTTAGAGTTAGGATTGCTACACTAGTCCTAAACCTAATGCTAATCTTAAAACTAGCCTGAACCATAGCCCTATCCCTAAAACAAAACCAAGATAGCCCTAACTTTAAAGCTTAACCTAAACCAAAACCTAACTCTAGACATAGCTCTAAACTTAGCCTTAATTCGAGTCCAAACACTAACTCTCAAAGTACCCCTAACCTTAATTTTGAGCCTAATACTAACCCTAGCTCTAAACATCACCCTAATGTTAAACCTAACCCTAACACTAGATTTAGCCCTAACCCCAATCTTATAATTAGCCCAAATCATAACTCTACTGCAAACATTGGCTGTAATTCTAAACCTAGCCCTAACTCTAACCATCTGAAACCTAACCCTAGATTTAACACTAAACCTAATCCTAACACTAGCCCTAACCCTACCCTAAATATAGCCCTAACCCTAGGTCTAACCCTATCCCTTACACTAAGCCAAACCTAAACTTAGGTCTAAACCTAGTCCTAACCCACATCCTATTAATAGTCCTAACCCTAACCCTAAGTATAGCTGTAACAATAACTCAAACCTGACACATATTCTGACTCTAATAATAACCATAGGTCTAAACCTGACCCTAACCCTACACTGATCCCTAACACTAGCACTACAAATAAACATATTCCTAAACCTAACCCTAATACTAGCCTTAGACCTAAACCTAATCCTAAATCTAGCCATGTCTCTAGCCCTAGAAATAAACAAAAACCTAGCTCTAGCCCTAATAATAAACCTTAACTTAACCCAAACACTAACCCTACCCTCAGACATAACCCTAGTGATAATTCTGGCTTTAACCCTAAATCTAACTCTAACCTGAACACTGACCCTGACCCTAACACTAACTCTAGCTCTAAACATCACGATAACACTAACCCTAACCCTAACACTTGACCTAGACAACACAAAGCCAAAAACTGGCCTTAATCATAACACTAGTTCATACACTAGCTGTAGCCCTAACACTAGCCATAACCTAACCCCAAACCTGGCCATAATACAAGTGGTAACCCTAGCTTTAACCCTAAAACTAAACCTAGCCATAAGCCAGACCCTAACCCTTCTCTAACCCTAGCTCTTTTCCTATTTGTTAACTTAAGCCAAAACCTAGACCTAATGCTAACCCTGGTCCTAACTCTAATCCATAGCCTAACGCAAATACTAACCCTATTACTAGTCCTAACCCTAGCCCTCAGTCTAGCTTTAACCATAACCCAAACCCTAATCTTAACCCTGAAACTTATACTGATCCAAACACTAATCATATGTCTAAACCTGACCCTAACCCGAACCCAAACACTAACATTAGCCCTAATGGTAATACTATACCTAAACTTAAACTAACACTAGTCCTAGACCTAAACCTAATCCTAAATCTAGCCATAACTCAAGACCCAGACCTGGACAACAAATTTTCCCTAGCCCTAACAATCACCCTTAACATAACCCAAACACTAACCCTACTTATAGACCTAACCCTAGCCCTAATTCTGGCACTAACCCAAACACTCGCTCTAACTGAATGCTGACCTTGACTATAACATAAATCTAGCTCCAAAGCTCACTCTAGCTCAAAACCTAATCCTAACACTACACCTAGCCATAGCCCTAAACTTAAAACTAGCCCTAATCATAACCCTAGCTCTTAACTACCCATGGCCCTCACCCTCGGCCTAAAATAACACAAAACCTAGCCCTAATCCTAGGTCTAAACATAGCCCTAAATGTTACCCTAAACTAACCATAGCCCTATTCCTAACCCTAACTTTCCCCTTAGACCTAACCCTACCTCAAAGCCTAACCTTTACCTTAAAGATAAACCTAGCCCTATCCAAAACTTTAACCTAACTCTAACCCTAATCCTACCCTCTAACATAGACCTAACTATAGCTCTAATTCTATACACTACCCTAATCCTAGACCTAATCCTAACCATAACCCTAGCCCTACGTCTAGCTCTAATCCTATTCATTTCCCTAAATATATTCCTAACGCTAATCCTAATCTTAGGCTTAACCCTAAAACTATCACAGTCTCTAAACCTATTCATTACCCTGAAACTAACCTGTACCCTAATCCTAAGCCCTTTCATTACCCTAACCCTAACTCTACCCCTAATGCTAATTAAAGCCCTAAACCTAAATCTTAACCTAAACTGAACCGAAAGCCATACTCTGAACGTAATAATACATCTAGCTCTAAACTTGACACTTACACTAAATCTAAACCTTACACTAGACCTAACCATAAAAATAACCCGAAATCTATCCCTAACCGTAACCCTAGACTTAATCCTAGACACTTACCCTAACGCAAGTCCTAGCTCTAAACCTTATCCTAACTGAAAAACTAACCCTAACACTAGACAAACCCTAAGTCTACCCATAACCATAACCTTATCTTTTACATTACTCATACACCTAACACTAGCCCTAAATCTCACATACAACCTAACCCTAATCCTAGCACTAAACCTAGACCTAAGCATAACCCTAACCCTATCCCTAGCACTAACCTTAACCCTAACACTGGCCCTGGCCCTAAACCTACTCAAACTCTAATCGTTAACCTAAATATAACAATAGCTCTCACACTACACCTAACCCTAAACCTAGCCATAATCCTAAATGTAACCAGTGTACAAATCCTAGCACAAGCTGTATCCATTACCTTAAACATAAACCTAACCCTAATGCTAACCCAAGCCATAACCCTAACCCTAACCCTAATGCTAACTTAAGCCATAACCCTAACCCTAACCGTAGCCCTAACTCTAACTCAAACCCTCACTCTAGACTTAACCCTAGCTAAAACCCTAACACTTCTGCTAAACCTAACACTAACACTAACCCTAGGCCTGTCTCTAAACTTAGCCAAAATCCTAATGTTAACACAAGCCCTAACACTAGCACTAACCATATCCTTTACCCTAAACATAAACCTAACCCAAATGCTAACCCTAGGCCTATTCCTAATCATATCACTAACACTAACTCGTTCTATTACTCTAAACATAACCTGAACCCTAAACCTAACACTATCCATTACTTTAACCCTAACCCTAATGTTAATTTGAGCCCTAACCCTAAACCTTTTCCTAAACCAAAACCTAAACCGGATTCCAAACTTAATAATACACTTAGCTCTAAACCTGACCTTTACCTTAAACCTAACTCTCCACTAGACCTAGACATAAACCTAAAGTTAACATTATATCTAACCATAACCCTAGACCTGACATTAGCCCTAGCTCTAATCCTAGCTCTAAACCAAACAAAAACCCTATCTCTCATCCTAGCCCTAAACCTAGCCTTAATCCTAACCCAAACACTTATTACCCTATTCCTATACCTAATTTTAACCCTTACCCTAGCTCTGAACCTAGCCATAATCTCATCCCTTCCCCTAAAACTAACCATAACCCTAACACTAACACTAACCTTAATTCTAGCCCTGACCACAGGCCTAACTCTAACACTAAACAGAGTGATAATCTATCCCTAATTTAGCCCTAACCCTAAGCAAATCCCTAAATCTAGCCCTAAGAATAACTCTCATCCCAGCCCTATTTCTATTTCTAAACCTATCCATTACCATCACCATAACACTAGCCTTAACCTTAGCCCTAAACCTAAATCTAACCAAAACTCTAAATTATGCAAATAAACTATAAATCTAATCCAAACCTTAAGCCTAAACCTCACCATACCACTAGCTGAACACTATCGCTAATCACAAAACTACCAGTAACCCTAGCACTATCCTTAAAACACAACTGGGCCATTACCGTAATCCTAAACCTAACCGAAACCAAAACCTAATGCTAAAACTAACCATAATCCTAGCTCAAATTTGAGTCCTAGGACTAAAACTACCCCTTACCCTGACTCATATCCAAACACTAATTCTAGCTCTTTATATCACCTGATCATGAAGCAAATGATAACACCATTCCTAGCCCAAACCCTAACCCTAAAACTAACCCTAATAGTAACCCTAGTTATTACATTAGCCATAGTCCTAACCCTATCCCTAACCCCAAAACAAAAATAACCCTAATCTGAGCCTTAAAACTAGATTTAACCCTAACCCTAAACATAAACCTAGCCCTAAACCTAACCCTAACACTAGCTCTAAGCCTAGATCTAGCCCTATCCTTTATCCTAAGCCAAACCCTATCCATAATGCTAACCACAGTCCTAGTCATAATCCTTAGCCTAAATCAAACACTAACCCTAGTACTAGTCCAAAACCTAGCCCTCATTCTAGCTCAAAACCTAACCCAAACCTAACTCTAACCTTCACCCTTATTCTGACAATAACACTAATTATAGGTCTAAACTTTACCCTAACCCTAAACTGAACCCTGAAAGTAGCCCTACCAGTGAACTTTTACATAAACCTAACTCTAACACTACATCTAGATCTTAACCGAATCCTAAATCTAGCAATAACTCTAGCAATAGACCTAAACAATAACTTAGTCCTAGCCCTAACAATAACCCTTATCCTAAACCAAACAATAACACTACCCCCAGAACCAACCCTACTCCTTATTCTGGCTTTCAACCTAACTCTAATCTGAACACTGAACCTGACACTAACACTAAACCTACCTCTAGATATGACTCTAAATCAAAATCTAAACCTAACACTAGAACTTGTCATAACTCTAACCCAAAAACTAGCCCTAAATAGAACCCTAGATCTTACGTTACCCATAGCACTAACCTAGACCTAAACCTAACACAAAACCTAGCCCTAATCCAAGGCCTAAACCTACAATAAGCATAACCCTAACACTAAACCTAGCTCTACCCCTAAGCCTAACTTTCACCTTAGACCTAACTATACCTCAAAGTCTGACCTTTGGCCTAAACATAACCCTGGCCTCATCCCTAACAATAAACCTGACCCTAGTCCTAAACCTAACCATAACCCTAACCCTATATGTTACCCTTATGATAAACCTATTTCTAAATCTAACCCTAGGCCTAATCCTAACCCTATCACAAACCTTAAATCTCTCCATTACCCTAAAACTACATGAACCCTAAATTTAACCCTATTCATTACCCTAATCCTAACCCTAACCCTAATGCTCATTAGAGCCCTATCCCTAAAACTTAACCTAATACAAACCATAACACTGACCCTGAAACTAAAAATACCCCCAGCTCTAAAACTGACCCTTACCCTTAACTTAACACTTACACTAGAGTAAGACATAGACCTAATCCTAAATCTACTCCTAACTGTAACACTAAGCCTGATATTATCCCTAGCCCTAATTCTAGACCTAACCCTACAAAAAACCATAGCCCTCATCCTAGCCCGTAAACTATCCTTAATATTAAACCTAACCCTAACCCTAGACCTAATCCTAATTCTAACCCTCACTCTACCTCTAATCCTAGCTATAAAACATCCCTAATCCTAAACTTAACCCTAAACCTAGCCCTAATGCTAAGCCTAAGCTGAACACTAACCATACTTCTAATCCTTGCCCTGATTTAGCCCTATCCCTAAAACTAACCATAACCCTAGCCCTAAGACTAACTCTAACTTTCACCCTAGCCTTATACCTTGTTCTATCCCTATCATTTTCCATAACTCTAAACCTAACCCTAATCCTTGTACTATCCTTATACCTAGCCCTAACCCTAGATCTAACCCTAACTCCAAGTCTTAAACTAACCCTAAGCCTAACCCTAACAGAAACAATAGCCCTAATCCTAAGGCTAATCATATAATCTAGGACTAAAACAAAACTGAGCAATAGGGGCTGAGGATGTGGCTCAAGCGGTAGCGCATTTGCCTGGCATGCACGGGGTTCTGGGTTCGATCCTCAGCAAGAAAAATAAATATAATTACAAAAAAAAATGTTGTGTCCACCAAAAACTAAATAAATAAAAAAAATAAAAATTCTCTCTCTCTCTCTCTCTCTCTCTCTCTCTCTCTCTCTCTCTCTCTCTCTCTCTTTCTAAAAAAAAAAAAAAAACTGCTCAATAGTCCTAATCTTTATCCTTAACTTTAACCAAACCCTAACACTACACCTGGACCCAAGCCTAGCCCTAATTCAAGTCCTAACCAGAGACTTAAACTAACCCTAACCCCGAATCATATCCTAACACTCACCCTAGGTCTAAACACCACCCTAAACTTAAACCGAACACTAACAGTAACGCTAGCCTTAATTTGAGTCATAACCCTAAACTTAAAACTAACTGTGATGCTGACTCATATCCTAACAGTCACCCTAGCTCTAAAGACCGCCCTCAACTTAAACAGAACGCTAAAACTAATCCTAGCCCTTATTTGAGTCCTTACCCTAAACCTAAAACTAAGACTGTCTCTGAAGTATATCCTAATACTAACCTAGCTATAAATATCACCCTAACATTAAACCTAACACTAACACTAGACCTTCCCCTACCCCAACCATAATTGTAATCTAGTTCTTACATTATCCATTGCCATAACATTAGCCCTAACCCTTACACAAAAATTAGCCCTACACTGAGCCTTAAACCTAGATTTAACCCTTACCCTAACCCTGAATCTGACCCTAAACCTAGCTCTAAGCCTATCCCTTACCCAAAGCGAAACCCTAACCCTAATGGTAATTCTAGACCTATTCCTAATACTTAAGCTAACCAAAGCCCTAACCCTATTAATAGTCATAACCCTACCCTCACTCTAGCTCTAACCCTTCTCCAAACCCTAATGTTAACCTGACCATAATTTTGACCCTAACACTAACCCTAGGTCTAAACCTGTCTCAAACCCTAGACCAAACCATAACACTCGACCTAGACCTAAACCAAATCCTAAATCTAGCCTTAACTCTAGCCCTAGACCTAAACAAAAACATATCCCTATCCTTTAAAGTAACCCTTAACCTAACACAAACACTTACCCTTTCCCTAGACCAAAACCTAGTTCTAACTCTGGCTATAACCCTAAGTATAACTCTAACCCAAACACTGAACCTGCCTTTAAGAGTAACCTAACTCTAAAACTGACCCTAACAAAAAATCTAAACCTAACACTAGACCTAGCCATAATCCTAACCCTAAAACAAGCCCTAATTATGACCCTAGCTCTTACATTATCCACAGCCCTAACCCTAGGCCTAAACCAAACACAAAACCTAGAGCCAATCTTAGGCCTAAACATTTCCCTAACCCTAACCATAACTTAACACTCAATCACTCCTATCCTAGCTCAAAGCCTAACCCTTATCCTAAAAATAAACCTGTGCCTATCCCTAAATATATCCCTAACACTAGCCCTAATCCTAAACTTAACCCTATCCCTAAAACTAGCTAAACCTACCATTACCCTAAAACTAACCCTAAACCTATTGGTAACCCTAGGCCTAACCCTAACCCTAAACTTAACCAGAAAACTAGCACTATAACTAAAACTAAACCTCACACTCACCATAGACCTAACTCTAGCTCAAACCTAACCCTTACCATAAACCTAAACATAATCATATCCGTAACCCTAAAACTAAACCTCAATCTAACACTAACCATTACCCTATGGCTACATTTAACCATACCCATTACTGTAACCCTAACTCTACCCCTAATGATGATGCTAGCCCTAATCCAATCCTAACTCTAACCACACTCTTATCTTATCCCTAGACCTGACTCTAAACCTAACCCTCTCCCTAGCCTTAACCCTAGCTCAAAACTTAACCCTTTTGCTAAACATAAACATAAAACTAATCCTAGTTCTAACCTTAACCATAACCCTAACTCAAGACCTATTCCTGACCATAACCCTAGCCCTAATCATAGCTCTAACCCTATCCATTATCCTAAACATTAAACTTACCCTAATGCTAACCCTAGGCCAACACAAACCCTATCAATAAAATTAACTCTATCAATTACCTTAAACCTAACCTGAACCCTAAACAAAACCTATCATTATCCAAAACCTGATCCTAATGCTTATTTGAGCCCTAACCCTGAGCACTAACTTTAACCAAACTCTAAACTGATTCTGACCCTAATAATTCCCCTACCTCTAAACCTGACCCTTAACCCTAAACCTAACCCTTAAACTAGACCTAGCAATTAACCTAATCCTAAAACTGTCCTCTCCTCAACCATAACCCCTCACCTGATATTAGCCCTAGCCCTAACTCTAACAAAAATCCCAGCACATATGTTAGCCCTAAGCCTAGATTAAGCCTAACCATACCCCTAACCCTAGCTCTAAACCCAATACTAAACTTAGCCCTAATCTTAGCCTTAATTTCACCTTATTTTTAAACCTAACCATAACTCTAGACCTCAGAATAAATCTAACTCTCACACAAGCCCTGTCACTAGTACTAACCCTATCCCTTAACGTAAACTTAACCCTAGCCCTAAACTTAGTCCTAACCCTTGCCCTATCCATAGCCCAAGCACTAACCTTAGATCATTATATATCTCTAAATCTAACACTGATGTGAAGCCTAAGCCTAACCATAACACTAGCCCTAAACCTAACACTAATCCTAAAACCAGCCCTAATTCTAGCCCTAGCCCTAAAACTCAACTGAGCCATAAGCTCTATCCCTAACCCTTAAACTAAACCAAACCCTAACCATACACCTACCACTAACCCTAGCCCTAATTCGAGTTTTAAGCTGAACCCTAAAACTAACCCTGACACTGACTCTGTCAATAACACTATTCAGAGCTCTAAACATCAGCCTAATACTAACACTAACTTTAACACTAAACCTAACCCTAAAATTAGCCCTAATTGTAACCATTGTACTTATATTAGCCATAATACTAATCCTAGCACTAATTTACCCAAAATCCTCGCCCTAATCGGAGCCCTAACAAGAGCTTTAACAGTAACCCTAAACCTAACACTTGCCCTAGTCCTAATCATAACCATAACCCTAGCCCTAACCCTATACATTACCATATTAATAACCCTAATTCTAATGCTAACCTTAGGCCTAAACCTAACCCTATCTCTAATCCTATCCCTATTTATTTCCCTAAACCTAAAGTGATCCATAATTCTAAGCCTATCTTTACCCAAACACTTACCCTACTGCTAATTCAATCCCTAACTTTAAGCCTTAACCTATTCCAAACCCTAAACTAGACCTTCACCTTAATAATTCACCTAGCACTAAACCTGACCCTAACTCTAAACCTAAACCTTACACTAGACATACCCATAATACTAACCCTAAAACTATCTTTAAACATAATTCTAGACTTGAAGTTAGCCATACTCCTAATATTAGCCCTACTCCTAAAACAAACACTAGCCCTCATCCTAGCCCTAAAATTAGCCTTAAACATAACCCTAATTCTAACCCTTATCCTGAACATCATTCTACCTCTAAAACTTAATCCAAAATCTAACCCTAATTCTATACTTAAACTGAACACTAACCATAGACCTAATACTAGTCCTAATTCAGCCCTATCACTAACCCTAATCCTAACCTTAGCCTTAAGACTGACAATAATTCTCACAGTAGTCATATCACTAGTTCTAATCCCATCCTTTACAGTAACTCTATCCCTAGCCCTAACCCTTGCCCAATCCTTAGTCCTAGCCCTAACCCTAGGCCTAAGACCCACACTAACACTAAACCTAATACTAATGCTAATCATAAAACTAGCCCTAACCCTACAACTAGCAGTAAAACAAAACAGAGCAATAGCCCTAACCCTAAGACTAACATAAACCAAACCCTAACACTACACCTAAACCTAACCATAGCCTTAATTCGATTCCTAACCCTAACCTTAAAAGTATACCTGACACTGACTCATATGCTAAACTCACCCTACCTCGAAACTCTATCCTAAACGTAAATAAGGGCCAAGTAAGCTTAGTCCTTATTTGAGTCCTAACCCTAACACTGGCCCTGACTCAAACCCTAAAAGTAACCCAAGCTCTAAATATCACCCTAACCTAAAACTTAATCTTAAAACTAAAACTACCCCTACCCTTAACCCTAACCCTAAACTAACCCTAATTGTAACCCTAGGTCTCATATTAGTGATTGCCCTTACCCTAGTCCTTACCCTAACACAAAACTAGCCCTAATCCGAACCCTAAATCTAACTTTAACACTAACCCTACGATAACTCTAGCCCTAACCCTAGCTCTAACTCTCTCCCTTACACTAAGTGAAACCCTAACCCTACTGGTAAACCTAGACCTATCTTGTTAGAGTCTGTAAACAAGTCAAAATAACACCTGGCATTTTGCCAGGAGAATGTTAGAGTTCCTAAACAAGTCTGGATGGTGCCTGGCAAAATGCCAGAGGGAGTGGTTTGAGAAGTAACAAAAGCGAGCCATTAAGTGTGGAGATAACTTATTGGTTGACTGATGTATCTAGTTTATGCTAATTAGATAAGCTGTGTGGAATGTATAAATACTGCTCCTGTCCTGCAATAAACGGCTCCCACTCCTGCTGTATCAACGTACACAAGTTGTTCGTCACCCCCCGGTTATTTTGCTGCAGCCAGCTGGACTGCGGCACTATCCCTTAGGATAGGGTAATCAAAATCTGAACCCTATTAATAGTCCTGACCCTAGACATCATTCTAGCTCTAATCCTATCCCAAACCCTTATGCTAACCTTGACCCGTATTCTGAACCTAACACAAATTCTAGGTCTAAAACTGACCCTAAATCTAGAACAAAACCAAACACTGGCCATAGTGCTAACTTATATATAAACCTAACCCTAACCCTAGACATAAGACTAACTCTCACTCTCACACTATCCCTATCTGTAGTTCTAAGCCTATCCATTACCATAACCCTAACCCTGTTCCAAACCCTTGCAATATCCTTAGTCTTAGCCCTAACCCTAGATCTAACCCTAACTCAAAATCTAACCCTAACTCTAAGCCTAAGCCTAACACTAAAACTAGCCCTAACCCTAATACTAATCATAAAACTAGCCCTAAACCTAACCCTAGCAGTAAAAGAAACTGAGCAATAGCCCTAACCATAAACCTTAACTTAAACCAAACCCTAACACTACACCTAGACCTATCCATAGCCTTAATTTGATTCCTAACCCAAACCTTAAATCTCACCCTGACCCTGAATCATATCCTAACACTCACCCTACCTCAAAACACCCACCTAACCTTAAACTAAAACCTAAAAGTAAACCTATTATTACCCTAGCTCTAAATATCATCCTATCCTTAAACCTAACCCTAACCCTATACATACCCCTAACTTGAACCCTAAAACTAACCCTCATTGTAACAATAGTTCTTACATTAGCCATTGCCCTATCATTAGCCCTAATCCTAACCCAAAATCTAGCCTTAATCTGAGCCCTAAATCTATATAGATACCTAACCCTAACACTAGCCCTAACCCTAGCTCTAAGGCTATCCCTTACTCTATGAATAACCCTAACCCTAATGCTAGCACTAGACCTATGCCTAATCCTTGAGCTAACCAAATCATAACCTTATTAATAGTCCTGATGCTAGCCATCATTCTAGCTCTAATCCTATCACAAATCTGAACACTAACCCTGAAAGTTATTCTGACTCTAACACAAACCCTAGTTCTAAACCTGACCCTAACACTAGACTAAGACCTAACACTAGCCCTGGACCTAAACCTAATTCTAAATCTAGCCTCATCTCTAGCCCTAGACCTAAACAAAAACATAGTCCGAGGCCTAACAATAACCCTTATCTTAACACTAACACTAACCCTACCACTAGACCTAAACTTACTCCTAATTCTGGCTGTAACCGTAACTTGAACTCTAACCCAAACACTGACTCTGCTTTTAACAGTAAACCTATTTCTAAACCTGACCCTAACTGATAATCTAAAACTAACACTAGATCTTGATATAACCCTAACCCTAAAACTAACCCTAATCATAATGCTAGCTCTTTTATTACCGTAAGCTTTAACCCTAAGCCTAAATCTAACACAAAACCTAGAGCTAATCATAAGTCTTAACCTAGCCCTAAGCATAAACCTAACCCTAACCGTAGCCCTAACCCAAACCTAAAACTCGCCTTACTCCTAACCCTAGCTCAAAACCTAACCTTTACTATAAACATAAACCTAGAACTATCCCTGAATCTAACCCTAAACCTAGTCCTAATCTTATGTTTAAACTTACCTAATCCTAGGTATATCCTTAACACAAGCCCTAACCCTAGCTCTAAACTTACCCTAACCCTAACCCTAACCCTAACCCTAACCCTAACCCTAACCCTAATTCTAACTCTAGCCTTAACCCTAACCATAATCCTAACCCTAAACAGAAAACTAACCCTAGAAATAACCATAAACTAATATTGGATATAGCCCAACCATAAATAAAACCCTAACCCTTACCATAAACCTAAACATAACCATAGACCTAACTCTAATCCTAAAATTAAATCTAGCCTTGTCACTAAACCTAAACCTACATCAAATCGTATTTATTACCTTAACCTTAATCTTAAACTTAATTATAATCATCCCCTAACCATAACCCTAACCGTAAACCTATCATAATCTTTTCCCTAAACATATCCCTAAACTTAACCCTTGCTCTAACCCTAATCATAGCTTAGAACCTAACTCTTACAGTAAACAAAATACTAACACTAAATCTAGGTCTAACCCATACCTTAACAATAACTCAAGATCTAACCCTAACCATAAGTCTAGCTATAACCTTAACGCTAACTGTTTCCATTACCCTAATCATAACCCATATCCTAATGCTAATGCTAGGCCTAACCCTAAACCTATCACAAACCCCAACCCTATCAATTACCCTAAACCTAACCTGAACCCTAAATCTAACCCTATCAACCCTAACCATAAGCCTAATGCTAATTTGAGCTCTAAGGCTAAAGTGAAACCAAAATAAACCATAACCATTACCCTGACCCTAATAATTCCCCTACCTCTAACCTGACACTTACCCTAAACCTAAACCTTACATTAGACATAGCCAAAACCTAACCCTATAAGTATCCATAACCATAATTCTAGACCTGACATTAGCCCTAGATATAATCCTAGCCTTACTCGAACAAAACCCATAGCTCATATTAGCACTAAACTTAGCTTTAATCAAAACCCTAACCTTAAAACTAGGCCTAACATAAAACGAAAATTATCCCTAATCTTAGACCTAACGTAGCCCTATCCCTAAACTTAACACTAGCCCTAGCCCTAAAACTAAGTCTAACTCTCTCTCTAGCCCTAAAACTAGTTCTAAACGTATCCTTACTGGAATTCTAAATCTAGCACTAACCCTAAAACTAACCCTAGCTGTTTCCTTAGCCCTAGCCCTTACCCTAGATCTAACATTAACTCTAACCCTAATGCAAAGCCTAAGCCTAAAACTAACACTAACCCTATCCCTAAGCCTAACACTACTCCTAAAATTAGGCTTATCTCTAGCCCTAGCCCTAATACAAAACCGAGCCATAGCCAGAACCATAACCCTTAACCTAAAACAAACCATAACCCTACACCTTGCCATAACCCTAGCCCTAATTCTAGTTTTAAGCAGAACCCTAAAACTAACCCTAACCCTTATTCTGAGGCGAACACTAACCCTAGCTTTAAACATCATCCTAAACATAAGCCTAAACATAACATTAGACCTAGCCCTAACCCTAACCCTAATCCTAAAACTAGCCCTAATTGTAACCCTAGTACTTACATTAGCCATAACCCTAACCCTAGCCCTAACTTAACCAAAAACCTAGACTAATCTGAGCTTTAAAACTAAACCTAACCATAATCCTAAACCTAGCACTAATAATAATTATAACCTTAGCTCTAACCCTAGGTATAACCCTATCCATTGCCCTTACCATAATCCTAACCCTAATGCTAACCCTAGGCCTAAACCTTACCATATTTCTAATCCTAAACTTATCCATTACCCTAAACCTAACTGGAAACCTAAACCTAACCTAAACCTAACCTAACTGGAAACAAAAACCTAACCTAAATCATTACCCTAATCCTAATCCTATGCTAATTTGAGTGCTACATTTAAACCTTAACATATCCCAAATACTAATCATGACCCTGATCCAAACAATACCCTTAGCTCTAAACCTGACCCTAAACCTAAACCTAACCCATACACTACATCTAACCTAACCCTAATTTATCTTTAACTGTAAAGCTGGCCCTGAAATTAGCCCTAGCCCTCATCCTAGCCCTAAACTTAGCCTTAATTCTAACTTGGCATATTACCCAAGGTTTAACCTTAATACTAACTCTTGCCATAGCCCTAAACCTAGCTATAAACCCCTCCCTTACCCTAAACCTAACCATAACCCTAAACCTAACAATAATCTTAAACCGAACCATAACCCTTGCCCTAACCCTAGGTGTAACCCTACCACAAAGCCTAGCACTAATCCTAATTTAGTCTTATTCTAACCCTAAACCTAGCCTTAAACCTTACTCTAACTCTTGACATAGCCCTATCCCTAGTTCTATTCTTAACCCTAGCCCAACCCTGGATCTAAACCTAACTCTAAATTTAAAAGTAACTCTAAATTTAACCATAACCATAATCCTAAACCAAACCCTAACACTAGCCCTAACAATAATGCTAATTCTAAAACTTGTCTTACCCCTAGCACTAGCCTTAAAACAAAACCAAGCCATATCACTAACACTAACCCTTAACCAAAACCAAAACACAAATATACACCTAGCCCTAACCCTATCTCTAAAAATAACCCTGACCCTGACACTGATCCTAACAGTAATCCTAGCTCTAAACATCACCCTAACTTTTAATTAACCATAACACAAGACCTAGCCTTAACCTTAACCCTAAAACTAGCCCTAATCATAACGCTAGTTCATACATTAGTTGTTGTCATAACCTTAGCCCAAACCTTAAGAAAAATCCTACCCCTAATTCTAGTCCTAACCCTAGCTTAAACCATAATCTTAACACTAACACTAGCCCTAACACTAACCCGAGCCCTAACAGTAGCTCTAACGCTATCCCTTACCCTAAACCAAACCATAAACTAAATGCTAACCCTAGTCCTAACCCTAATCCTTAGCCTCACTTAAACACTAACAGTACTACTTATCCTAACCCTAGTCCTCATTCTAGTTCTAACCCTAAACCTGACACTTATTCTGATCCTAACATTAACTCTAAACCTGACCCTAACCCTAAACCAAAACCTAGCACTAGCCCTACCAGTAAGCCTATAACTATAGCTAACGCCAACGTAGATCTAGACCCAAAACTAATCCTAAATATAGCTAAAATTCTAGACCTAGACCTAAACAAAATCCTAGCGATAGCCCTAACTATAACCATTAACTTAAACTAAACTCTTATCCTACCCATAGACCTAACACTATTCCTAATTCTGGCTCTAACCCTAACCCTAACCCTAATCCTATCCAGAACACTAACCCTGACCCTAACATTAACTTATCTCTAAATCTGACCCTAACCCAAAACCTAGTCCTAACACTAGACCTAGCCAAAACCCTAACCCTAATACTAGCCCTAAATTAAACCCTAGCCCTAACCCTATTTTAACCCTAATCTTAAGCTTAATAATAGCCCTAACCCTAACCATAGTCATAACCCTCGCCCTAAACCTAACACAAAACCTATCAATAACCCTAGGAATAAAGTTAGACCTAAGCATAACCCTAACCCTGACGCTAGCCATAACACTAACACTGTCACTAACCCTTGCTTTAGACCTAACCCTAGCTCAAAGCCAAACCCTTTCCTAAACCTTACCCTAGCCCTATCCTAAACCATAACCCTAACCCTAGCTCTTATCCTAACCTTTATCCTAGCTCAAACTTTAGTTCTAACCATGTCAGTTACCCTAATTATAACCCAATCTCTAACACTAAACCTAATCCTAACCATAAACGTATCCCAAGACTAGCCATAAACCTATACCTCACCATAGCCCTAACCTTAGCAGAAATATTAAGCCATACACTAAACCTAATCTTAAGACTAGCCCAAATCCAAACCCTACCCCTAATTCTACCCCTAACCCTAAATCTATCATCCATTACCCTAAACCTAACCCTAAATGTAATGAAAACTCTAGCCATAACCCGAACCCTAAACCAAACCCTAACCATAACATATCCCTAGACCTGAATGTAAAACTAAACCTCACGCTAGACACTATGCTAGCACAGACAATAACACTTACCCTAATTTAACCATAACCCTAGCCCTAATCCTAACACTTAGCATAGAACCAAACCCTAGCCCTATCCCTAAACCTAACTCTAATTTTAGACATAATCCAAACCATAGCCTAGCCTTAAACCTAGCTCTAAATCTATCCACTCTACTAAACATAATCCTAACCTAATGCTACCCTTAACCCTATTGCTGAACCTAACCCATCCATTACCCTAAGTCTTAACTGAAACCTAAATATAACCCTATCCATTACCTTAACCCTAAGCCTAAACCTAACACTAATTCAAGCCCTAAACCTAAACGTTGACCGAAAACAAATTCTAACCCTCACTCTAAACCTAACAATACCCCTAACTCTAAAACTAACCCTTACACTATACATAGCTCTGACACTAGACCTAGCCATAACCTAACCCTACAACTATCCTTAATGTTAACACTAGGCTTCACATTAGCCTTAGCCCTAGTTCTAGCCCTGAACCTAACAGAAATGCTAGCCCTAAACCTAGCCTTAATCCTAACAGAAACACTACCCCTAGCCCTAATCCTAATTCTAACCCTCTCACTAGCCCTAAACCTAGCTATAACCCCACCCATTCCCCTAAACTTAATCCTAACCCCAATGCTAATCCTAAACCTAGCCCTACCCTTAGGCCTAAACATAACACTAACCCTAACCCTAATCCTAGCCCTATTTTAGCTTTAACCCTAACCCTAAATCTAGTCCAAATTCTAAATCTAACTCTTGTCCTAGCCAAGAACTTTAAACCTAAAACTATCATTAATGGATCCCTAACAGTAATGATAATTTGAGACTTAAACCTAAACCTTAATCTAACAAAAACCCTAACCCTGACCCTGACCCTGACACAAATAATACCCATAGCTCTAAAGCCTACCCTAACAAGAAATCTGACACTGACAATAGACATAGCAATAAACCTAACCCTAAAACTCACCCTAACTATAACCCTAGACCTGACATTAGCCCTAGCTCTAATCCTAGTACTAATCCTAACACAAACCTTAGAACACATTCTAGTCATAAACCTTGCCTTAATCATAAACCTAACCCTAAACATAACCCTAATTTTAATCCTCACCCTAGTCCTAAAAATAGCTATAATCCTATCCCTTAAACTAACCCTAACCCTAACACTAACACTAACCCTAGCCCTCAACATAGGTCTAAACCTAAGACTAACCCTAGTTCTAATCCTAGCCCTAATTTAGCCCTATCCATAAACCCACCCTAACCCTAGCCCTAAAACTAACTCAAACTCTCACCCTAGCCTTATACCTAGTTCTAACACAATCCCTTACCATCATACTAAACCTAGCCCTAAACTTAGTCCTAATCCTAGCCCTATCCTTACCCTAGCTCAAAGCCTAGATCTAAACCTAAGTCTAAATCTCATCCTAAACCTAAGACTAAACCTCACACAAACACTAGCGCTAATACTAACGTTAATTAGAAAACTAGCCCTAACTCTACCCCTAGCCCTAAAACAAAACCGAATCATAACCCTAACCCTAATACTTAACCTAAAGTAAACCATAACCATACACCTAGCCCTAATCCTATCTCTAATTCTAGTCCTAACCCTAAACTGAAAACTAATCCGGACCCTGACTCTGATCCTAACATAAAACCTAACTCTAAATATCATAGTAACCATAAACTTAACCCTAAGAGTAGACATAGCCCTAACTCTGACCCTGTCACTACCTCTAATCACAATGCTACTTTGTACATTAGCCGTACCCTTAACCCTAGCCCTAAAATAACCCAAAACCTAGCCTTAATCTGAGTCCTAAATCAAGTTATTTTTAATATTTATTATTTTTTTTAGTTTTAGTGGACACTAATACCTTTATTTATTGGTTTGTGGTGCTGAGGATCGAACCCAGCACCCTGCACATGCCAGGAGAGAACGCTACTTCTTGAGCCGCATCCCCAGATACTAAACCTAGCTTTTACCATAAAAGTAAATCTAACCCTAACACAAAAAATCCCTAATTCTATACATAAACCTACCCCTAATCTTAAGTTTAACCCTATCCATTAACCTAATGTTAACCCATTATGCTAAACCTTGGCCTAACCCTAAACCTATCCATTACACTAAACCACATGTAAACCCTAACCCTAACCCAAACAAAAGCCCTAATCCTATACATAACCCTACCCCTAATCTTTGGACTAACCCTATTCATTTCCCTAATGATAACCCTTATGCTAAACCTAGGCCTAACCCTAACCCTATCCATTACACTAAAGCACATCTAAACCCTAAACCTAACACTGTTATTACATTAAGCCAAAAACCCTAATGATAATTCAAGCCCTAAACCTAAACCTTAACTTAACCCAAACCCTCACCTTTATCCTGACCCTAATAATAACTCTAGCTCTAAAACTGATCCTTAGTATACACTTAACCCCTACACTGGATCAAGCCATAAACCTAACACTAAATCTATCCTTAACTGTAATCCTAGACTTAACATTAGCCCTAGCCCTAATACTAGAACTAACCCTAACACAAACATTAGACCTCAACATAGCCATAAACCTAGCTTTAAACATAACCCTAAAAATAACCCTCACACTAAACCTAATACTAATACTTGTCCTAGCTCTCAACCTAGCTATAACCCAATACCTTACCCTAAAGGTAATTATAATTCTAACCCTAACCCAAAGCCTAAACCTAACAGTAACACTAGCCCTATCCCTAACCCTAACCCTAAACATAACCCTAGCCCTAAAACTAACTGTAACTCTCATACTAGCCCTATCACTAGTTCTAAACCTATAATTTACCATAATCCTAAACCTAACCAAAACCTTAGTCCTAACCCTTGCCTTTTCCTTAGCCCTAGCCCTAACCATAGATGAAAACCAAACTCTAAATCTAACCCTAACCCAAACCCTACATCTAATCATTATAAATACATTTATATTTAGACTCTGTGTCTACAGATGTTGTTTTCAATTATTATTTAGAATATAGTCATTAGTTTCATAAAAGGCATACCATTTCTGTTGGTGTATAGATAACTGTGGGTTAAGGGTAGGATGCTATGTTAAGGGGGAAAGGAATGAGGGTATGTGATTAATCTAACTTAGCAACTTTGAAGGGGAAATCTAATGAATAGACAATGTGAATTTAATGGAAGAAGGTATAAATTCAAACTCCTAATCTGTTTTCATAAAATTACCCTATATATAAATAGTAAAAGTTAAGAGGCTGAAAGTGGGATAGAGGAAGAAAGAAAAAAAGAAAAAAAACATAACAAGGAAAAAAAGAGAGGGATAAAGAAAATAAGAGCAAATAAAGAGTTTGTGAGGTGGGGCCTATGCAATTCCTCTATATTATACAATTCTAGTGATTCAGTTCTTGAAGTCCAATTTTATGTAAAGTTCTTGGTTTCACATACATTAAGGTTGTGAAGACCAGAGGGGGAAGGGTAGAGGAGAATGGATGAGAAGAGCAAGAAAAGAAAAGTAAGAAAGAAAAAAACAGTCTCTGTGAACTCTTTTTTTCTTTTCTTGCAGTAGGTGGAGTTGTCTATTCCTAGCTTGAGTCTCTATGCTCAGGGTGGTTGAAGTAGCCAGGGTGAGAGGGATTGAGCTTCTACGTGGAGCCTCCCTACTCTTAGTATCTGTATTGGAAACTGGGTGCCTGTAGAGTAGGTGTTTCACATTGATAGCTACACCCCCAAAGCTTGTGAGAAAAATCTTGAGTTATAACAGCTGGAGGTAGGGGAGTTGGAAACCGGGTACCTGATAAGCTGCAGAAACAAGCTGACAGCCACGCCCACTGATAGATGGCGAGTAAGGTTTTGCAAGATGGATTCCATCTATTAATCATGTATGGTGTTTGTTGAGGTGGGTAGTTCTGGAGTGACCTTGTGCTGTGTCCAGAGCTTGGTCTGTTGACCCACAAGCAAAGCCTCTGTGTTCTGTGCTGCCTTCCTTCTGTGCAGAGAGTGCCTGTGTGGCTGAGACTGCTGTCTGTGCCAAGAGAAACTGTTCAGCTGAGCCTTCCATCTGTGCTGAGAGCACACATGCAGCCCTAGTTTTCTTCAAATTTCTATGATACTGGGCAGGATTCATCTTTTATTTAGCCTTACTATGCTACACAGGTTTGGGCCTTGTTGGTTCATTGGTTTGCTGTCAAGAACAGTTTGTATTTTAAGTTTTCCCTTCAGTATGGCTTATTGATGTGAATGAAAATTGAGCTGCAAATCAAACAGGGTTGGCAAGAGGTGCTTGAAATTCCACAAGATCAGTTCTCAGTGGGCACTCTCTGGTTTCTTTCTTTTGAATGTATGCCAAAGATGAAGCATGCAAAAGAAACTGTATCCAAGAGCCCTTAAAGAGAAAACAGAGAAATATGTATGTACTGAAATAAGTCTCCCATAATTTGATCAGATTTCTTTTATACTACACAGTATTCATCATTTAACTTGCTCCACTATGCTCTCTAACCAGGTGAGGGTTAGTGTTATGATTAGGGTTAGGGCTAGCTTTAAAGCTAGTATTAGGGTTAGAGTTTGTTTCGTTCAAATTTCTTTGATACTGGGAAGATTTATCTTTTACCTAACCTTAGTATGTCCCCCGATTTGGGGCCTTCTTGGTTCAATGTTTCACTGTTGGGAATAATTTGTTTTTAATGTCTCAATTCATTTTGACCTATATGAGTAAATGAGAATAGAGATACAAATCAGAGGGTTGTTGTTAGCTGATTGAAATTTCACATAGTCAATCAGTTGTCTGTGGGCACTCTCTGGTTTCTTCCTTGTTAACGTAGTGATAAGCTGAAGCATGTAAAAACAAGTTTATTCAAGAGCACTTTAAGAGAAAACAGGGCAATATGCATGTACTGAAATACCTCCCCCAATTATTTTGTCAGATTATTTTGATAATGTGCAGGATTCATATGTAAGCTTGCCCCACTAATCTCCCCAAGTTTAAAAATTTTATGATCAATGGTTCTCTTAACAGGTTAGGCTTATTTTTATGGTTACAGTTAGGGTTATAACTAGTGTTAGGGTTAGAGTTAGTTTTTTTCAGCCTTTTGGATAGTGGGCAGTATTTATCTTTTTCCTATTCTTAGTATGCTCCCTCCCCATGTTTGGGCCTCCTAGTAAAAAGGTTTGCTCTCAGGAACTGTTTTAATTTTCATGTTTCACTTCATTTTGCCCTATAGGAGTGAATGGAAATGGAGCTGGACAGAAATAGGGTTTGTGCAAGCTGCTTGAAACTTCACACACTCAATCAGTTCTCAGGGCACATTCTCTCATTTGTTTCTTGTGGTAGTAGCGCAAGGCTGAATTAGAAAGAAACAGCTTTATCTGTCAGCACTTTAGAAGCAAGCTTCAACTTTTTCCTTGATTGCTTTGATACTGTACAGGATTCATCCTCTTCCGAGCCTTAGTAGGATCCCCAAGTTTAGTATTTCAAGGTTTGCTGGTTCACTGTCAGGAACAATTTGAGTTTTTAGGTTTCACTCTATTATGACTTATAAACGTGAATGAAAATGGAACTGGAAATCAAACAGAGTTAGTACTAGCTGCTTGAAACTTCACACACTCAATCAGCTCTTTGTGGGCACACTCTGGTTGTTCCTTGTGAAAGTACCTTAAAGTGAAGCATGAAAAAGTAATTTATCCAAATGCACATTAGGAGAAAACAGGGAAATATGCACGTACTGAAATATCTCCCCCAATTATTTGGTCAGATTTCTTTGATACTGCACAGGATTCATCTGTTAGTTTTCCCCACTGGGTTCCTTTATTTGGTGACTACTATGATCAATGTTGTTTTAAACAGGTTAGGTTAGATTTAGTATTAGGTTTGGGCTAGAGTTACAGCTAGTGTTTTGTTAGATTTAGTTTTGTTAAAATTTCTTTGATACTGGACAGGATTCAACTTTTACCTAGCCTTACTATATTCTTTAGGTTTGGGCCTCTTGGGTCAAGGGTTTGCTCTCTTGAACAGTTTTTATCTTAAGTTTTCATTTCATTTTGACCTATGCATGTAAATGGAAATGGAGCTGGAAATCCAACAGGGTTGGTGCTAGCTACTTCAAACCTCACACACTCAATCAGTTTTCTATGGGCATTCTCTGATTTATTCCTTATAAAAGTATCCCTAAGCTAAAGCCTGCAAAGCAACTTTATGTGAGAGCACTTTATGAGAAAACAAGGAAATATGCATGTACTGAACTACCTTCCCAAATATTTGGTCAGATTTCTTTGATATTGTGAAAGATTCATCTGTTAGCCTACACAACTTGGCTCCCCAAGTGTGGGACTTCTAGAATCAAAGGGACTCTAAACAGGTAAAGGTTAGTGTTAAGGTTAGTGTTAGGATTAGGTTTAGAACTAGTGTTAAGGTAAGAGTTAGTTTTGTTTTCAAATTTCTATGATACTGTGCAGTATTCATCTTTTTTTTTTTTTTTTTTTTTTTAATTTTGGCTATACTCCAATTGTCTGGGCCTTCTTCATAAAGGGTTTTACTTCAGGAAGAGTTTCAAATTTCATGTTTCTAGTCTTTTTGCCCCATAGTGGTGAATGCAAATGAAACTGGAAATCAAACAGGGTTTGGGCTAGCTACTTGAAACTTCACACACTCCATCAATTTTCAGTGAGCATAATCTGGTGTTTGTGATGGAAGTAGCCATAAGATGAAGTAGAAAGTAACAGCATTATCTCGGAGTGCTTTAGGAGCAAGCAGAATATCCATGTACTGAAAGAGCTTCAAATATTTTTTGGTTGGATTAATTTGATACTGTACAAGATTCATCCTTGACCTAGCCTTAGTAGGCTCCCCAAGTTTGGGCCTTAAAGGTTCAATCATTCAGTGTTAGGAACAGCTTGAATATTTAGGTTTCACTTCATTATGACCTATATATATATATATATATATATATATATATATATGAATGCAATGGAGCTGGAATTCAAACAGGGTTGGTGCTAGCTGCATGAAACTTCACACACTAAATCATCTCTCTGTGGGCACTCTTTGGTTTGTCTTTGTGAAAGTACCTTAAGCTGAAGCATGAAAAACAATTTATCCATGAGCACTTTAAGAAAAAATCAGGGAAATAAGAATCTACTAAAATACCTCCCCCAATTTTTAATCAAATTTCTTTGATACTGCACAAGATTTATTTGTTAAGTTGTGCCGCTAGGCTCCCCAAGTTTGTGACTTCTATGATCATAGGTACTATAAACAGTTTAGAATTAGGTTAGGGTTGGGTTAGATCTAGTGTTAGAGTTAGAGTGAATTTTGTTCAAATTAATTTGATACTTGGCATAATTCATCATTTACCTAGCCTTACTGTTTTCCCAGGTTTGAGCCTTATCCCTTCAATGGTTTACTGCAGGAACAGTTTGTATTTTAAGGTTTCCTTCATTTTGACCTATATGGATAAATGGAAAGGAACTTGAAATCACACGGGGTTGGTGCTCGCTGCTTAAAACTGCACACACTCAGTCAGTTCTATGTGGGCACTCTGGTTTCTTCCTTGTGAAAGTATCCCAAAGATGAAGCATTCAAAAATATCTTTATCCAAAAGTACTGTTGGAGACAACAGGGAAATGTACATGTACTGAAATACCTCCCCAAATTATTTTGTCAGATTTCTTTGATACTGCACAAGATTCATCTGTTAGCTTGCCCAACTAGTCTCCCTTAATTTGGGACTCCTATTATAAAAGGTTCTCTAAACAGATTAGGGTTAGGTAAGGGCTAGGTTTAAGCCTAGTGTTAGGTTTAGAGTCAGTTTTGTTCTTGTATCTTTCATACTGGGCAGAATTCATCTTTTACCTAGGCTCACAATGTTCCCTGGTTTGGGCCTTCTTGGTTAAATCATTCACTGTCAGGTACAATTTGTATTTTAAGGTTTCAATATATTTTGAACTATTTTGTTGAATAGAAATGGAGCATGAAATCAAACAGGGTTGGTGCTAGCTGATTGAAACTGCACACACTAAATCATTTCTCTGTGAGCACTCTTTGGTTTGTTCCTTGTGAATGTTGCCCTCAGCTGAAACATGCAAACAACTTTATTCCAGAGTAATTTTGTTATGGCTAGGGTTAGAGCAAAGGCTAATGTAATAACTAGGGTTTTAGGGTTAGTTTTAGGGTATGCTTAGGGGATAAACTTCTAGTGTTAGGATTAGGTTTAAGGTTAGGGTGAAATTTAGAGCTAGTGTTAGTGTTAGGTTAATAATAGTAAGGGTCAGGTTTAGTTTTAGAGTTAGGGTTAGGACTCGAATTAAGGCTAGGGTTACTATAAGTGCTCAGTTTAAGGTTAGGGTGGTGTTTAGAGCTAGGGTGAGTGTTAAGATATGAGTCAGAGTTAGGGTTAGTATTAAGGTTAAGATTAGGACTCGAATTAGGGCTAGGTGTAGGTCTAGGTGCAGTGTTATGGTTTGGTTTAAGTTAAGGTTTAGGGTTAGGGCTATTGTTAGGTTTCGTTTTACTGCAAGGGTTAGTGTTAGGGCTAGTTTTTTGATTAGTGTTAGGCCTAGAACTAGTGTTAATGTTAGGCTTAGTCTTAGGGTTAGGGTTAGATTTAGAGTTAGGGTTAGACCTAGGGTTAGGATTAGGAATAAGGATTAGGCAATGGTTATGGCTAGGTTTAGGGCTAGGGTTAGGATTACGGTAATGGATAGGGTTAGAATTAGGAATATGGCTAGTGTGAGAGTTAAAGTTAGTCTTAGGGCTAGGGTTTAGTTTAGGGTTATGTATAGGTTTAAATTAGGGATAGAATTAATGTTCACCTTAGGCTTAGTGTTAGGGTTTAGGTTAGGGTTAAGTTTAGGGTAAGGAATGGCATTGTATCTAGGTTTAGAGATAGGGTGAGGGTTAGAATTAGGGTTAGGTCTATGGTTAGTGTTAGGGTTATGATTAAGGCTAGGTTTGAGGCTAGGATGAGGACTGTGGTTTATTTCAGGGTTAGGGCTACCATTAGGGCTATGGTTAATATCAGATATAGAGTTATGTTTAAAGATAATTATAGGGTTATTTTTATGGCTACATGTAATATATGGATTAGGTTTAGGGTTAGGATCAGGTTTAAAGCTAGTGGTATTATTAGGTCAATGTCTGGGTTACAAGTTTGGGATAGGTTAAGGTTTAAATTTAGGGCTCAAATTAGTGTTATGATTAGTGTTAGTGTAATGATAGGGTGATGTTTAGGGTTTAGGTTTGGTTTAGAATAATGCATAGGTTTAGGATTAGGGACAGGGTTATGTTTAGGCCTAGGGTTATGGTTACCACAATGAATAGGGTAGAGCTAGGTTTAGGGCTAGGGTTATGGTTTTTATTGGTGCTAGGTTTAGTGTTAAAACTCGAGTTAGAGTGTGGATTAGGCCTAGGTTTTGGGTTACGTTAATTCTAGGGTTAGGGGTAAGGCTAATGTAAGTACCAGGGTTACAATTAGGGTTAAATTTAGAGTTAGGGTTAGTGGTAGGTCTAGTGTTATGTTTAGGATTAGGGTTAGGCTGATGTTAAGACTAGGGTTAGTATAATGGTCAGAGTCAGGGTAGGTGTTAGTTCTAATTTTCTGCTTAAAACTAGAATTAGATATAAGGTTAGAGTTAGGGTTTGGTTTAGGTTAAAGGTTATGATTAGGGTTATGGCTCAGTATTGTTTTAGGGTTGTGTTAAACTTAAAATTAGAGTTAGGGTTAGGGTTAGGCTTAGGCTAAGGGTTTGTTTTGGAATTAAAATTTGATCTAGGTTAGAGGATAAGGATAGGGTTATGGCTAGGGTTAGGGCTAGGATTAGGGTTCCAGTAAGGGATAGGGTTAGAACTAGGGATGGTGTTAGGGTGAGAGTTAGAGTTAGTCTTAAGGCAAGGGTTAGGGCTAGGGTTAGGAATAGGAATAAATTAGAGCTAAGATTAGAGCTAGGGATAGTTTTTGAATTATGCCTAAAGTTGGGTTTAGTGTTAGGATTAAGGCTAGGTTTAGGGCTAGTATAAGGACTGGGGTTTGAGTTAGGTTCAGGGCTAAGATTAGGGCTATGGCTAATGCCAAGTCTAAGCTTACGGTTGGGGTTATTTTTAGGATTAGGGTTATGGATAGTTCTAATGTAAGGGTTAGGTTTAGTGTTAAAATCAGTCTTAGAGATACAAGATTTATTAGAGTTAGGGTCAGTGTTAGAGTTTGTTTGAGGTTGGGGTTTAGGGTTAGGGCTTGAATTAGCACTAGGGTGTGGGTTAGGGTAATGAAAGGATTTGTTTAGAGTTCATATTATGTGTAGGGTAATTGATAGGGTTAGGGTTATTGATAGGGTTAAGGTTAGACCTAGGGATTGCATTAGGGTAAAGGTTATGGTTAGTATAATGGATAGGATTAGAACTAATTTTAGGGCTAGTTTCATGGTTAAGAATAGGTCTTCAATTACGGTTAGTGTTAGGGTTAAAACTAGTGTGTGGCTTAGGTTTATGTTTAGCATAAGTATTAGGTTTTGAACTAGGGTTAGGGCTAGGGTGAGGGTTAGGTTCAGGGTTACTTCTAGAGATAAGATTATAGTATAGTACTCATAGGGTTAGGGTTAGGATTAGGGCTAGTGATAACATTAGGGATAGGGTTAGGTTTAGGGCAATGTATACAATTAGATGTATATTTAGGGCAGTGTCTAATGTTAGATTGTGGTCTAGGCTTAGATTTAGGGCTATGGATATGTTTAAATTTATAGTAAGGTTTAGTGTTTGGGCTAGGGTTAGGTCTATGGCAAGTGTGAGGTTTAAGTTTAGGTCTAGGGTTAGTTTTCAGTTAGGTTTAGGTTTATCATTAAGCCTAGGATTATCAATAAAATTATGATTAGGTTTAGAGTAATGTGTAAGTTTAGAGCTAGTTTTAGGGCTAGGGTTAAGGTTAGGATTATGTCTGGGGTTAGGGTTAGATTGAGAGATCGGTGCACGTTTATGTTTAGAGTAATGTTTAGGGTTTGAGTTAGGATTAGGACTAAGGCAAAAGTTAGGTTAGGGTTAGGGCTAGGGTTAGGTTAGTGTTATGCTTAAGGCTTGATTTAGGCCTAAGATTAGCTATAGGTTTTGTGTTAGGTTTAGGTCTAGGGTTAGGGCTATGGGTAATGTAAGAGCTAGGGTTACGTGGAGGGCTAGTTGTAGGGTTAGGGTTATGGCTAGGTCTAGTGTTAGGTTTAGATTTTTGGGTAGGGTCAGATTTAAAGATAGGTTTACTCTAAATTCAGGGTCAGTGTTTGGGTTAGAGTTAGTCTTAGGCTTACAGCCAAAAATAAGACTATGCTTATGTCTAGGGTCAGGGTTAGTGTTTGAATTATGTAAAGGATAATTGTTCGAGCTAGGGCTAGGTTTATGTTTAGGTCTAGGGCTAGAGTTAAGGCAAGATTTAGGAATTGGCTTAGGTCTAGGGCTAGTGTTAGTGTTTGGTCTATTGTTAGGGTTAGTTTTAGACCTAGGGCTAGAGTTAGGGTCAGAATAAGATTCAGGGTTAGCATTAGGGTTTGGGATATGGTTAGAGATAGAATGAGGACTAGGGTTAGGACTATTAATAGGGTTAGGGTTTTCGTTAGCCTAAAGGATTAAAAGGTTAAGGGATAGCCCTAGAGCTAGGATGAATGCTAGAGTTAGGGTTAGGGTTAGGGTTAAATATAGGTTTAGAGCTCGGATTAGGGCTAGTTTGTTTGTTAGGGTTAATGGTAGATTTGGGCATTGGCTAATATAAGAGCTAGGGTTACAATTAGGGTTAGTTTTATGGTTAAGGTTAGGGGTATATCTAGTTTTAGGTTTAGGCTTAAGATTAGGGTAATATTTAGAGCTAGGGTTATTTTTAGGATATGAGTCAGCATCAGGGTTTTTTAAGTGTTAGGTTTAGGACTCAAATAAGGGCTAGGGTTACTGTTAGTGTTTGGTTTAAGGTGATGCCTGTGTTTAGAGCTAGGGTGACTGTTAGGATATCAGTCAGGGTCAGGGTTTACTTTAAGATTAGGATTTTCATTACTTGAATTAGGGCTATAGTTACTGTTAGGGTTTGGTTTAAGTTTATAGAGGTCTTTAAAGGTAGGGTCAATGTTAGGATATGAGTCAGGGTCAGGGTATGTTTTAAGGTTAGGTTTAGGACTCAAATTAGGGTAGGGTTATTTCTAGGTGTAGTGTTAGGGTTTGGTTTAAGTTAAGGTTTAGTGTTAGGACTGATGCTCAGTTTTATTTTAGTCCTTGGTTTAGGGTTTGGGCTAGTTATAAGATTAGCATTAGGGTTAGGGTTGGTGTTAGTGTTAGGCTTAGGATTTGTGTTAGGATTAGATTTGGATTTAGCATTAGATCTAGGATTAGGGCTAGGTCTAACTATAGGGCAAGGGTTAGGTCTAGGGTTATGGTTATGGTAACAGATAGGGTTAAAACAAGGGCTAGGGCTAGGGTGAGAGTTAGAGTTAGTCTTCGGCCTAGGGTTTTGGTTAGTTTTAGGGATAGGGCTAAGTTACTGATAGGATTAGGGCTAGGGTTAGTGTTCAGCTTATGTGTAGTGTTAGGGCTAGGGTTATATTTGATTTTATGGTAAGGTATGGTGTTATATCTAGGTTTAGAGGTAGGGTGAGTGTTAGAAATAGGGTTAGGGCAAGGGTTAGGGTTAGGGTTATGATTATTCTAGTTTAAGAGCTAGGGTGAGGGCTAGGGTTTGTTGTAAGTTTAGGTCTAGAATTAGGGCTAGGGCTAATGTCAGGGCTAGTGTTACAGTTTGGGGTAGATTTAGGGTTAGGTTTGAGTCTATGTCTAGTGTAAGTGTTAGGCTTCAGGTAAGTGTAAGTTTTAGAGCTAGGTGTATTTTTAGGGTCAGGATCAGGTTAAGGGTTTGTTTTAGGGTTAAGGTTTAGGGATATGGCTCAAATGAGCATTAGGCTTAGAGTTAGGTTTAGGGTAATAGACTGGGTTAGGTTTAGGATTCAGGGTAGTTTTAGGGCAATGGTGAGATTTAGGGTTAGAAAAAGGGTTAGGATTATGCCTAGGGTTAGCATTAGGATTACGGTTATTATAAGGATAATATATAGGGTTAGATCTATGGTTAGGACTAGGGTTAGGTTAGGTTTAATGCTAGTGTTACGTTAGATTTTGGGTTAGGAATAGTAAACCTAGCTTAGGGTTAAGGTTAGGATTATATTTAGGGTAAAGTTTAGGTTTTGAGTTAGGGTGGTGTCTGGTCGAGGGTTAGGTTTAGTGTTATGGTCAGTGTTATGTTTAGGGTTAGGGCTAGGGTTTTCATTAGGGTTAGGATTAGGTTTAGGGTAATAGACTGGGTTAGATGTAAGGTTATCTTTATGGTTAAGATTAGGTTTAGGTTTAAGTTTAGTTTTAGAGCTAGGGTAATGTTCAGAGTAAGGGTTAAAGTTTGAGCTAAGTTTAGGGCTTGGACAAGCATTAGGTTTAGGTTTTGTGCTAGGGTTAGGGTTAAGGTTATACTTAGGTCTAGGTTTTGGTCTTGTATTAGGGCTAAGATTTGTGTGAGGTTTATGGCTAGTGTTAGGGCTATGGGCAATGTAAGAGATAGGGTTATGGTTATGGCTAGTTTTGGGGTTAGGGTTATAGACAGGTCTAGTGTTAGGTTTAAGTTTTGGGTTAGGATTTGTGTTAGGATTAGGTTTAGAGCTAGGTTTTGTGTTAGGGTAAGCATCAGTGTTCGGGTTAGCATTGGTTTTATTTTTAGTTCCAGAGTTAGAACTAGGTTTAGTTCTAGGGCTAGGGTTAGCCTTTGCATTAGGTTCATGGTTATTTTAGGACTAGTGATAGGTTTTTGTTTAAGACTAGGGATAGAGTTATGGCTATATTTAGGATGAAATTTAGGTCTAGTGCTAGTATTATGGTTAGTTTTAGGTATAGGTTTACTAGTAGGGCTAGTGTTAGTGTTCGGTTTAGTGTTAAGTTCAAACTTTGACCTAGGGTTAGTGTTAGGTTCAGAGTAAGCGTAAGGTTTAGGCTTAGGCTTCGGGTTAGGTTTAGAGATAGAATGAGGGCTAGGATTAGGACTAGTAATAGAGTTAGAATTTGGGGTAAGCTAAGGATTAGGATTAGAACTAGGTTACCATTAGGTGAGAGTTTGGCTTAGGGTAAGAAATAGGTTTAGAGGTAGGGTTTTTGTTAGTGTTAGGGTTAGGGTTAGGATTAGGGTTAAAGCTAGGGTTGAGGCTCAGATTAGTGCTAGGTTTAGTTTTAGAGTCAGGGCTGTGTCTAATGTAACAACTAACTTTATGGTTAAGGATAGTTTTAGGGTGAGGATTAGGGCTAGGTCTAGTTTTGGGGTTAGGTTTAGGGTTAGTGTGATATTTAGAGGTGGGGTTAGGCTTAGTGTCAGAGTCAGGGTCAGTATTAGTTTTAGGGATAGAGTTAGTACTATGTGTAGCATTAGGATTTGGTTTAGGCTAAGGGTTAAAATTAGGCCTATAGCTCAGTTTGCTTGTGGGCTCTGGCTAGGGTTAGCGCTAGATTTCAAATTAGAATTTGTGTTAGGGCTAGTGTTAAGGTGAGGTTTAGATTTAGAGTTAGGGTTAGATATAGAGTTAGAATCTTACCAAGTTAGTTCTAGGTTTAGGACTATGGCTAGGGTTAGGACTAAGGTTAGGGCTAGTGTTAGGGTTAGGCAAAAGATAAGGTTGCTACTAGATATAGGTCTACGGATAGTGTTAGGGTTAGTCTTAGGGCTAGGGTTAGAGTTAAGGTTACAGTTAGCAATAAATTAGGGCTAGGATTAGAGATACGGTTAGTGTTAGGATTAGGCCTAGGGTTAGGGCTAGGGGTAGTGTTAGTGATAGTGTTAGGGTTAGGGTTAAGGGAAAGGATGTGGTTATACCTAGGTTCAGAACTAGGGCGAGGGTTGAAATTAGGGTTTTGGCTAGGGTTAGGGTTTGGGTTAGGATTAAGGCTATTTTGGGGGCTAGGTTGAGGGCTCGGTTTGTGTTAGGTTTAAGGTAAGAATTAGGTAGAGTGCTAATGTAGGGTCTAGGGTTATGGTTAGGGATACTGTTATGCTTAGTTTTATGGCTAGGTCTAGTTTAAATGTTATGTTTAGGGTAAGGGTCATGTTTAGAGCTAAGTGTGTTATTAGAATCAGTGTCTTGCTCAGAGTTTGGGTTAGGTTTTGGTTTATTTTTAGGGTTTGAATTAACATTAGTGTTAGTGTTAGGGTTAGAGATAGAGTAATTGATAGGGTTCGGTTTAGTGTTCAAATTAGGTTTAGGTAAGGATAAGGTTAGTGTTAGCGATAAGTTTAGGTTTAGGCCTAAATGGATAGGGTTAGGTTTAGGTGTTGGACTAGGGTTAGTGTTAGGTTTAGTGTAACTGTTAGGGTTTGAGCTAGGATAATGACTATGGCAAGGGTTACTTTTACAGTTAGGTTTAGGGTTAGGTTTAAAATTAGTGTTAGTGTAGGTTTAGAGTCAGGACTAGGGTTAAGTTTGAAGTTACGGTTAGAGTAGGTTTAGGGTTAGGGCTAGTGTTATCATGATTTTTGTAGTAGGGTTAGCGTAATGGGTGGGGTTAGAGCTATGTTTAGAGCTATGTTTGGGTTAGGCTTATGTTTAAGGTAATGGATAGGTTTAGGGCTACGTTTATGGTTAGGATTAGGGCTAGGGTTAGGGTTAGGGTTGGGCCTAGGGTTAGTATTAGGGTTAGGTTTAGAGTAAGTGTTAGGGTTTGAGCTATGGTTAGGGCTAGGGAGACGGTTAGGGTTAGTGTCAGGTCTAGGTTTAGGATTAGGGTTAAGTTTAGTGCTAGGGTTAGCATTAGGGTTAGGGTTATGTTTAGGGTAATAAATAGGGTTAGAGGTAGAATTAGGGCTAGGATTATAGTTAGGAATAAATCTAGGGTTAGGTTTAGGTTTAAAGCCAGTTTTAGGGCTAGGGTTAGGTATAAGTTTAAAACGAGGTGTAGGGTTCAGTTTAGGGATAGTTTTTGTGTTAGTTTAGGACTAGGATTAGGGCTTCGGCTAATGTAAGAAGTAGAGTTATGATTAAGGCTACTTTTAGGGTCATGGTAAGGGCTACTTCTAGTTTTAGGGTTAGGTGTACTTTTAGGGTGATGTTAGAGCTAGGGTTACTGTAAGGTCAGATTCAGGCTCAAGGTTTAGTTTTAGGTTTAGGTTAAGACAGGAATTAGGGCTAAGTTTATGGCTAGGTGTAGGGTTAGGTTTTGGCTTAGGTTAGGGTTAGGGTTAGGGCTATGGCTCAGTTTTGTTTTAGGGCTTGAACTAGATTAGGGCTAGTTTTAGGATTAGTGTTATTGTTAGGTCTAGTGTTAGTGTGAGGTTTAGTCTTATGTTTAGGGTTGGCCTTAGAGTTATGGTTAGTTCTAGGGTTAGGGCTAGGGTTAGTGTTAGGGCTAAGGTTAGGGCAAGTGTTAGGGTTATGTTAAGGGATAGGGTTAGATCTTGGAATAGTGCTAGGGCGAGATTTAGAGTTATTCTTAATGCTAGTTTTAGAGCTGGGGCTAAATTAGGGCTAGGATCAGGTATAGAATTAGTGTAAGGGTTAAGACTAGAGTTAGAGTTAGGTTTATATTTGGGCAAAGGGATGGGGTTATATCAAGGTTCAGAACTAGGGCAAGAGATAAAACTAAGGATAGGCCTAGAGTTAGGGTTTGCGTTAGGATCAAGGCTAGGTTTAGTGTTAGGATGAGGGCTAGAGTTTGTGTTAGGGTTATGGATAGAATTATGGCAAGGGCTAATATCAGCTCTAGGGTAATGGTTAGGAATATTTTTGGGGTGAGATTTATGGCTAGGTCTAGTGTCAGAGTTAGGTTAAAGATGAGGTTCAAGTTCAGATCTAGGGGAATTGTAATAGAGTCAGTTTTCGGTTTGAGTTAGGTTGACTTTTAGGGTTATTGCTCAAATTAGCATTAAGTTTGAGTTAGGGTTAGGGTAATGGATAAGGTTAGATTTAGGCTTCAGGTTAGGTTTAGGGTTCAGGTTAGGTTTAGGGGAATGGATAGGGTAAGGGTTAGGCCTAGGGTTAGCATTAGGTTTATGGTTATCATTAGGGTAATAGATAGGTTTAGAGCTAGTGTTAGGGCTAGGATAATGTTTAAAATTAGTGCTAGAGTTAGGGTCAGGTTTAGCGTTAGGGTTAAGGCTAGGGTTAGGTTTATGGTATGGGTTAGGGTTTGAGCTAGGTTTAGTGCTAAAGATAGGGTTAGGTTTAGGTTATGGGTTAGGGTTTCAGCTAGGGTTCATGCTAAGGATAGAGTTAGGTTTATGATTACGTCTAGGGTTAGGATTAGGGATCTCATTTGGGTTAAGGTAATGGACAGAATTAGATATTGGGTTAGGTTTAGGGTTAGGTTTAGGTTTAGGACTAGTGTTAGTTTTAAGTTTAGCATAAACGTTAGAGTTTCAGCTAAGGTTAGGACTACAGCAAGGTTTAAGTTTATGGTTAGGTCTAGAGTTAGGTTCACAGTTAAGGTTATAGTAGGTTTAGGTTTAGGTCTATGGTTATCATGATGTTTGTGTTTAGGGTTTGGGTAATTGGTGGGGTTAGAGCTAAGGTTAAGTCTAGTTTTAAGTTTAGGATTAGGGCTAGGTTAAGGGTTAGGGTTAGGTTAGGCTTATCATTTTCTTAAGGTTCATTTAAGGTTAAGGGTTAGGGATTGAGTAAGTGCTAGGGCTAGGTTAAGGCTTCATGTTAGAATCAGGGCTAGGGATAGAGTTTGGGTTAGGATTAGGGTTAGGGTTAGGGTTAGGGTTAGCATTAGGTTTAGGATTATGTTTAGGGTAATTGATACAGTTAGAACAAGAGTTTGGGCTATGGGTTACAGTTAGGATTAGGGCTAGGATTGGGGTTAGGGTTTGGGCTATGGTAATGTTTAGGGTAATGGCTAGGGTTTGAGCTTCTGTTAGTGCTAGTGTTAGGTTGAGGATTAGGTTCAGCCTTAGGTCTAGGGACAGGATTAATGTAGATTTAGGGTTAGAGTTAAGGTTAGGGCTAGGGTTACATTAGGGTTAGGATAAGGGTTAAGGTAATGAATATGGTTAGATGTAGGTTTAGATTTAGTTTTAGGGTTAGATTTAGTTTTAGGGTTAATGTTAAGGCTATGGTTATGTTTAGGTTTATGGTACGGATTAGGTTTTGAGCTAGGGATAGGGCTATGATGAGTGTTAGTTTTAGGATTAGGTCTATTGTTACTTTTCAGGTTATGGTTAGGGTTATGGTTAGGGTAGGGCTAGTTTTACAATTAGTAATAGGATTAGGGTTAGTGTTAGTGTTAGGTTAGATATAGGGTTAGGGATACATTTATAGTTAGTTTTGGATCTAGGATTAGGCTAGGATTAAGGATAGGGCAAGGGTTAGGGCCATAATTAGAGTTATTGTAAGTGATAATGTTAGCAGTAGGAATAGGGCTAGTGTGAGGTTTAGAGTTAGTGATACGGCTAAAATTAGAGTTAGGGTTTGGGATAGGGTTAAAATAGGGCTAGAAATAGGGCTAGGGTTAGTGTTCAGCTTAGGCCTAGCGATAGGGATAGGATTAGGTTTAAATTTAGGATAAAATATGGTTCTATATCTAGGTTTAAACGTAGGGTGAGTTTTAGAGTTGGGGTTAGGGTTAGGGCTAAGTTTAGGGTTATAATTAAGGCTAGGTTTAGGGCTAGGATGAGGCTAGTGTTTGTTTTAGATTCAGCACTAGGATTAGTGCTAGGGCTAATATCAGATCTAGGGTTATGGTTAAAGATAGTTTTAGGGTTAGGCTTATGGCTACTTCTAGTGTAAGGGTTAGGTTCAGGGTAAGGATCAGGTTTAGAGCTCGGGGAATTATTAGGATTAAGATTTGGCTTAAGTAAAGATTTAGGTTTATGGCTCAAATTAGCATTAGCATTAGGTTTAGGGTATAGTTAGGGTGTATTTTAAGGCTCAGGTTTAGTTTAGGGAATTGATACAGTTAGCTTTAGTTATAGGTCTAGGGTTAGGCTTAGGGTTAGCATTAGAGTAAGAGTTATGGTTAAGGTAACTGATAGGGATAGAGCTTATGTTAGAACTAGAGTTATGGTTAGGAATATGCCTTGAGTTAGGGTTAGAGTGAGTGTTAGAACTAGGGTTAGTGTTAGTTTTAGGATTAGGTTTAGCATAAAGGTTAGGTTTTGAGCTAGGTTTGGGACTAGGTTTAAGGTTAGGTCTAGGGATAGAATTACTGTAGATTTAGGGTTGGGATTAGAGTTAGGGCTACGGATATCATTAATGATATGGTTAGGGTTACAGTAACGGATAGGGTTAGGTTAGCTTTAGATTTTGGTTTAGAATTAGAATTAGTGATAGGGTTAGGATTAGAGCTATGGTTATGTTTAGGTTTATGGTTAGGTTTATGGTTTTATCTAGAGTTAGGGCTATGCTGAGTGTTAATTTTAGTGTTATGTCTATGGTTAGTTTTCCAGTTAGGGTTAGGTTTAACATTAGTTTTGCGTCAGGATTATCAATAAGGTTAGGTTTAGGGTTAGGGTAATGGTAAGTTTAGAGCAAGGTTTAGGGCTAGGTTAAGTTTAGGATTTGGGCTAGGGTTAGGGTGAAAGTTAGAGATAGGTATATTTTTATTTTTAGGGTAAGAGTTAGACTTTGAGCTATCTTAGGACTAAGGCGAAGGCTAGGGTTATGTATAGGGCTAGTGTTAGATTTAGGGTTATGCTTAGGACTAGGTTTAGGCTAAAATTAGCTCTATGTTTAGTGTTAGGTTTAGACCTAGGGATGGGGATATGGGTAATGTAAGATTTAGGGTTGTGATTAAGGCTAGTTTTAGGGTTAGGGTTATGGCTGGGTCTAAAATTAGGTTTATGTTTTAGTTATTTTCAGGTTTAGAGGTAGGTTTAGTGTTAAAGGGAGGGTCAGTGTTTGGGTTAGAGTTAAAGTATTGGTTAAAGCCAGAATTAGGACTAGAGTAAGGTCTAGGAGTAGAGTTAGTGTTTGGGTTAGGTAAAGGTTTTTGTTAGGGCTAGGACTAGGGTTTTGTTTAGTTCTAGAACTGGAGTTCAGGCTAGATTAAGGTTTCGGTTAGATATAGAGCTGGTGGTAGGGTTAGGTTTAGGTATTAGGTTACAAGTAGGCCTAGTGTTTGGTTTAGTGTTAGGGTCATGTTTAGACCTAGGGTTTATGCTATTGTCAGAATAAGGGTCAGGGTTAGGGTTAGGGTTTGGGATAGCATTAGAGGTAGAATGAAATCTAGCATTAGGACTATTAATAGGGTTAGGATTTGGGTAGCCTAAAGATTAGGGATAGTTCTAGGGTTACAATTAGGGTTAAGGTTTTGCTCAGGGTAAGGCAAAGGATTAGGGCTAGGGTTCGGTTTATGGTTAGGGTTAAAGCTAGGTTTAGGGCTCAGATTCTGACTAGTTTTTGTGTGAGGTTTAAGGCTAGGGTAAGGGCAAGGGCTAATATAAGAACTAGGGTTACAATTAGGGTTAGATATAGGGGTAGGTCAAGTGTTAGGGTTAGGTTTAAGATTACAGTGATATTTATATCTAGGGTTAGTGTTAGGATATCAGTCAGGTCAGGGTTAGTTTTAAGGTTATGATTAGATTTTGAATTAGGGTTAGGATTAGATCTAGGTGTAGTGCTAGGGTTTGGTTTAAGTTAAGGTTAGTGTTAGGCCTGTTGCTTGGTTTTGTTTTAGTGATATGGTTAGGGTTAGAAATAGTTTTATGATTAACTTTAGGTTTAGGGCTATGGTTTTGGTTAGGTTTAGGATAAAGGCTAGATTTAAGGCCAGGATTAGGGCTAGGTTTTGTGTTAGGTTTAGGGCAAGAATTAGAGTTAGGACTAATGTCAGTTCTAGGTTTATAATTATTAATATTTTTAGGGTTAGGTTTATGGTTAGGTCAAATTAAAGTGTTATGCTTAGGGAAAGGGTCAGATTAAGAGCTGGTGTATTATTACAGTCAGGGTCAGGCTTCGGGTTTGGGTTAGGTTAAGGTTTAGGATTAAGGCTCAAATTAGCATTAAGGTTAGAATTAGGGTGAGGGTAATGTATGGTGATAAGTTATGGTTCAGGTTAGGTTTAAGGTAACAGATATGTTTAGGGTTTGTGATAGGTTTAGGTTTAGGCCTAGGGTTAGCATTAGGGTTATGGTTATTGTTAGGATAATTTATAGTGTTAGACCTAGTGTTATGGTTAGAGCTAGTGTTATTAGGATCAGGGTTAGGTCAAGAGTAACACTTAGGATTAGATTTAGGGTACATTTAGGGTTTGAGCTAGGATTTTTTTCTATGGCTCAGGTTAATTTAGGGTTTGTTCTAGGGTTATGGTTATGGTTTCGTCTTACAGTTAGGGATAGATTTATCTTTAGGGTTAGGGTAATATATTTAGATGTCATGTTAAATATAGGGTTAGTTTTAGGTTAGCCTTAGGTTTAGGTTTAGGATTAGGGTTAGGGTTTCAGCTAGATTAGATTTAGGTTAGGGTAGGTTCACTGTTAGTTCTAGGATTAGGTTTATGTTTAGGGTTAGGGTAATTTTAGCTTTAGGTCTAGTGTTATCATTAGGGTTAAGTTTAAGGTTAGGGTAATGGGTATGGTTCGAGGTATGGTTAGGGGTAAGATTAAGGTTAGGATTAGGGCTGGGTTACATTTAGGGTTAGGCCTTGGGTTACTGTTAGGGTTAGGTTAAGTGTAAGGGTTAGGGATTGATCTAGGTTTAGGGCTAAGGCGAGGGTTATAAATACAGTCTGCACTGGGTAGGGTTAGGGTTAGGTTTAGGGCTAGGGTTAGCATTAGATTTAGGGTTATGATTAGTGTAATAGATAGAGTTTTGGTTTGGACTATGGTTACATTTAGGATTAGGGATAAATTTAGGGTGAGGTTTAGGGTTTGGGATAGGGTTATATTTAGGGTACATTTTAGGGTTTGAGCTACGGTTAGGGATAGAACGAGGGTTAGGGTTAGGTTTAGGGCTACGTTTAGGGTTAGAGTTATGCTTAGGGTTAGGTTTAGGGCTGCAATTAGGGCTAAGTTTTGTGTGAGGTTAGGGCTAGTGTTAGGAATGGGTAATTTAAGAGCTAGAGTTATGTTTATGGATAGATTTAGAGTTCATCTAGTTTTAGAGTTAGTTTTTGGGTTAGGATAAGGTTTAGAGCTAGGGTTTTTGATATTGTAAGTGTCAGGTTTAAGGTTAGGAATAGGTATAGGTTTAGGTCCAGAATGAGGACTAGGGTTAGGTCTAGGGGTAGAGAGTGTTTGGTTTAGGTTAAGGGTTATTGTTAGGGCTAAGGCTAGGGTTATGGCTATATTTAGGATTAGGTTTTTCTCTAGGGCTTGTGTTATTATAAGATTTAGGTTTCAGGTTGCTAGTAGGGCTAGTGTTAGGTTTTGGATAAGGGTTAGGTTCAGGTTTAAACTTCGGTTAATGTTAGGGTAATAATAAGGGTCAGCATTTGGGTTAGGGTTTTGCTTAAGTTTAGAGCTAGAATGAGGGCTGTATTAGGACTAGTAATAGAGTTAGGGTTTGGGATAGGCATAGAATTAGGGTTAGGACTATGGTAGCAATAGGGTGAGGGTTTGACTAAGGTAAGAAATAGGGTTAGAGCTGGGATTAGGACTGGGTATAGGGTTATGGTTAGGATCAGGGTTAGACCTTGGATTAGGGCTAGGTTTTCTTTTAGTTTTAGGGCTATGGCTAATTTAAGAACTGCCATTAAGATTACAGGTAGTTTTAGGGTTAGGTTTAGGGTTAAGTCTAGTGTTAGGATTAGGTTTAGGGATAGGATGATATGTAGAGCTAGAGTTAGGGTTAAGGTCAGATTAAGGTTAATATTAGTCCTAGGGTTAGGGTTAGGACTCGAATTAGGGCTAAAATCAGGGGTAGGTGTAGTGTTAGGGTTTGGTTGAGGTTAAGGGTTAGGGTCAATGCTATGGCTCAATTTTGCTAGAGGGCTAGGACTAGGGTTAGGGCTAGTTTTCAAATTAGCGTTAGGGTTAGAGCTAGTGTTAAGGTTTTCTTTAGGCTTAGGGTTAGGGTTAGATTTAGAGTTAGGGTTAGATCTAGGTTTAGGGCTACAGTGAAGGTTAGGGCTAGGGTTAGGTCTAGGGTTTGCGTTCTCATAAGGGATAGGGTTAGAACTAGGGATAGGGCTAGGGCGAGAGTTAGAGTTAGTCTTTCTGTTAGGGTTTGATTTAGGGTTAGAATTAGGGTTAATTAGGGCTAGGATTAGAGGAAGGTTTAGTATTAAGGCTGAGCCTTGGTTTATGGCTAGGTTATGGTTATGGTTAGGTATGATGCTATAGCTAGCTTTAGAACTAGGGGAGGATTAAAATTAGGATTATGTCTATGGTTAGGGTTAGGTTAAAAATTAAGGCTAAGATTAAGGCAAGGATTAGAGCTAGAGTTTGTTTTAGGATTAGGGCTTCATTAGGGCTAGGGCTAATGTCTGGTCTCGGGTTATGGTCAGAAATAGTTTTAGGGTTAAGATTATTAAGGTCAGAATTAGGTTTATGGATATGGTTAGGTTTAGGGTTCAGGTTAGGTTTAGGGTAATGTATAGTTTTAGGGTTAGGAATAGGTTTAGGTTTATCCTAGGGTTAGCATTAGGGTTAGGATGAGGATTAGGGTAATGGATAGGGTTACACCTGGGGTTAGAGCTAGGTTTATGGTTCTGAATAAGGCTAGGGTTAGGTTTTGTGTTATGGCAAGTGTTAGGATTAGGATTAGGTTTAGGTTAAGGTTTAGGGATAGGATGAGGGTTATGATTAGGGTTAAAGTTAATGTTAGGGCTCCTATTAGGTATATATTTTGGGTTAGGTAAGGTCTAGGTTTAGGGCTACAGCTAATGTAAGAACTAGGGTTATGATTAGAACTAGTTTTAGGGTTAGGGTTAGGGCTAGGTCTAGGGTCGATTTAGGTTAAGGTTTTGAGTGATTTTTAGAGCTCAGGTTAGTGTAAGTGTCAGATTCAGAGTCAGGTTTTGTTTTAGAGTTAGGGATAAGACTCAAATTAGAGCTATTTTTAGGGCTAGGTGTAGGCTTAGGGTTTGGTTTATGTTAAAGGTTAGGGTTAGAGCTATGGCTAGGTTGTTTGTAGGTCTAGGGTTAGGTTAGTTCTAGTTTTAAGATTAGCATTAGTGTTATGGCTTTTGTTAGTGAGAGGTTTACCTTAGGGTTAGGGTTAAATTTAGAATTTGGTTTAGATATAGGATTAGGGCTATGGCTATGGTTAGGGCTAATGTAAAGACAAGTGATAGGATTATGGTAATGGATAGGATTAGAGCTAAAAATAGGACTAGGGCAAGAGTTAGAGTTAGTCTTAGGTCTAGGGTTAGGTTAGTTTTGGGAAAAATTAAGGCTAAAATTAGATCTAGCATTTGTGTTAGGGTTAGGCCTAGTTTTAGGCTTAGGATTATGTTTAGGGATAGGGTTAAGTTTAGGGGAAGGGATGGGGTTAGAGATAGTTTTAGGGCTAGGTTGAAGGATAGAGTTTTGGTTAGGGCTAGGGTTATGGTTTGGTTTAGTAATAAGGCCAGGTTTAGGGCTAGGATGAGGACTAAGGTTTGTTTTAGTGTTATGGCAATAATTAGGGTTAGGGCTAGTGTCAGGTCTAAGCTTACGTTAGAGATAGATTGAGGGTTAGATTTATGGCTAAGTCTAGTGTAAGGGTTCGGTTTAGGTAAGGGTCAGGTTTTGAGCTAGGGGTATTATTAGGGTTAGAATTAGGTTTCAGGTTTCATTTAGGTTAGCGTTTAGGTTTAGAGCTTGAATTAGCTTTAAGGTTTTGTTAGGGTAATGATAGGTTTGGGTTTAGGGTTCATGTTAGGTGTAGGGTAATTGATAGGGTTAGACTTAGCAAAATGGTTATGGTTAGGCCTAGGGTTAGCCTTAGGGTTATGATTGTGCTTAGGATAATGGATAGGGTTAGGGCTAGGTTTTTGGTATGTATTAGGGTTAGAGATAGCGTTAGGCCTAGGGTTAGGGTTAGGTTCAGTTTTAGGATATGGTTTACAGTTTGAGTTAGTTTTATTGCTAGGACAAGGGTTAGGTTTAGGGTTAGGTCTAGGTTATAGATATGATTAGGGTCAAATTTAGTGTTAAGTTTAGGTCTAGGGTTATCATTAGGTTTAGAGTATTGGATAAGGTTTGTTTTCGTGTTAGGGTTAGGGTTAGGTTTTGGCTTAAGGTTAGGATTATGGATAGGCTTAGGTTTCAGTTTAGGGTAATTGTTGGGGTTTGAGCAAGGGTTAGCTGTATGGCAAGGCTTAGGTGTATGGTTATGTCTAGGGATAGGGTTATGGTACATTTAGGGTAAAGGATAGGGTTATCATCAGGATTAGTGTTAGGGTTATGGTAATAGGTAGGGTTATATCTAGAGTTAGGGCTTGGGTTATCATTAATGTTAGGGTTAGAGTTAGGGTACTTTGTAGGCTTAGAACTAGGGTTATGGATAGTGTTAAAGTTAGGATTAAGGCTAGAGTTATGGTTAGGTTTAGGTTTAGGATATGGGTTAGTGTTAGGATTAGGTTAAGTTTAAGGGTTAGGGATTAAGCTAATGCTTGTACTAGGATGAGGATTAGGGTTAGAGTCAGTGTGAGGGTTAGGGCTAGGATTAGCATTAGGGTTAGAATTAGGGTTAGGGTAATGGATTGAGTTTGAGGTAGATGTTGGCCTATGGTGATGGCTAGTTTCAGAGTTAGTGATATGGCTAGGTCTAGTGTTAGTGTTATGTTTTTTGTTAGGATAAGGTTTAGCGCTAGGTTTTGTGTTAGGGTAAGGGTCATTGTTCATTTTAGGGTTAGGTTTATTATTCGGGCCAGCATTAGGACTAGGGTTTGGTCTAGGGGTAGGGTTAGTGTTTGGGTTAGGTTAAGTGTTATTATTAGGACTACTACTAAGATTTTGTTTAGGGCTAGGCATAGAGTTATCACTAGATAAAGGATTAAGTGTAAGTCTAGGTCTAGTGTTAGGGTAAGGTTTCATTATAGGGTTACAGGTAGTGCCAGTGTTAGGGCCAGTTTTGGTTTAGGGTCAGGTTTAGACCTGTGGTTAGTGTTAGGGTCAGAATAATAGTCAGGGTAAGGGTTAGGGTTTGGGATAGTGATAGAGCTAGATTGAGGATTAGGGTTAGAATTAGTAATTGAGTTAGATTTTGGGTTAGGCTAAGAATTAGGTTTAGTACATGGGTAGATTTAGGGTTAGAGTTTGGCTTAGGGTAAGGATAGGGTTAGCACTAGTGTTATGGCTAGGGTTAGGATTAGGGTTAGGGCTAGGGTTAGGTTTAGGGTTAGGTCTAAAGCTAGGGTTAGAGCTTGGATTAGGGCTGGGCTAGGTTTTACGCTAGCTCAAAGCCTAACCTTTTCACTAAACATAACCCTAGCTCTATCCTAAACCCTAACCTTAACCCTAACAATAATCCTAACATTAAAACTAGCCTGAACCTTTGCTCTAACCATATCCATTATCCTAAATCTAACCCTAACCATAATTAAAACTCTATCCCTAACACTAAACCTAACACCATAAATGTAAACCTAGACCTAAACCTAAACCTCACCCTCACCCTAGCCCTAACCCTAGCTAAAACACTAGCCCTAAGCTTAATCTAACCATAACTCTAGCCCTAAATCTAACACTTACCCTAACCCTAAAACTTACCACAAATCACACCCTAGACCTATCTCTAAACCTAGCCATAGTCCTAGACTTAATTCAAACCAAAACCTACCTCTAACCCTAGATATAAACCTATCCATTACACTAAACATAACCCTAATTCTAATTCTAACCCTAAACTATCCATTACCCTAAATCTTAACTGAAACCTAAACTAAACCCTATCCATTATGCTAACCTTACCCTAACCATAATGCTAATTTGAGCCCTAACCCTAAAGCTTCAGCTAAACCAAAAGCTAATCCTGACACTGACCCTGACCCAAATAATAGCACTAGCCATAAAGCTGACCTTTAACCCAAACCTAACTCTTACACTAGACTTAGCCATAACCTAACCCTAAATCTATCCTTATCATTAACCCTAGACCTGATATTAGCTCTAGACCTGGTCCTAGTCACAAACCTAACAGAAACCTTAGCCCTTAACTAAGCACTAAACCTAGCCTTAATGATAAACTGAACAATAACCAAAGGCCTAATCCTAATTCTAACCCTCACCCTAGACCTAAAGCTGGCAATAACCCCACCCACTCCCCTAAACTTAACCTTAACACCAATGATAATCCTAACTATAGCCTAACACCTTGGTCTAACCCCAACACCAACCCTAGCATTAATACTATCCCTAATTTAGCCCTAAACCTACCACTAAGCCTAGCCCTAATCCTCGCCATAATTTAGCCCTAAACCTAAACCTAACTCTAACCCTAATCCTAGAGCTAATTAAGCCCTTACCCTAGCCCTAACCCTAGCCCTAATCCTAGCCTTTATTTACCCCTACCCCTAACCCTAACCCTAAGACTGCTACTAAGACTAACTCTAATTATCTCCCTAGTTCTAATCATATTAGTTTCCATAAACCTAACCCTCACTCTAAACCTAGCCCTAGCCCTAGGCCTAACCCTAGAACTAACCCTAAATCTAAATCTAAACCTAACTCTAAGCCTAAACCTCAACCTAACACTAGCCCTAACCCTGAGGCTAATCCATAATCTAGCCGTAAACGTAGCCCTAGCCCTAATACAAAACCAACCTATATTCCTAACCATTGACCTAATCCAAACCCTAAGTGTACACCTAGTACTAACTTTAGCCATAATTCGAGTTCTAACCCTAAAACTAACCCTGACTCTGACAGTGACCCTAACAATAACCCTTGCTCTAAACATCACAATAACCCTAAACCTAACCGTAACACTATACGTAGCCCTAACCCTAATCCTAACTATAAAACTAGCACTAATTGTAACACTAGTTCATACATTAGCCATAGTTTTAACCCTAGCCCTGACCAAACCCCAAACCAAACCCTAATCCAAGCCTAAACCCTAGTTTTAACCCTAACCCTAAACTTAACCCTAACCCAGAACCTAGCCCTAAATCTTACCCTAACACTTACCCTAAACCTAACCCTCCCCCTCATCCTAACCCTAACCCTAACCCTAACCCTAAAAATAACCGTTACACTAACTTTAACCCTATCTCTAACACCTACACTAACCGTAACATTAATCCTAACCCTAACCCAAACACTGACTCTAACCCAAACCCTAATATTATCACTAACACTAACTTTAAACATAACCTAAACCTATCACTAAACTTAACCATAACCCTCATACTAATACTAACACTAACCCTAACCATAACCTTAAAGTAACACTAACCCTAACCCTTAAACTAAATGTAAATTTAACACTAACCCTAAAACTAACCCTCATTCTAACACTAACCCTATTTCTAAACCTGAACCTAACACTAACCCTGAAACTAACACTAACCCTAATCATAAGATTAACCCTAAAACTCAACCTAACACTAACCCAAAATCTATACCTAAACCTAACACTATCCATAATTGTAACCCTAAATTTAACTCAAACACTAAAACTAACCCTAACCCTAAACCTAAACCTAAACCTAAACCTAACACTCATCCTAACTCTAACCCTAAAACTAACCCTAACCTTAACACTAACTCTAACCCTAACTGTAACGCTTAGCTAATACTAAACCTTACCCTAATCTGAACTGTAACCCTAACCCTAATACTAACACTTATTCTAACACAAACCCTAACACTAAGCCTAAAAGTAACCCTAAACTATTCCTAACAATAACACTCACCATTACCCTATCCAAAACCCTAACACTAAGCCTAACCTTAAATCTAAATGTAACCTTAACCCTCAACCTTACCCTAACCCTAACCCTAACCAGAGCACTAACACTAAGCTTAATCCTAACCCTAACTCTAACAAAAAATTTAATGCTAACCATAACAGTAACCCTAAAACTTACCCTAATCATAACCCTAACACTAACTCTAACACTAATTCTAAACCATACCCTAAATTTAACTTTAACACTAACCCTTACTCTAACCCTAACCCTAAACCTAACTTTAACCCTAACCCTAACCGTAATCCTAACACAAACCCGAACTCAAACCATAACCCTAAACCTAACCCAACCCTAACCCTAACCCTTACCTAACCATAACACTAACCCTAACTCTATCCATAACACTAAATGTAACCCTAAACCTAACACTAAACCTAAACCTGTCCCTAAATCTAACACTATACTTAAACCTAACCATAACCCTAACAATAAACCTAAACTTAACACTAAACCTAAACTTAACACTAAACCTAACCCTAACATGAACCCTAACACTAATCCTAACACTAATCGTAAACCTAATCCTAACCCATACCCTAACACTAACCCTAAATGAAACCCTAACAAGAAACCTAACCCGAACCCTTAGCCCAATTCTCTATCTAACATAAACACTAAAACTAACCCTAACCCTAACCTAACCTAACAGCAACACTAAAGCTAACCCTAAACCTAAACTTATACTTAACACTAACTCTAACACTAACACTTATCCTAACACTAACCGAATCCCTAAAACTAACCCTAACCCTAACCCTAAACCTAACGCTATCCCTAAATGTAATACTAACCCTAAACCTAAGCCTAACACTAACTATAAACCTATTTTTCACCCTTACACTATCCATTACCATTACACTAACCCTATACAAAATACTAAACCTAACCCTAACCCTAACTCTACCCTAACACTCACCCTAACCTTAACCCTAAAACTAAACCTAACCTTAAACCTAAGCTTAACCCTAATCCTAAAACTTAACCTAACCCTAACACTAACCTGAGCACTTACCCAAATCTTAACCCTAACCCTAACACTAACTCTAACCCTAACACTAAGCTTAAAACTTACCCTTTACATAACCCTAACACTAAACCTAATGCTAACCCTAAAACTAATTCTAAACCTAACCCTAACTCTAAGCTCAACACTAACCCTAAGTCTAACCTAACCCATCAACTAACCATAATCATAACCCTAACCCTAACTCTACCTTAACACAAACCATAACCCAAACAATAATTCTAAACCTAACCCAATCCTAACCCTAACACTAACCCTCCATAAAACTAACTATCTTTAAACAAAACTCTATCCCTAATCCAAACAAGAACCCAAAACCAAACACTAAATCTAACCATAACACTAAACCTCATCATAACCCTACACCTAATACTCACCATGACCCAAACCCTAACATGAATTCTAAGCATTACCCTAATACTAACCCTAAATTTATCCCTAACCCTAACAATAAACCTAAACCTAACCCTTTCCATTAGGTTAGGAACTAACCCTAACCATAACACTAACATTAACCCTAAACCTAAACCTAAACCTAATCTGAACTGTAACCCTAACCCTAATACTAACCCTAACCCTAACTCAGAGCCTAATACTAACCCTAACCCTAACCCTAATCCTAACACTAACATTAACCCTAAACCTAATCCGAATCCTAACCCTAACACTAACACTAACATTAACTTTAAACCTAACCCTAAACCTAATCCGAATGTAACCCTAAACCTAATACTAACCCTAAACCTAACTCTGAGCCTAAAACTAACCCTATCCTAACCCTAACACTAACCCGAACCCTAACCCAAATCCTAACACTAAACATAACCTTAAACCTAAACCTAAACCTAACCCTAAACCATACCCTAACCTAATCCTAACCCAAGCACTAAACCTAACACTATCATGAACACGCACCCTAACACTTAACTTAACAGTCACCCTAACAATAACACTACGCCTAAAACTTTCCCTAGCCCTAACATTAACCCTAAACCTAACCCTAAACAAAACACTAATTCTAAACCTTACCCTAACACTAAACCTAACACTAACCCTAACCCTAGGCCTACACTTAAACATAACCATAACCCTAACCCTAACACAAACCATAACCAAAACCATGACCCTAAACCTAAAAAAACCCAACCCTAACCCTTACCTAACTCTAACACAAACCATAAAACTAAAGTTAAAACTAACCCTAATCCTAACACTAACAGTAAACCTAACCCTAACCCTAATCATAACACTAAATGAAACACTAACCCTAACGCTAAAACCAACCCTAAACCTATCCCTAACCCTAAATCTATAACTAAACCTAGCCTTAACTCTAACATTAACCCTAACTTTAACACTAAACCCAACCCTAACACTAACCCTAACATTAACGCTAACACAAAACTTAACCCTAACCTAAAAACTAACCCTAAACCGAACCATATTACTAACATTAACCCTAACCTAAACCTAACACTAACACTAAAACTAATCCAAATCCTAACCCTAACACTAACCCTTACTGTAACCCTAACAGGAAACCTAAACCGAACCCTATCTCTTATCCTATTACCAACCTAACCCTAAACCTAAACCTACACTGACCCTAACCCTAACCCTAAAGATAACCCTAAACCTAACCATAACCCTAATACTAACACTACTCCTATCTCTAACACTAATTCTTTCACTAACCCTAAACCTAACACTAAACCTAACACTAACCCTAACCCTAATGCTAACTCTCAACTTAACACTAAACCTAACACTAACAGTAACCCTAATGCTAACCCTAACAGCACTCCTAAACCTAACCCTAACCCTAACATTAGCCCTAAAATAGCACCCTAACCAAAACAATAACCCTAACACTAAACTAACCCGAAACCTAACCCTTACATCATCCTAAACCTAAACTAATTCTAATCCAAACCCTAACTTTATCACTAACCCTTAGCCTAACCCTAACCCTAAATGTAACACTAACAATAATCCTAACCCTAACACTAACCCTAACACTAACATTAATTGTAATCCAAACCCCAACCGTAACACTAACCCAAAACCTATACTAACACTAAGATAACCCTAATCTTAACTGAAACTCTAAGCCTAATCCTCACCTAACAGAAACCCTAACAGTAAGACTAACACTAATCCTAATCCTAACCCGAACTCTAAATCTAAACCTAAGCCTAACCAAAACCCTAACCCTAACCCTAAACCGTACCCTAACAGTAACACTAACCCTATCACTAATCCTATCTCTAACCCTAACCTTAAACCTAACCCTATCCATAATGCTAAACCTAAACCTAACCCTAACCCAAACACTAACCCTAAACCTAAACCTATATCTAACCTTAACACTATACCTAACCTTAACCCTAACACTAACCCTAACACTAACCTTTACCCTAAACTTAAACCTAACACTAACACAAACCCTAAAACTCACCCTACTTCTAAACCTAAAGCTAAACCATCTTCTAACCCTTACAATAGCACTAACACTAAGTCTATCCCTATTACCCTAATACTATGCCAAACACTAATCCTAACCCAAATCCAAACCATAACCCTAATCCTAACAGTAAACTTTACACAAACCCTAACCCTAATCTTAACCCTAACACTAACCCAAACTCTAACCCTATCTTTAACCCTTACACTAACAATAACCCTAACCCTAAATCTAACACTAAACCTAACCCTAACCCTAACCCTAACCCTAAAGCTAACGTTAACCTGAGAGCTAATACTAATCCTAAAACTCACCCTAACCCTAACCCAAACCCTAACACTAACACTAAACCTATCCCAAACATTAATCCTAACCCTATCCCTAAACCTAAACATAACACTAACCCTGAACATATCCCTAACACGAAACATAAACCTTATCCTAAACATAACTTTAACACAAACTCTAATCCTAACAATAACCATGAAACTGAACTTAACCCTAACCCAACCCCTCAAACTAACCCTAAACCTAATGCCAAACCTAACACTAAACCTAACCCTAACCCTAAACCTATCCCTAACATTAACCCTATCCCTTAACCTAACCCTAAACCTATCTCTAAAATTCATACTATCCCTAACCCTAACCTTAAACCTAACTCTAACACTAACCCTAACCCTAAAACTAAACATAACCCTAAACTTGTCTCTAACCAAAACTCAAATCCTAATCCTAATCCTAACAATAACCCCTCAAAACCCTAACCCTAACCCAAACCCTAATCCTAACACTAACCCTTACTGTAATCCTAAACCTAACACTAACCCAACACTGACACAAACTCTAACACTCAGCATAATCTTTACCCTAACCTAACCCTAAACCTAACCTAACCTTTACCCTAAACCTAACCTAATCCTTTCCCTAACACCAACCCTAAAACGAACCTTAATCTATATCTAACAATAAACCTAACAATAAACTAAACCCTAGAAATAACAATAAATCTAAACCTAACACAAACTTTAATCCTTACCATAACCCAAACCAAAACCTACCTTAAACCTAACCATAATCTGAATCTTAACAGTACGCATAACCCTAACCCTAACCCTTACCCTAACACAAACACTAACACTAACCCTACAAACAAACCCTAACCCTATCCTTATCCCTAACCCTAACACTAATCCTAAACCTAACCCTAAAACAAGCACTAAATCTATCCCTCACACTAGCCCTAATCCTAGCTCAACCGATAACACTTACCACAAAACTAACCCTGACACGAACCCTAGGCCTAACCCTAACCCTAGTCCTAATTCTAACCTTAATCCTAGCTCTATCTTAGCTCTAACCCTACAAATTACCCTAAAGATAAGCCTAACACAAATGCTAACCCTAGGCCTAACACTAACACTATTGCTAAGACTAACTTTATTCAGTATTCTAAACCTAACCTGAACCTTAAACCTAACTCTATCAATACCCTAACCCAAACCCTAACCCTATCCATAATGCTAATTCAAACATTAACCCTAAATCTTAACCTAAATCAAACCCTACTTGAACCCTGACCCTAATAATAAACCTAGCTTTTAACCTGACCCTTAATCTAAACCTAACCCTTACACTAGAACTAGCTATAACCTAACCCTAAAACTAACCATAACCATAAACCCAGACCTGACATTAGCCCCAGCCCTAATCCTATCCCTAACCTTAAAACAAACACTAGTCCTCATCTTCGGCCTATACCTTGCCTTAATCCTAACCCAAAAACTAATTCTAGACCTATCTCTAATTTTAACCCTCACACTAGACCTGAACTTAGGTATAACCCAATCCTTTCCCCCAACCCTATCACTAGCCCGAACCCTAACACTAACCATATCTCTAGACCTAACCATAGATTTAATCCGAATACTAGCCCTAGCACTAATCCTAGCCCTAATTTATCCATAACACAAAGTCTACCACTAACCTTGTCCTAAAAATATCTGCAACTGTCCCCCTAGCCCTTTTTCTGGTTCTAACCCTATCCATTACAATAAACCTAACACAAGCCCTAACCTTAGGCCTAACCCTAATGCTAACCCTAAGCAAAACCCTAACTCTATCACTGACACTAAACCTAACCCTAAACCTAACACTAACGCTAATCCTAACCCTAACCCTAACATTAAGCAGACCCTAATCTTAACCAAAACCCTAACCTTAACCATTTCCCTGACACTAAACTTAACCCTAAATATAAACGTATCCCAATACCTAACCATAAACCTAAACCTCTCCGTAGCTAATCCTAGCAGAAATATTAAGCCTTACACTTGACATAGCCATAACCTAACCCTATAAAAGCCCTAATTGTAACCCTAGTTCTTACATTAGCCGTAGCTCTAAAGCTAACAAAAAACCTAGCCTAGCTCTAACCCTAAACCTAACCCTATCCCTAACCCTAACCCTAGCCCTAACACTAGCACTAGCCCTATAACTTACCCTAAGCCAATCTTTAACCTTAAATCTACCCTAGTTCTAAACCTAATCATTAGACTAACCCAAAACCTAACTATATTACTAGACCTAACCCTAAGTCTCAATCTAGATATATCACTATGTAACACTATAACCCTAACCCTGACCCTTATTCTGACCCTAACACTAACCATAGATCTAAACCTGACCCTAACCCTAAACCAACCCCTAACATTGGCACTACCTGTAACCCTATAAATAAACCTTACCCTAACACTAGAACTAGACCTACACTTAATCCTTTATCTAGTGATAACTCTACGCCTAGCCCTAAACAAAAGCTTAGTCCTTGCCCTAATAGTAACCCTTAACCTAACCCAAACACTAACCCTACCCCTAGACCAAAACCTAGTCCTAATGCTGGCCGTAACAATAAACCTAACACTAAATTGAACACTTACCATTACCCTAACACAAACTCTAGCTCTAAACCGTATTCTAAAAAAAATAAATAAATAAGAAAATAACCCCTAACACTAGACCTAGCTATAACATTAACCTTGAAACTAGCAATCACCATAGGCCAAAACCTAACTCTAACTCTATCCATTACTGTAACCCTAATCCTTACCCAAATGCTAACAATAGCCCTAACGCTCACACTGTCTCTAACCATAATCTTCCTTCTAGTCCAAACACTAGCTCAATACCTAACCCTTAAACTTAACCTAACCCTAACACTAACCCATGGCCTAAACCTAAACTTAACCTTAATCCTAACCTTAACCCTATTCCTAACCCTAGCTCTAAGCCGACATATTACCCTAACTCTAACCCTAACCATAATGATAATACTTGCCCAAAACCTAGCTCTAACCCTACCATTAACCTAATCGTAACCCTAACCCTTATGATAACCCTAGCCCTTACCCTAAATCTACCCCAACCCTAACCCTAGACATAACTATAAACCTAACCCTTGCCATAGAGCTAACCTTCACTCAAACCCTAAACTTTACCCTAAACCTAAACCTAAGCCTATCCCTAATCCTAAACTTAAGCCAAAACCTAAACCTAACCCTAAACCTAACACAACATCAAACCCCATACAATACCCTAAACATAATGATAACCCTAGCCCTAAACATAACACTAACCTGGACACTAATCATAACTATAACCTAGACCTAACCCTAAACCTAACAATTGCCCTAGCACTAACCCTAGCTCAAACCCTAAACCATATCCTAAACCTAAACCTAAGCTTAACCCTAGGTCTAACCCTAATGCTTGCCCTAATACAAACCATTACCTTAGCCTTAAACCTATCCATTATCTTAAACACAGCCATAACCCTAAGGCAGATCCTAGGTCTAACTCTAACTCTTTTGGTAACTCTAAACCTATCAATTATTCTACAACTAATATGAACACTAAACCTAAACCTATCATTACCCTAAACAAACCCTAATGCTAATTCAACCTCTAAACCTAAACCCTAGCCTAAACTAAACCTGAAACCTACTTCTAGCCCTAAGAATACACCTAGCTCTAAACCTGACCCTTACCATAAACCAAACCCTTACACGAGACCTAGCCATAAATTTAACCCTAAATCTATCCCTAACGTAAATCTAGAATTGACACTAGCCCTAGCCCTAATTGTTCTATAACCCTAAAACAAACACTAGCCCTCATCCTAGCCCTAAACCTAGCCTTATTACTAAACCAAATCATAACCCAAGCCCTAACCGAATTCTAACCTTTGACCTAGCCCTAAAACTAGCTCTAACCCCATCCGTTCCCCTAAACCTAACCCTATCCCTAAACCTAAACCTAAGCCTAAAACTAGGCCTAACCCTAATATAAATGCTAGACATAATCTTAACCCTAATTTAGCCCTAAACCTAACCTAACCCTAACCCTAAAACTAACTCTAACTCTCACCTTAGTCCTATTTCTAGTTCTTACCCTATCCCTTACTATCATCCTATCACTTGCCTTTACATTAACCCTAACCCTAGCTCCAGCCCTAATCCTATATCTAATCCTTACTCTAAATCTAACCCTAACCCTAAGCTAAACCTCTCACTAACACAAGCCGTAACGCTAATGCTAATCCTAAAACTAGCCCTACCGTACCCCTAGCCCTACAAAACAACCGAGCCATAGCCCTAAACCTATATTTTAACATAGACCAAACCCTAATCCTACACCTAACCCTAAACCTAGCTCTAATTTGAGTTCTATCCCTAACCCTAAAATAAGCCCTGAACCTGGCACTGACCCTACCACTAAACCTAGCCCTAAACATCACTCAAAACCTAAACCTAAACCTAACCCTAGACGTGGCCCTAACTCTGACCCTAAAACTAGTTCAAATTATAACCCTAGGTCTTACATTGGCTGTAGCCCTAAACCTAGCCCTAACATAAACCAAAACCTATGCCTAATCGGAGCCCTAACACTACCTTTAACACTAACCATAACCCTAATTCTAGCCCTAACCCTTACCCTAAACCTAACCCTAAACCTAAACCTTGACATTACCCAAAACCTATGCTTAATCCTAACCAAAAACCTAGACCTAACCCAAGCTGTATCCCTATCCACTACACTAATCCTAATTCTAACCCTAATGCTAACCTAGGATAACTCTAAAGCTATTCCTAATCCTAAACCTATACATTACTCTAAGCCTAACGTGAACCCTAAATCTAACCATATCCATAAACCTAATCCTAACCCTAATAATCTTAATTCTAAAACGATCTCTAACCATAACCCTAGACCTGATATTAGCCCTAGCCCTAATGAAGCCCTAACCCTAAAACAAACTCTAGCCCTATTTCTAGCCCTAATCTTTGCCTTAATCATAAACCTACCCTAACCATAGACCTAACCCTAATTTTCACCGTCGCTCTCATTCTAAAGCTAGCTATAACATCATACCTAACCATAACCATAAGCATAAACCTAGCCATAAACCTAGGCTCAGCATTAATATTAACCCTAATTCTAATCCTAGCCCTCATACAGCCCTAATTCTAAACCTAAATCTAACCTAACACTAACGGTAACTCTAACTCTCACCCTAGCTCTATCCATAGCTCTAACCCTATCCCTTATGATAATTCAAACCCTAGTCCTAACCATAGCCCTAACATTCACTGTAGCCCTAAACCTAGATCTAACCCTAACTCTAAATCTAACCCTAACCCTAAGCCTAAACCACAACCTAACACTAGCTCTAACCCTAACGCTAATTTGAAAATTAGCCCTAAGCCTAGCCCTAGCCCTCAAGACAAACTGAGCCATAGCACTGACCCTAAACCTTAACCTAAACTAAACCCTAACCCTACACCTAGCGCTAATTCGAGTTCTAACTCTAACCCTAGAACTAATACTAACCCTGACACTGACCTTAACACTAACCCTAGCTCTACACTTCACCCTATCCCTAAACCTAATCCTAACACTAGACCTCAACCTAAACCTAACTCTAAAACTAGCCCTAATTGTAATTCCAGTTCTTAAATTAGACATAGCACTAAACCTAACACAAAACCTAGCCCTAATCCTAGGCCTAACCCTAGCTTTAACAATAACCCTAACCCTGACCCTAACCTTACCCATATCCCTAGTTCTAATCCTAGCTTTAACCCTATTTCTTACACTTAGTCAAACCCTCACCTTATTGCTACCCTAGTCCTAACCTTATTCTATGCCTACCCCCAAACCTAACTCTATTACAAGTCCTAAAGCTAGCCCTCATTCTAGCTCTAAACTTAACCCAAACCCTAAACCTTATGCTGACCCTAATACTAAACCTAGATTTAAACCTGTGCTAACACTTATCCAAAACCTAACACTTGCCCTACCTGTAACCCTAACACTAAACCTAACATTAACACTAGCCAGAGGCATAAATCTAATCCTAAATATAGCCATAAGCATAGCCTTAGCTTTAACAATAACCCTTAACTGAAACCAAACACTAACTCTTCCCCTAAACCTAACCCTAGTCCTCATTCTTGACCTAAACCTAAACCTAATCCTAACCTGGACCCTGACACTTACTCTAACAAAAACCCTAACTCTAAACCTTATCCTAATCCAAAAATTAATATTAACACTAGACGAACTCTAAATTAGCCATAACCATATGTCTATCTCTTACATTACCCATATACCTAACACTAGCCCTAAACCTCACAGAAAACCTAGCCCTAATTGCAGCCCCAAATCAAATCCTAAGCATAGCCCTAACCCTAAACCTAGTCCTAACCCTAACCCTCTTTCTAGTCCTAACCCTAGTTCAAACCCTAAATCTTACACTAAATATAATCCTAGTCAAAACCCTAAACCTCAACCTAACTCTAGCCCTAATCCTAAATGTAACCATAGGCCAAACCTTAGCTTTAACTCTACCCATTACACTGACCATGAACCTAAAACTAATGCTTATGCTAGCCCTAAACCTAACCTTAACTCTTCCCTAGCACAGACTGTAACCCTAACCCTTGCCCTAGGCCTAAACCTGGCTCAATCCCTAACCTTTACACTTAACCTAACCTAAACACTAACCCAAGGCCTAACCCTAACACTAACCCCAACCCTAATTTTAACCTTAACCCTAGCCTTAACCCTAGTTAAAACTCAACCCAATAACCTAACACTAAACTCAACCCTAATGATAACACTAGACCTAAAGTTAAACCTACCCTAATTCTAAACATAAACCTAAACCTAAAACTAACAGTGATCCTAACCCTAACACTAAATCTAAGCTAGCTCAAACCCTAACCCTAATCCTAAACCTTAACCTAACACTAACCTAAACCTAACTCTAGCTTTAACTTGACAACTAAACATATTACCCTAACCCTAATGATAACCCTAGCCCTAACCGTTACACTAACCATGAACATAACCCTAGAAAAAAAACATAAATTAATCTTAGCCATAGCAAAAATCCTAGCTCAAACCCTGAACCGTTCCATAAACCTAATCCTAAGTGTAAACCTCACCCTAATGCTGACCCTAACCCTAATTCTAGCCCTTTTCCTAACCATTATCCTAGCCCTAAACCTAGGTCTAACCCTATAAATTACCCTAACAATAACCATGACCCTAATGCTAACTCTAGGCCTAAACCTAAACATATCAAAAACCGGAACCATATCCATTACCTGAAACCTAACCTGAACAGTAAACCTATCACTATCCATTATGCTAACCCTAATTCTCACCTTAATGCTAATTTTAGCCTTAGTCCTAAACCTTAACCTAACCAAAACCTGAAGCCGGACCCTGACCCTAAAAATTCCCTAGCCCTTAATCTGACCCTTTCCCTAAACATAACACTTTAATTTGACCTAGCCTAAACCTAACCCTAAAAATATCACTAACCATAAACCTAGATCTGACATTACACCTAGCCCTAATACGTGTCCTAAACGTAACACAATACCTAGCCTTAATCTTAGAATTAAATCTAGCCTTAATGCTAAACCTAACCCTAACCCTAACCCTAACCATAAAGCTAATCATAAAACTAGCCCTAACCCTAACCATAGCACTAAAACAAAACCAAGCAACAGGCCTAACACTAACCTTAACTTAAACCAAAACCTAGCACTACACCTAGATCTAACCCTAGCCCTAATTTGAGTTCTAATCATACCTTAAAAATAACCCTGAACCTGACTTATATCCTAACACTCATCCTAGCTCTAAACACCACCCTAAACCTAAACTGAATCCTAACAGTAAACCTAGCCCTAATTCGTGCCCTAACCCTAACCCTAAATATAACACTGACCTGACTGATATCCTAACAATAACCCTAGCTACAAATATCTCCCTAATTTTAAAACTAACCCTAACACTTGACGTATCTCTACTCCTAACCATAATTGTAACCCTTATATTAGCTGTTGCTGAAACCCTAGCCTTAAACATCACACAAAAATTAGCCTTAATATGAGCCCTAAACCAAGCTTTAACCCTAACCATAAACCTAACCCTAGCCCTAAACTTATGCCTTACTCAGAGCAAAACCTTAACACTAATGGTAACCGTATACCTGTCCCTAATCCTTTGGCTAACCAAATCCTAACCCTATTAATAGTCCTAACACTAGATTTCATTCTAGCTCTAATGCTATCCCAAACCATATCATAACCCTGACCCTTATTCTGACCATAACATAAACCCTAGGTCTAAACATGACCCTAACCTTAAACCAAACCCTAACACTAGCCCTAGTTGTAAACTTATACCTAAACCTAAACCTACCAATAGCTCTAGACCTAAGCCTAATCCTAAATCTAGGCTAAACTCTAGCTCTAGACCTAAACAAAATCCTAGCCCTAGCCCTAAAATAAACATTTACCTAACTCAAACACTAACTCTACCCTTAGACCTAAACCTAGACCTAATTATGGCTTTAACCCTAACTTTACCTCTAACCCAAACACTGACCCTTGCTTTAACAATATACATACCTCAAAACCTGAAACTAACCAAAACCTAAACCTAATTCTAGACCCAGCCATAACCTTAACCCTAAAACTAGCCCTAATCATAAGCCTAGATCTTACATTACCCTTAGCCCTAACCCTAGGCCTAAACCTACCTCTAAACATAGAGCTAATTTAAGGCCTAAACCTAGCCCTAAGCAGAATCCTAACCCTAAAACTAGCCCTATACATAACCCTAGCCCTCAACTTAGTCCTAAGATACCTCAAAGCCTAACCCTTACTCTAAATATAAGCCTAGACCTATCCCTAACTCTCACCCTAAACCTAGCCCAAACCCTAAACTTAATATAGCCCTAAACCTAGCTCTAAAACTACACATTATCCTAACCCTAAACCTAAACTTATCAATAAAACTAGCCCGTACCCAAATGTTAACCCTAACCCTAACCAGAAAAGTAACCATAGACAACCCTAAAATTAAACTCAGCATAACCCTAACTCTAGGTCAACCCATAAACCTACACATAAACCTAAACATAACCATAGCTCTATTCCTAAACCTATCACTAATTCTAACTCTAAACCAAATCTAAACCTAACATAACCCTTTCCATTACCTTAACCTTACCACTAATGTTAATGATAACCCTAGCCTTAACTCTAACCCTAACCCTAAACCTAACATAATCTTATCCCTAGAACTAACCCTAAACGTAGCCCTAACCCTAGATCAAAACCTAAACTTTATGCTAAACATAACCCTAAACCTAACCCTAACCCTAGTTCTAACACTAACTCTAACCCTAACTCAAGGCATATTTCTAATCATAACTCTAGTTCTAACACAAAGCTCTCACCCTATCAATTACCCTAACCATATCCCTTACCCTAATGCTAACCCTAAGCTAAATGCTAGCCCTATCACTAATGCTAAATCTATCAATTACCCTAAACCAAACCTGAACCTTAAAACAAACACTAACTGTACCCCTAAACCTAACACTAATGGTAATTTGAGCTGTAAACCTAAATCCTTACCTAAGCCAAATCCTAATCCTAATATTTCCTCGAGCTGTAAACCTGACCCTTACCCTAAACCTAACCCTTACACTAGACATAGCCATAAGCCTAACTCTAAAACTACCTTTAACCATAACCCTATACCTGATATTAGCCCTAGCACTAATCCTAGCCCTGAATCTAATACAAACACTAGCCCTCATCCTAGTCCTAAACCTAGCCTTTATCATAACCCTAACCCCAACCCTAGCCATAACCCTAAACCTACTCTAACCCTAACTGTAAACCTAAGCCTAGACCGAATCATAAACCAAAACCTTGCTTTAGTCCTTACCCTAGCTCAAACTCTAACAATTATGCTAAACTTAACACTAACCCTAGTCCTAAACCTAAACCTAAACATAACACTAACCCAACATCTAAACCTGTCCATTACCTTAAACCTTATATTAACCCTAATCCTAACCCTAGACTTAATCCTAAACCTAATACTATCCTTAGCACTAACCCTAGCTCAAACCCAAACCCATACCCTAAAGGTAACCTGAGAATTAACCCTAACCCTAACCCTAACACTAGTGCTAATCCTAAACATAAACCTAGTTCTAACGCTAGCTCTAACCCTATCTATTACCCTAAAGATAACCATGAACCTAATGCTAACCCTAACCTTAACCCTACTCATTACCCTAAATCTAATCTGAGCCCTAAACCTAACCTGAAGCCTAAACCAAACCTTATCCATTACCATAACCCTAACTCCAACCTAATGCTTATTTGAGCCATAACCCAAAAATTCAACCTATCCCAAACCCAAAACCTGACACTAACTATTATAAAACCCCTAGCTCTCAACCTGAACCTCACCCTAAACCTAACTTTGAAACTAAAACTAGCCATAAATCTTACCTGAAAATTATCCCTAACCATAACCCTAGACCTGATATTAGACCTAGCCCTATTTCTTGCAATAACCCTAACACAAATGCTAGCCCTTATCCTAGCCCTAAACCTAGCCTTGATCCTAACCCGAACCCTAACTTCTGCCCTATCCCTAATTTTATGCCTCACCCTATTTCTGAACCTTGTTATAATCCCATCCCTTCCCCCAAATCTAACCCTAACTTTACCTCTAGACTTAACCCTTACACTAATCCTAGTCCTGATCCTAGCCCTAATTTAGCCCTAACCCTGCCACTAGCACTAAGACTAACTCTAACTCTCGCCCCATCCCTATTCCTAGATCTAACCCTATCCCGTTCCATAAGCAGAACACTTACCCTAACCTTAGCACTAACACTAGCCCTAGCCCTAACCCTAGAACTAACCATAACTCTAAGTCCAACCCTAAACCTAAGCCTAAATCTCACACTAATACTAGCTCTAATAACACTAATCCTAAAACTAACCCTAATTTTGTTCAAGCACTAAAACAAAACCGAGCCAAAGCCCTAACCCTAACCCTTAACCTAAACCAAAACCTAACCCTACATGTAGCCCTAAACTTAGCCCTAATTCCAGTCTTAACCTAACCCTAAAAATAATTTTGAGCCTGACTATGACTTTACACTAACCCAGCTCTAACATCACCCTAAAAGTATATCAAAACCTAAAACTTGTACTAGCCTTAATCATAACCCTAAAAATAGCCCTAATCATAACTCTAGTTCTTACATTAGCCATAGCATTAACCTAACCCAAAATCTATGTCTAAATTGAGCCCTACACCTCGTTTTAACCCTAACCCTAGCCCTAACCTTTACTCTAAACCTAAACCTAACCCTAAATCTGACCCTAACCCTAAACCTAACTCTAGACTTAATCCTAACCATAATCCTAGACATAACACTAGCTCTAACCCTATCCATTACACTAAATATAACTCTAACCATAATGATAACCCTAGCCTTAAATTTAACCCTAACCTAAACCTATACCTGACACTAACTCTATTCGTCAACCTAGCACTAAACATAGCTCAAACCTTAACACTTACCCTAAACCTAACCCTAACCCTAGCCCTAATCCTCACCATAACCCTAGATCTGAACCTATCTATTACACTAAACATAAGCCTAACCAAATGTAGCTATAAACATAGCTCTAACCACACCCATTACCCTAATCCTAACTATAAACGTCATGATAACACTAGCCCTAACCCTAAACCTACTCTAACCCTAACTGTAAACGTAACCCTAGTCCTAACCCTAAACCTACACTAACCCTAACTGTAAACCTAACCCTAGACCTTACCGTAAATGTAACCCTTGCCATAGTCATAATCCTAGCTCAAACCCTAACAGTTATGCTAAACCTAACACTAACCCTAGTCCTAAACCTAAATCTAACCCTATCCATTTAGCCTAACCATAAATCTATCGCTAACAGTAACCTTATCCTTATCTAAACCTAACCTGAACACTAAACCTAACCCTATCAATTACTTTAACCCTAACCCTAATGCTAATTCGAGCCCTAAAACTAAAACAAAACCTAACCCAAACTCTGAGCAACACAGTGACTCTTATAACACACCTAGCTCTAAACTGACCCTTACCCTAAATATAACGCTCAAACTAGTCCTAGCCACAAACAAACCCTAACAATATCCCAACCATATCCCTAGACCTGACATTAATTCTTGCCTTAAACCTAACAAATACCTGAGCCCTCATCCTAGCCCTAAAACTAGACTTAATCCTAACCCGAAACCTAACCCTAGCCCAAACCCTAATTTCAACCCTCAATCTAGTTCTGAACCTAGGTTTAACCACATCATTTCCCCTATCCCTAACCCGAACCCTAACACTATCACTAACACTAACCCTAGCCCTAACCCTAGGCCTAATCCTAACACTAACAATAGCTCTACTCGTAGCCCTAATTTATTGCTAACTGTAACCCTAACTCTAACCCTAGCCCTAAGACTAACCCTAACTCTATCCCTAGACCTATTACTAGTACCAACCTTATCTAATGCCTAACCCTAACACTTGCCCTAACCTTAGTCCTAACCCTAGACATAGTCCTAAACACAGAAAAAACCCTAACTCTAAATCTAACCCTAACTCTAAACTTAAACCTCACCCTAACACTAGCCCTAACTCTAATTCTAATTTTAAAACTAGACCTAACCCTAGCCATAGCCCACAACAAAACTCAGCTATAGCCCTTTATCTAACCTAAACCAAATCCTGACACTACAGCTAGTCCTAACTTTATACCTACAACTAATAATGACCCTGACTCTGACCCTAAACTAACCCTATTCTAAATATCAAACTAACCCTAAACCTAACCCAAATACTAGACCTAGCCCTAATCCTAATCCTAAAACTATCTCTAACCATAAAGCTAGTTCTTATATTAGCCATAGCCCTAACCATAACACAAAATCTAGCGCTAATCTGAGCCTCAACCCTAGCTTTAACCCTAACCCTAACACTAACCCAAACCCTAGCTCTAAATCTATTCTTTACCCTAAGCAAACTCTCAACCTAATGCTACCCTAGTTCTAAACCTAATCCTCCGCTTACACCAAACCCTAACTATATTACTAGTCCTAACCATAGCCCTCATTCTATCTTTAAACCTAACCCGAAGCCTAAGCCTAACCCTTACCCTTAATTTTGACCCTAACACTAACCCTAGGTCCCTAAAGGCTGAACTTTACATTAAAACAAACCCTAACACTAGCCCTAAAAGTAAAACTATACCTATACCTAACCAAAACACTAGCAATAGACCGAAACATAATCCTAAATATAGCCATAAATCTAGCCGTAGTCCTAAACAAAAACCTAGCCCTAAACAAAACCTAAATATAGCCACAACTCTAGCCCTAGTCCTAAACAAAAACCTAGCCCTAAAATAATCATTCACCTAATGCAAAAACTAACCCTAGCCCTAGACCTAACCCTAGTTCTAATTCTGGCCCTAACCATAAATCCAATGCTACCTAAACACTGATGCTTACCCTAACACAAACCCTAGCTCTAAACCTTATCTTAATCCAAAATTTAAACCTAACACTAGACATATCTAAACCCCTAACCCAAAAAACTAGCCATAACCATAACCCTAGATCTTACATTACCCATAGCCCTCACACTAGCCATAAACCTCACACAAAATCTAGCCTTAATACAAGCCCTAAACCTAGACCTAAACATAACTTTAACCCTAACCCTACCACAAAACCTAAACCTAATTCTTGTCCTAGCCCTAATCCTAGCTCAAACTCTAACCATTACTCTAAATATAACCCTGGCTGTAAACCTAACCATAACTATCCCTAATCCTATGTGTAACCATCGCCCATATCCTAGCTCTAACTTTATCCATTACTTAAACATAACCCGAACCCTAATGCAAACACTAGCCCTAAACCTAACCATAAACTTAACCCTAACCATAGCCCTGATCCTCAACCTAACACTTGACCTACCATAACCCTAGTTCAAACCGTAACACTTACCTTAAACCGAACCCTAACACTAACCCTAGGAGTAACCCAAACCCTAGCACTAATCCTAACCTTAACATCCCTTCACATAAAACTAACCAAAACCCTAGCCCTAACCATAGACCTAACCCTAAAACTAATTATAGCACTAATCCTAGTCCTATTTGAACACTAAACTTAACCCTACCCCTAATTCTAGCCTAAGACTAACTCTAACTCACACCCTAGCCCCATTTATATTTATAACCCTATTCGTTACCATAACCCTCACAATAGCCCTAAACTGAGCCCTATTCCTAGCCAAAGCCCTAACCCTAGATTTATCCATAACTCTAAATCTAACCCTAAACTTAAGCCTAAACCTCATTCTACAAGTAGCTCCAACAATATTGCTTATCCTATAACTAGCCCTAATCCAAGCCCTAGCCCTAAAACAAAACCGAGCCATTGCTCTAACCCTAAACGTTAACCTAAACCAAACCTTATCCTATAACTAGCCATAACGCAAGCTCTAATTCAAGTCCTAGGCCTAAAACTAACCCTCACCCTGACTCATATCCAAGCACAAACCCTAGCTCTAAATATCACCCTAACCCTAAAACTAACGATAACACTAGACATAGCCAAAATCCTAACCCTAAAAGTAACCATAATTGTAACCCCAGTTCTTACATTGGCCTTAGCCAAACCTTAGCCCTAACTCTTAAAACAAAAATAGTCCTAATCTAAGCCCTAACAATAGATTTAACCCTAAACCTAACCTTAAATCTATCCCTAAACCTAACCCTAATCCTAGTTTTAAACCTAGCTGTGATCCTCTCGGTTACCCAAAGCCAAACCCTATTTATAAAGCTAACTCTAGGCCTAATCCTCATCCTTAGCCAAACCCAAACCATAACCCTATTACTAGTCCTAACAATAAACCTCTAGATCTAACCATAAACCAAAATCTCACCCTAACCTGACCCTAAAGTAAGTATAGGTCTAAACCTGACCCCAAACCTAAACCGAAACCTGAAACTAGCCCTACCAGTAAACTTATACCTAAACCTAAACCTAACCCTAGCCCCAGAACTAAACTTAATCCTAAATCTAGCTATTACTCTAGTCCTTGAACTAAACAAAAACTTAGTGCTTGCCCTAACAATAATCATTAACCTAAACAAAATACTAACCCTTCCACTAGACCTAACCCTAGTCTTATTCTGGCTTTCACCTTAACCCTAACTTTAACCTGAACACTGGCTCTGACACTAACATTAAACCTAGCTCTAAACCTGAACCTAACCCAAAAGCTAAACCTAACACTAGACCTAGCCGTAACCCTAATTCTAATACTACCTCTAAACACAACCCTAGATCTTACATTACACATAGCACTAACCCGAGGCCTAAACCTAACATAAAACTTAAATAAGCCTAACCCTAGTTGAGGCCCAAACCTACGTTAAGCATAAACATCACCCTAACCCTAACCCTAGTCTTAAACTTAACCCTAACCCTCACCTTAGTCCTAACCTTAGCTGAAAGCCTACCCCTTAGCCTAAATATAACCGTAGCACTATCCCTAACCATAACCCTAACCGTAGCCCTAATCCTAACCTTAATACTAGACTTAACACTAGCGCTATCCCTAGCCATTACCCTAAATCTAACCCTAACACTAATGATAACCCTATCCCTAACCCTAATTGAGACGCTAACCCAAATCATAAACCTAATCCTAGTCCAAACCCTAAACCTAAAACTTGCCATAGCCGTAACCCTAACTCAAACCCTAACTCTTACCCTAAAACCAACAGTAAACCTAGCCCTAAAATTAAACTTAAACCTAAACCTAAATTTAACCATAAAGCTAACCTTACATCTAACCCAATCTATTACCCTAAACCTAATTCTAAACCTAATGAAAACCCTAGCCATAAGCCTAAACATAACCCTGACCATAACACTAAACATAACCCTCATCCTAGACCTAACCCTTGCTCAAATCTAAACTTTACCCTAAATATAACATTAACCTTCCCCTAAGCTAGGGTTAATAGCCCTAAGCCCAAAACTAACTTAACTCTAGCCCTAATCCTAACCTAACCCTAGCCCTAACCATAAATTTAACCATATATATTATCTTATTTGAGTCCTAAACCTAACCCTAAAACTAACCCTTATGCTGACTCATATCCTAATAATAACCCTAGCTCTAAATATTACCCTAACCTTAAACCTAAACCTAACACTAGACCTACCCCTAACCCTAACACTAAAACTAACCCTAATTGTAACCCTGGCTCTTACATTAGCCAATGCCCAAATCTCGCCCTAACCCTAACACAAAACCAGCCCTAATCCGAGCTCTAAATTAATATTTAACTGTAAACCTAAACGTGACTCTAGCATTAATCCTAGCTCTAAGGCTATTTCTTAACCTAAGAAAAACCCTAACCTTAACCCTACTGGTAACCCTAGACCTATCTCTAATTAGGCTAACCAAAACCCTAACCCTATTAATAGTCCTAACACTAGCCCTCATTCTAGCTCTAACCCTATCCCAAACCCTAATGCTAACCCTGACCCTTATTCTGAACCTAATAGTAACCATAGGTCTAAAACTGACCCTAACCCTAGACAAACCCTAACACTAGACCTAGACTTAACCAAATTCTAAATCTAGCCTTAAATCTAACCCTAGACTTAAACATAAGCCTAGCCCTAGCCCTAACAATAATCTTTAACCTAACTCAAACACTAACCCTAATCCTAGACTTAAACATAGCCTAATTCTGGCTGCTACCCTATCACTAACTCTAGTCCAAACACTTACCTTGCCGTTAGAGTAAACCTATCTCTAAATCTGACCCTACCTAAAAATCTAAACCTAACACTAGACCCTTACCCTAGGCTTAAACCTAACACATAACCTAGAGCTAATTCTAGGCCTAAATCAAGCCTTAAGCATAATTCTAACTCTATCCCTAGTCCTAACCCTAACCTAACCCTTGCATTAGTCCTAATCCTAGCTCAAAGCCTAAATATTACTCTAAACATAAACCTACACCTATCTCTCAATGTAAGCCTACACCTAGCTCTAATTCTAACCTTAACTATAGCCCTAAACATAGCTCTAAAACTACCCATTACTCTAAACCTAAACCTAACCTTATTGATAATCCTAGGCTTAATGTTAAATCTAAACCTAACTGGAAAACTAATCCTAGACCTAACATTATTTTTTTAAATTTTTTAATATATTTTTTTTAATTTTTTTATTAGTTGTTCAAAACATTACAAAGTTCTTGACATATCATATTTCATACATTTGATTCAGGCAGATTATGAACTCCCATTTTTACCCTATATACATATTGAAGATTCACATCGGTTACACATCCACTATTTTATCTACCGCCATACTAGTGTATATTGTATTCTGCTGCCTAACCCTTACTATAAACCTAAACATAACCATAGCCCTAACTCTAAGTCTAAACCTTAATATAATTTTAAACATAGACCTAAATCTACACCTAATTATATATATTACCCTAACCCTAACCCTATCCCTAATGATGTCACTAGCCGTAATCCTAATCCTAACCTTATGAGTACTATAATCTTATCACTAGAAGTAACCCTAAACCTAACCCTCACCCAATTCTTAACCTATCTCAAAACCTAACCCTTATGCTAAACATAAACCTAAGCCTAACCCTAGTTTTATCCCTAACCCTAACCCTAATTCAAGACCTATTCTTAACCACAAACCTAGCCCTAAACTTAGCTCTACTCCTATCCATTATACTAACCATAATGCTTACCCTAATTTGAACGCTAGGCCTAACCTTAACCCTATCTCTTAATCTAAACCTACTGTTAAATCTAAGCAAAACCCTATCATCACACTAACCCACACCCTAGTGCTAATTCAAGCCATAACCCTAAAACCTAACCTCAAACAAACTCTAACACTGACCCTAAACCTAATAAATATCCTAGCTCTAAGGATGAATTTTACACTAAACCTAACCCTTACACTACACCTAGCCATACCACTAATCTTAAAACTATCCCCATTGATGAACTTAGACCTGACATTAGCCATAGCCCTAATCCTAAAACAAACCCCAGCTCTTATCCTAGCCCTAAACCTAGCCTTAATCCTAACCCTAAACCTAACTTTAGGCCTAACCCAAGAACTAAACCTAGCCCTAATCTTAGCACTAATTTAGTCCTATTCATAACCCTAGACCTAAGCCTAGCCCTATGACTAACTCTACTCTCACCCAAGCCCCATCCCTAGTTCTAACCCTATCCCTTACTGGAACCCTAATCCTAGACCAAAACCCAGCCCTAACCCTAGCCCTATCATTAGCTCTAGCCCTAACCTAGATCTAATTTTAACTCTAAATCAAACCCTAAACCTAAGCCTAACCCTAACACTATCCCTAACTCTAAATCTAAATCTAACCCTAGCCCTAAAACAAATCTGAGACACAGCCCTAACCCTAACCCTTAACCTATACCAACCCTTAACGCTAACTCTAACCTTAGCTCTAATTCTAGTTTTTCAGTGTAAACTAGAACTAACACTTACCCTGAATCTTACCATAATACTATCCGTAGTCTAAATATCACCCTCTTCCTAACACTAAACCTAAAACTAGAAGTACCACTAACCCTAAACCTAAATTTAACCCTAATTGTAACCCTGATACTTACATCAGCCTTACCTCTAACCCTAGCAATAACTTAACCCAAAACTTAGGCCTAATCCAAGCCCTAACTCAAGCTTTGATCCTAACACTAATCCTAAACCTAGCCCTAATAAAGACCATAAACCTAGCCCTAAAACTATCTCTAACCCTATCCATTGCCTTAATCATAACTTTAGGCCTAAACCTAACCCTATCCCTAATCCTAAACCTATGCATTATTCTAAACCAAACCTAAACCCTAAACCATATCCTATCATTACACTAACACTAAACATAATGCTAATTTAAGCCCTAATTTTAAACCTTAACCTATCCCAAACTTCTAACCCAGAAGTTTACCCAAGCTCTAAACCTGACCCTAACACTAAACCTAACACTTACATTACATGTAGCCATAAACCTATCCCTAAGACCATCTTTAAACATAACCCTAGATCTGATATTAGCCCTAGCCATAATCCTAGCCCTAACACTAAAATAAACCATAGCCCGCATCCTAGCCCCAAACCTAGCCTTAATCAATACCCTAAGCCTAACCATAGCCCTAATCCTAATTCTAACCTTCACCCTATCTCTAAACCTAGCTATAATGCCATTCCTTACCCTAAACTTAACCCTAACCCTAACCATAACTCTAGGCCTAAGGTGAACACTAATCCTACCCTAATCCTTGCCCTAATTTAACCCTATCACTAACCCTAACCATAACCCTAGCCCTAAGACTAACTCTAACTCACACTAGCTCTATCCCTACTTCTAACACTATCCATTAATATAATACTAGACGTAGCCCTAACACTAGCCCTAAACCTAACCATAACTATGGCCAAATCCTTATTCCTAGTCCTAACCCTAGATCTAACCCTAACTCTAAATCTAACGCTAACCCTAAGCCTAAGCTTAACATTAACACTAGCCCTAGCCCTAATACTAATCATAAAACTAGCCCTAACATTAACCTTTGCAGTAAAACAAAACAGAAAAATAGCACTAACCCTTAACCGTAACTTAAACCAAACCTTAACACTACACCTAGACCTAAACCTAGCCATAATTCGACACTTAATCTTAACCTTAATACTAACCCTAACTCTGACTCATATCCTAACACTCATCCTAGTGCTAAACATCACCCTAACCTTAAACCTAACCCTTACAGTAACCCTAGCCTTAATTTGAGTCCTAACCCTAACCCTAAAACTAAACCTGATCCTGAATATTAACCTAACACTAACACTAGCTCTAAATTTCACCCTAACCTTAAACTGAATCCTAACACTAGAGTTTTAACCCCTAACCATAACCCTAAAACTAACCCTAAAATCTATAGTTATTACATTAGCCATTGCTATAACCCTAACACAAAATCTAGCCCTAATCCAAGCCCTAAATCTAACTTTAACCCTAACCCTAGCCTTAACCCTAGCACTAACCCTATCTCTTAACATATGCCTAACCCTAAAACTAATGCTAATTATAATCCTAATTCTATTCCTTAACCTAAACCAAATCCTAACCCTGTTAATAGTCCTAAACCTAGTCCTTACTGGAACCCTAATCCTAGACCAAAACCCAGCCCTAACCCTAGCCCTATCATTAGCTCTAGCCCTAACCTAGATCTAATTTTAACTCTAAATCAAACCCTAAACCTAAGCCTAACCCTAATACTATCCCTAGCTCTAAACATAACCCAAACCCTAACCGTAACCCTGACCCTTATTCTGACCCTAACACTAATCATAGGCCTAAACCTGAACCTCACTCAAAACCGAACCCTACCACTAGCCATACTCCTAACCTTGTAACTAAACCTAACCCTAACACTAGCACTAGACCTAAAACTAATCCTAATCTATACATAATTCCAGCCTTAGACCTAAAGAAAAACCTAGCCCTAGCCCTAATAATAAACCTCAGCCTAAAGCCAAATACTAATCCTTCCCCTATTCTTAACCCTAGTTCTAATTCTGGCTTTCCCATTAACCATAACCCTAAATTGAACACTGACCCTGACAGTAACACTAACCCTAGCTCTAAACATCACCCTAACACTAAACATAACCCTAAAACTATACTTAGCTCTAACATAAACCCTAAAACTAGCCCTAATCATAGCAAAGTCCTTACATTTGCCATAGCCCTAACCTATTGCAAAACCTTGCCCTAACCCAAGCCCTACCCTAGCTTTAACCCTAAAACTAAACATAACCATAACCTTAGCCCTAGCCCTAAACCTAGGCCTAATCCTAGACCTAATCCTAAGCATAACACTAGCCCTATCACTAGATCTAACCTTATCCAATACTCTAATGATAACCCTAATGCTTCTGCTAACCCTAGGCCAAATCCTAATCCTATCCTTAATCTAAACCTATCCATTACCCTACACCTAACCTTAACTCTAAAAAATAAAACAATCATTAACCTGTCCCTAACTGTAATAATAACTCTAGCCTTAACACTAAATCTTAATCTAATAAAACCCTAACCCTGACCCTGACTCTAATAAAACCCATAGCTCTAAACCTGACCCTAACAAGAAACCTGACCCTTAAAATAGACCTAGCTATAAACCTTACCCTAAAACTCTCCCTAACTGAAACCCTAGACCTGACATTAGCCCTAGCTCTAATGCTAATCCTAATACTAACACAAACCTTAGCCCACATTCTAACCATAAACCTCAGCTTAATCATAAACCTATCCATAAGTATAACCCTAAATCTAATCCTCACCCTAGTACTAAAAGTAGCTATAATCATATCCCTTACCCTAAACCTAACTCTAACCCTAATCCTAACACTAACCCTAGCCCTAAATATAGGCCTTACCCTAACACTAACCCTAGTCCTAATCCCAGCCCAAATTTAGCCCTATAACTAACCCAACCTTAACCCTATCCCTAAGACTAACTCACACTTGTGACCTAGCCTTATACCTAGTTCTAACCCTATCCCTTACCATCACTTTATACCTAGTATTAATCTTAGTCCAAATCCTAGCCCTATCCTTACACCTAGCTCAAAGCCTAGATCTGAACCGAAGTCTAAATCTAACACTATCCCTTACCATCACCCTATGCCTAGCCCTAAACTTAGCCCAAATCCTAGCCCTATCCTTAGCCCTAGCTCAAAGCCTAGATCTAAACCTAACTCTAAATCTAACCCCAAACCTAAGCCTAAACCTCACACTAACACTAGCCCTTATCCTAAAACTAGCCCTAACTCTACCCATAGCCCTAAAATAAAACCAAATCATAACCCTAAACCTACACCTAGACCTAATCCTATCTCTAATTCTAGTCCTAACCCTAACCTGAAAACTAATCTGGACCCTGACTCTGACCCTAACATTAAACCTATCTCTAAACATCATTATAACCATAAATTTAACACTAACACTAGACATAGCCCTATCCCTGACCCAATCACTAGCTCTAATCATAACACTACATTGTACATTAGCCATAGCCTTAAACCTAGCCCTAACCTAACCCAAAACCTAGCCTTAATCCGAGTCCTAAACCTAGTATTTAATATTTATATTTTTTAAGTTTTGGTGGACACAACATCTTTATTTTATTGGTATGTGGTGCTGAGGATCGAACCAAGAGCTTTGCGCATGCCAGGCGAGCACACTACTTCTTGAGCCACATCTCCAGCTGCTAAAATAAACCTAGCTTTTACCCTAAATATAAATCTAATGCTAACCCCCAAAAGCCCTAATCCTATACATAAACCTACCCATAATCTGAGGTCTAACCCTATCTATTACCCTAATGATAACCCATTATGCTAACTGTAGGCCTCACCCTAAACCTATCCATTACACTAAACCACACCTAAACTCTAATCCTAACACAAACAAAAACCCTAACCCTATACATAAACCTACCCCTAATCATAGGTTTAACCAAATCCATTACCATAATGATAATCCCATGCTAAGGCTAGCCCTAACCATAACCCTGTCCATTACACTAAACCACACCTAAACCCTAAACCTAACCATTTCATTACCTTAACCCAAAACCCTAATTATAATTCAAGCCCTAAACCTAAATGCTAACCTAACCCAAACCCTCACCTTGATCCTGACAGTAATAATAACCCTAGATCTAAAACTGACCCTTAGAATAAACCTAACCCCCACACTGGACCAAGCCATAAACCTAATACTAAATCTATCCCTAACTTTAACCCTAGACCTGACATTAGCCCCAGCCCTATTACTAGCCCTAACCCTAACACAAACATTAGACCTCATCCTAGCCCTAAACCTAGATTTAATCATAACACTAAACCTAACCCTAGCCCTAACCCTAATACTAAATCTTGCCCTAGCCCTCAACTAGCTATAACCCAATACCTTAACCTAAATGTAATCCTAACTCTTACCCTAACCCAAGGCCTAAACTTAACACTAATACTAGCCCTAATTTAGACCTATCCCTAACCTAACCCTAAACCTAACCCTAAGCCTAACCCTAGCACTAAGACTAACTCTAAATCTCATATTAGCCCTATCACTAATTCTAACTCTATAACTTACAATAATCCTAAACCTAACCCAAACCTTAGTCCTAACCCTTGTCCTATCCTTAGCCCTAGCCCTAACCATAGATCAAAACCTAACTCTAAATCTAAACCTAAACTGAATCATAAGCCTAACCGTTATAAATACATGCATATTTAGACTCTGTGTCTACAGATGTTGGCTTCAATTATTATTTTGAATATACTCTTTAGTTTCATAAAAGGCACACCATTTCTGGTGGTGTATAGAGAACTGAGGGAGATAGGTAGGATGCTGTGTTAAGGCGGAAAGGAATGAGGGTATGTGATTAATCTAACTTAGCAACTTTGGAAGATAAATCTACTGAATAGAGAGGGGAATTTATGGAATAAGGTATAAATTCAAACTCCTTATCTGTATTCAAAAATTACCCTATGTATAAATAGTAAAAGTTAGGAGGCTGAAAGTGGGATAGAAGGAGAAAGAAAAAAGAAGAAAAAAAAATAACAAGAAAAGAAAGAAAGAGAGAGAGACAGGAAATAAGAGCAAATAAAGAGGGGGTGGGGTGAGGTCTATGCAATTCCTCTATATTATACAATTCTAGTGATTCAGTTCTTAAAGTCCAATTTCATGAATAGTACTTATTTTCACATATGTTGAGGTTGTGAGGACCAGAGGGGAAAGGATAGAGGAGAATGGATGATAAGAGCAAGAAAAGAAAAGTAAAAAAAAAAAAAATGTATCTCAGAATTCTGTTTTCTTTCTTGCAGTAGGTGGAGTTGTCTATTCCTCGCTTGAGTCTCTGTTCTTAGGGTGGTGGAAGTAGCCAGGGGAGAGGGCTTGAGCTTCTACCTGGAGCCTACATACTCTTAGTCTTGAATTGGAAACCAGGTGCCTGCAGAGTTGCTATTCCTCATTGATAGCTATATTCCCCAAAAGCTTGTGAGAAAAATCGAGTTATCACAGCTGGAGGTAGGGGAGTTTGAAACCACATACCTGATAAGCTGCAGAACCAAGCTGATAGCCACGCCCACTGATAGGTGGAAAGTAAGGTTTTGCAAGATTTCATCTATTACCCATGTATGGTGTTTGGTGAGGTGGGTCGTTCTGGAGTGACCTTGTGCTGTGTCCAGAACTCAGTCTGGTGACCTGAAAGTAAAGCCTATGTGTTCTGTGCTGCCTTACATCTGTGCAGAGAGCGCATGTGTGGTGAGACTGCTGTCTGCACCCAGAGAAACTGCGCAGCTGAGCCTTCCATCTCCGACGAGAGTACCCATTTGGCCCTACTTTTCTTTAAATTTTTATGATACTTGGCAGGATTCATCTTTGACTTAGCCTTACTATGCCCTACAGGCTTGGGCCTTGTCGATTCAATGGTTCGCTGTCAGGAACAGTTTGTATTTTAAGGTTTCTCTTCATTATGGCTTATTGATGTGAATGAAAATTGAGCTGGAAATCAAACAGGGTTGGCAGGAGTTGCTTGAAACTTCACACAATCAGTTTTCAGTGGGCACTCTCTGGTTTCTTTCTTTTGAAGGTAGGCCAAAGACGAAGCATGCAAAAGAAACTGTATCTGAGAGCCTTTAAGGAGAAAAGAGTGAAATGCGTATGTACAGAGATAAGTCTACCAATAATTGGCTAAGATTTTTTTTGATACTAGACAGTATTCATCTTTTAGCTTGCTCCACTAGGCTTCTGAAAGTTGGCACTTCTAGGATCAATGGTTCTCTAAACAGGCAAGTGTTTATGTTACGGTTAGGGTTAGGGCAAGCTTTGAGCTAGTGTTAGGGTTAGAGTTTGTTTTGTTCAAATTTCTTTGATAATGGGAAGATTTATCTTTTACTTAGCCTTACTATTTTCCCCAGTTTTGTGTCTTATTTGTTCAATGGTTCGCTGTAAGGAATAGTTTGTTTTTAATGTCTCACTTCATTTTGCCCATATGGGTAAATGAGAATGGAACCGGAAATCGGAGGGTTGGTGCTAGCTGGTTGAAACTTCACACACTCAATCAGTTGTCTGTGGACACTCTCTGGTTTCTTGCTTGTAAAAGCAGAGATAAGCTGAAGCATGCAAAACAAGTTTATCCAAGAGCACTTTAGGAGTAAACAGGGCAATATGCATGTACTGAAATACCTCCCCCAATTATTTGGTCAGAATTTTTGATACTGTGCAGGATTCATATGTAAGCTTTCCCCACTAGTCTCCACAAGTTTAAAACTCTTATGATCAAAGGTTCTCTTAACAGGTTAGGATTAGGGTTATGGTTAGAGTTAGGGTTAGAACTAGTGTTAGGGTAAGAGTTAGTTTTTTCAATCTTTTGCATGCTGGGCAGGATTTATCTTTTACCTATTCTTAGTATGCTCCACATGTTTGGGACTCCTAGTAAAAGGGTTTACTCTCAGAAGCAGTTTTAATTTTCATGTTTCACTTCATTTTGCCCTACAGGAGTGAATGCCAATGGAGCTGGACTCAAACAGGATTTGTGCTAGCTGCTTGAATCTTTACACACTCAATCAGTTCTCAGGGCACATTCTCTCATTTGATTCTTGTGGTAGTATCCCAAACCTGAGTTAGAAAGAAACAGCTTTATCTGTGAGCACTTTAGGAGCAAGCTTCATATTTTTGCATGGATTACTTTGATATTGTACAGGATTCATCCTTTTCCTAGTCTTAGTAAGATCTCGAAGTTTGGGTTTTCAAGGTTTGCCAGTTCACTTTCAGGAACTGTTTGAATTTTTAGGTTTCACTTTACTAAGGCCTATAGACGTGAATGAAAATGGACCTGGAAATCAGAGTTAGTACTAGCTGCTTGAAACATCACACACTCAATCAGCTCACTGTGGGCACTCTCTGGTTGTTCCTTGTGAAAGTACCTTAGTCTGAAACATGAAAAACAATTTATCCATGCACACTTTGAGAAAAAAACATGAAAATAGGAATGTACTAAAATACCCCCCCCCCAATTTTTTATCAAATATTTTGATACTGCACAAGATTTATCTGTTAAGTTGTGCCACTAGCCTCCCTAAGTTTGGGACTTCTATGATCATAGGTACTCTATACATGTTAGAATTAGGTTAGGGTTGGGTTATATCTAGGGTTAGAGTTAGAGTGAGTTTTGTTCAAATTCATTTGATACTTGGCATAATTCATCTTTTACCTAGTCTTACTATTTTCACCAAGTTTGGGCCTTACCCCTTCAATGGTTTGCTGTCAGGAACAGTTTGTATTTTAAGGTTTCCTTCATTTTGACCTATACGGGTAAATGAAAATGGAACTAGAAATCAAACAGGGTAGGTGCTTGCTGCTTAAGACTGCACACACTCAATCAGTTAAATTGGCACTCTGGTTTCTTCCTTGTGAATGATTCCCAAAGCTTAAGCATGCAAAACATCTTTATCCAAAAGTACTGTTGGAGACAATATGGAAATATACATGTACTGAACTACCTCCCATATTATTTGGTCAGATTTCTTTGATACTGCACAAAATTCATCTGTTAGCTTGCCCCACTAGGCACCCTTAATTTGGGACTTCTATGATAAAAAGTTCTCTAAACAGATTATGGTTTGTTTATGGGTAGGGTAAGGGCTACGCTTAAACCTAGTGTTATGGTTAGAGTCAGTTTTGTTCATGTATCTTTGATGCTGGGCAGGATTCATCTTTTATCTAGCCTCACTATGTTCCCTGGCTTGCGCCTTCTCAGTTCAATGGTTCGCTGTCAGGAAGAGTTTGTATTTTAAGGTATCACTTTATTTTGAACTATTTTTTTTGAAGAGAAATGGAGCACAAAATCAAATAGGGTTGGTGCTAGCTGCTTGAAATTGCACATATGTAATCTGTTCTCTGTGGGCACTCTCTGGTTTGTTCCTTGTGAATGTTGCCCTCAGCTCAATCATGCAAATCAACTTTATCCCAGAGAAATCAAGGAAATATGCATGTACTTAAACACTTCCCTCAATTATTATCTCAGATTTCTTTGATACTGTGCAAGATTCATCTGTCAGCTCTTCCCATTAGGCTCCCTTAGTTTGGGTCTTATATGATCAATGGTTCTCTAAACAGTCTAGCATGAGCTGTAGGGTTAGGATTAAGGATAGATCTAGTGTTAGGTTTACAGTAGTTTTGTTCAAATTTCTATGATAGTAGGCAGGATTTATCTTTTACCTAGCCTTACTAGGTTCCCCAGGTTTGGGCCTTCTAGGTTCACTGGTTTCCTGTCAGTATTTCATTTTTTATTTTGAGGATTCCCTTCATTTTGATCTATATGGGTAAATGGAGCTGGAAATCTGGAAATCAAACAGGGTTTCTGCTAGCTGCTTGAAACTTCACACTCTCAATCAGTTCTCTGTGAGTATGCTCTGGTTTTATTCTTGTGAAAGTATCCCAAAGATGAAGCATGCAAAAACAGCACTATGCAAGAGCATTTTAGAAGACAAAAGGAAAATATGCATGTACTGAACTACCTTCCCCAATTATTTGGTTAGATTTTTTGATAATGGGCATGATTCATCTGTTAGCTTATCTCACTAGGCTCCTCAACTTTGAGACTTCTATGATCAAAGGTTCTCTAAACAGGTTAGTTAGAGTTAGGTCTAGTGTTAGGGTTAGAGTTTGTCTTGTTCAAATTTCTTTGATACTAGGCAGGATACATTTTTACCTAGCCTTATTCTTTTCCCAGGTTTCAGCCTTCTCGGTTCAATTTTTTGATGACAGCAACAATTTATATTTAATGGATTCACTTCATTTTTACCTACATGGGTAAATGAACATGGAGCTGAAATCAAATCAGGTTGGTGCTAACTGCTTGAAACTTCACATTCTCAATCAGTCCTCTTTGGGCACTCTCTGGTTTGTTCCTTGTGAAATTAGTAAAACCTTAAGCATGCAATACAAATTTATCTGAGAATACTTTAGGAGAAAACAGGAAAATATTCATGTACCGAAATAGCTCGCCCAAATATTTTGTCAGAATTCTTTGAAACTGCCCATGATTCATCTGTAAGCTTGCCACACTGGACTCCCCAATTTTGAAACTTCTATGATCAAACGTTCTCTAAACAGATTAGGTTTAGGGTTAGACTTAGTGTTAGGACTAGGTTTAGACCTGGTGTTAGGGTTAGAGTTAGTTTTTTTAAAAAAATTCTATGATACTGGGCAGGATTCACCTTTTTCCTATTTTTACTATACCCCAAATGTTTGGGCCTCTTACATAAAAGGGTTTTATCTCAGAAAGAGTTTCAATTTTCATGTTTTTCTTCTTTTTCCCCTATAGAGGTGAATGGAAATGAAGCTGGAAATCAAACAGGGCTTGGGCTAGCTGCTTGAAACTTCACACACTCAATCAGTTCTCAGTGAGCATTCTTGTTTTGTTTCCTGTGAAGTATCCCTAAGCTGAAGTAGAAAGAAACAACTTTATCTCTGAGTGCTTTAGGAGCAAGCAAAATACACATGGACTGAAAGAGCTTTGAATTTTTTTTTTTTTTTTTGTCAGATTACTTTGATACTGTGCAGGATTCATTTTTTACTAACATTAGTAGGCTTCCTATGTTTGGGCATTCAAGTTGCAATGGTTCAGTGTCAGGAACATTTTGAATTTTTAGTTTTCATTATGTTTTCATTATAGCCTATAGATTTGTATGGAAATGAAGCTGGAAATCAAACAGGGTTGATGCTAGCTGCATGAAACTTCAGACACTCAATCACTTCACTGTGGGCATGCTCTGGTTTGTTCCTTGTGAAAGCACCTTAAGCTGAAGCATGAAAAAAAAAAAAAAAAACAATTTATCCAAGAGCACTTTAGGAGAAAGCAGGGGAAATAGGCATGTACTGAAACACCTTCCCCAATTGTTGGTCAAAATTCTTGATACTGGGCAGGATTCATTGTTATCTTGTCCTACTAGGCACCCCAAGTTTTTGACTTTTATGATCAAGCTCTATAAACAGAGAAGCTTTAGTTTGGGGATTAGGATTAGGGCTAGTATTAGAACTAATGTTTGGGTTAGAGTTAGTTTTGTTCAAATTTCTTTGATAATGGTCAGAATTCATCTTTTATCTAGCGTTACCATGTTCCCATGTTGGGCCTTCTCAGTTCAAGTTTCACTGTCAGGAACAGTTTTCCTTTTAAGGTTTAACTTCATCTTGACTTCTATGGGTTAGGTTTAGAGTTAGAGCTGTGCCTTGGGTTTTTTAGGGCTAGGGATAGGTTTAGGGCTAGATTTTGAATTAGTGTTAGGGTTAGGGCTGGTGTTAGGGTGAGGTTTAGGCTTAGGGTTCGTGTTAGATTTAGAGTTAGGGTTAGATCCGGATTTCGGATTAGGGATAGGGTTAGTGTTATGGTAAGAGATAGGGTAAGAACTAAGAACACGACTAGGACGAGAGTTAGATTTAGATTTAAGACTAGGCTTAGGGTTAGGCTTAGGGTTAAAGCTAAATTATGGCTAGAATTAGGGCTAGGGTTAGTGTTAGGTTTAGGCCTAGGGGTAGTGCTAGTTTTAGATTAGCATTGGGGTTAGGATTAAGTTTAGGGGAATGGGTGGGGTTATAGCTAGCTTTAGGGCTAGGGTGAGGGTTAGAATTAGGATTAGGGCTAGGGTTAGTTATTAGATTAGAATTAAGACTAGGTTTAGGGCTAGGGTTTCTCTTAGGTTCAGGGCTAGAACTAGGGCTAGATCTAATGTAAAGTCTAGGCTTATGATTAAGGATAGGTTTAGGGTTAGGTTATGGCTAGGTCTAGTGTCAGAGCTATGTTTATGGTAAGGGTCAGGTTTACAGTTAGGGGTATTTTTAGGGCCATGGTCGGGGTTTGCATTTGGTATAGGTCAAAGTTTAGGTTCAGGACTTGAATTAGTGTTAGGTTTAGTCTTAGGGTTAGGGTAATGGACAGGGTTAGGTTTAGGTTTCAGTTAAGGTTTAGGGTAATGAATGGTTTAGGTTTAGCAATAGGGTTAAGGTTAGCATTATGTTAGGGTTTTGTTTAGTAAAATGGATAGATTTAGAGCTAGGGTTAGGGATAGGTTAAGGTTTAGGTTAAGTCTAAATTTAGAGTTAGTTTTAGGGATAGATCTAGGTTGGGTTTCTGGTAAGTGTTAGGTTTAGGTCTATTATTATGGTTAGGATAAGGGTTAGTGTTTGAGCTAGGTTAATTGCTAGGGTGAGGTTTAGGTTTATGTTTAGGTCTAGGGATATGTTTAGGGTTACAGTTTTGTTTAGGGTTCAGTTATGGCTAGATATTTTATTACAGTTAGGGTTAGGTTTAGTGTAATGGATAATGTTAGATTCAGGGTTAGAGTTAGGGTTAGAGTACGGATTTGGGCTAGTCTTAGGATAAGGTTTAGTGTAAGACTCAGCTAGGGTTAGGGGTGTGGTGAGGTTTATGATTATGTTTAGGTCTTGGTATACATTTATGTTTAGGGTTAGGGTTAAGTTTAGTGTTAGTGATAGGTTTACAATTAGGGTTAGGGTTAGGGTTAGGGTAATTGACAGGTTTAAAACTGAAGCTCGAGCTAGGATTAAGGTTAGGGTAAGAACTGTGGTTAGGGTTATGGTTTAGGATAGGGCTAGTGTAATGCTTAGGGTAAGAGTTTGGCTTTGAGGTAGGGTTAGGTCTAAGGCAAGGGTTAGTGTTAGGGTTAGTTTTAGGGTTAGGGTTACACTTAGGTCTAAGTTTAGGCCTAGTATTATGGCTAGGTTTTGTGTTAGGTTTAGGGATAGTGTTAGGACTATGGTCAGGGTTAGGGCTACTGCTAGGGTTAAGATTAGCATTAAAATAGGGTTAGGGGTATTGTTCTATTTAGTGCTAGTATTAGGGACAGGGTTATGGCTCGGTCTAGTATTAGGATTAGGTGTTGGTTTAGGGTCAGGTTTAGAGATAGGTTAATGTTAGCATCAGGGTCAGTGTTCTGGATAGGATTAGGGTTAGGGTTAGAGCCAGAATTAGGAGTAATGTTAGGTCTATGGGTAGGGTAAGTGTTTAGTTTAAGTTAAGGGTCATTGTTAGGGCTAGAGCTAGGATTTTGTTTACGTCTAGGGCTAGAGTTATAGCTATATTTAGGATTAGTTTTGGGTCTAGATCTATGTTAGGGTTAGGTATAGGTATACGCTTACTGTTAGGGCTAGTGTTAGGGTTAGTGTCAGGATTATACCTAGGGTTATTGTTAGGATCAGAATAAGGGTGATGATTAGGGTTTGAACTAGAATGATGGCTAGGGTTAGGTCTAGTACTACTGTTAGTATTTAAGTTAGGCTAAGGATTAGTGTTAGGACTAGGGTTAGAATTTGGTTTAGGGTTTGGTTATGGTAAGGCATAGGGTTAGAGCTAGGATTAAGGCTCGGGTTAGGATTAGGGTTATGGCTAATGTTAAGGTTAATATTAGGGTTTCAGATAGGGTTAGGACTAGAATTAGGGGTAAGATTTGTATTAGAGTTAGGGCTAGGTTTATGACAAGGACTAATCTATTAACTAGGGTTAAGATTAGGTCTAGTTTTAGTGTTAGGGTTAAGTCTTGGTCTGGTGTTTTGGTTAATTTAAGTTTAGAGTGATGTTTAGAGCTAGGATTAATGTAAGGATCATTGTCAGGGTCAGGATTATTTTTAGAGTTAGGGTTAGGGCTAGGTATAGGTTTATGATTTGGTTTAGGTTAAGGGCTAAGGATATGGCTTGTTTTTTTTTTTATTTTTTATTTTTTTTTTTTTAACTAGGGCTAGGGATAAGGCAAGTTTTAGAATTAGCATTATTGTTAGGGCTAGTGTTAGGGTTTGGTTTAGGATTATGCTTATGGTTAAATTTAGAATTCGGTTTAAATTTAGAGTAAGGTTTAGATACAGGGTTGGGATAGGGCTAAAGATAGAACTAGAGATAGGGCTAGGGCAAGAGTTAGAGTTAGGTTTAAGGCTAGGATTAGAGTTAGAATAGGACTAAATTAGGATTAGTTCTAGGCTTAGTGTTAGGGTTATGCCCAGAGTTACGGCAAGGTTTATGGTTAGATCTAGTTTTAGGGATGGGGTTATAGCTTGGTTTAGGGCTAGGGCGAGTGTTAGAATTATGGTTAAATTTCGGGTTATGGTTTGGGTTAGAATTAAGGCTAGATTTAGGGCAAGGATTAGGGATAGGGATAATTCCAGGTCCAGTTAAAGATAGTTTAGGGTTAGGTTAGATGTAGTGTAAGGGTTAGGTTTAGGGTTAGGGTCTCGTTTAGAGCTAAGGGTATTGTTTGTGTCAGCGTCGTGATTAGTGTTTGGGATAGGTTAAGGTTTAAATGTAGCTCTCAAATTAGCATAGGTTTAGGATTAGGGTAATGATATAGTTAGGATTAAGTTTCAAGATAGGTTTAGGGTTATGGATAGGGTTAAGAATTTTGGATATGGTAATGGTTAGGCCTAGGGTTAGCCTTAGGGTTAGGATTATTGTTAGGGTAATGGATAGGGTTAGAGCTAAGGTTAGATCTATGGTAATGGTTATTATTAGTGCTAGATTTAGTGTTACGTTTAAGGTTAGGGTTAAAGAATGGTTTAGGACTCAGATAAGGCTAGGTTTTGGGTTAAGTTAGGCCTAAGGTTAGGGCTATGGCTAATATAAGTACTGGGTAACAATTAGGGCTAGTTTTAAGTTTAGGTTTAGGGTAAGGGCTAGGTCCAGTGTTATGTTTAGGGTGATGTTTAAACTTAGGGTTAGTTTTAGCATAAGAATCAGGGTTAGGGTTAGTTTTAGAGTTCTGATTAAAACTAGAATTAGGGCTAGGGTTAGGGCAAGGTGTAGGGTTAGGTTTTGGTTTAGGTTAAGGGTTAGGGATAGGGCTAAGGCTCGATTTTGCATTAGGGCTAGGGCTAGAGTTAGGGTTAGTTTTATGAATAGCGTTAGGATTAGGGTTAGGGTTAGTGTTAGGTTTAGGCTTAGGCTTTGCCTTAGGGTTAGATTTAGAGTTAATTTTAGATATAGAGTTAGGTCTAGGGCTAAGGAAATCGCTAGGGTTAGACCTAGGGTTAGGGATAGCTTTAGAGTTCCAGTAAGGTATAGGTTTAGAACTAGTTTTAGGGCTAGGAAAAGAGTTAGACTTAGTTTTAGAGCTAGAATTAGTGTTAGGGTTAGGGATAGGGCTAAGTTAGGTCTATGATTAGTGATATGGTTTGTTTTAAGTTAGGCCTAGGTTTAAGGTTAGGGTTATGAATAAGGCTATGTTTAGTTATAATATGGGCTAGGGTTTGTATTCAAGTTAGGACTAGGATTATATATAGGGCTAATGTCAGGTTTAGGGTTATGGTTATGGGTAGTTTGAGGGTTAAGTTTTGGCTAGGTCTAATGTAGGGTTTAGATTTAGAGTAAAAGTCAGGTTAGAGTTAGGAGAATTATTAGCGTCAGGTTCATGGTTAGGGTTTCTATTAGGTTTGAATTTAGGGTTAGGGCTCAAATTAGCACTTGGGTTACTTTTAGGGTAATGATAGGGTTAGATTTAGAGTTCAGGTTAGGTTTAGAATAATTGATAGGGTTGGGGTTAGTGAGAGGTTTAGCATTAGGCCTAGGGTTAGTATTAGGGAAAGGTTTATGTTTAGGGTTAGAATTAACGTTAGGGCTATGGTTATGGCTAGGTTTAGGTCTTGAGATAGGGTTGGGCCTAGCATTAGCATTTGAATATGGGTTATGATTAGGGTAATGGATACAGGTAGAACTAAGGATATAGCTAGATTTATGGTTAGGATACGGTCTTGATTTAGTTTTAAGGTATGGGTTAGAACTAGGGTTAGGGTTAGTGTTATGTTTAGTGTAAGAGTAAGGTTTGAGCTATGATAAGGTTTAGAGCAAGGGTTAGATTCTGGGTTTTTTTAGGGATAGGATTACAGTAGGTTTAGGGTTAGGGTTAGGGGAATGGTTATAATTAAGTTTAGGTTTAGTGTTAGGGTAATGAATATGGTTAGATGTAGGTTTAGGGTTAGGGACAGGGCTAGATTTACGTTTAGGGTTAGGGTTATGTCTATGGTTATGCTTAGGTTTATGGTAAGGGTTAGGGTTTGATTCATGTTTTGGGCTATAGTGAGTAATAGTTTAGGGTTAGGTCTAGGGTTAGTTTTCTGTTTAGAGTTAGGATTATGGTTAGGGTTAAGGCTAGGATTACATTTAGGATTAGGGTTAGGGTTAGGGTAATGGGTATGTTTAGAGCTAGGTTTAGGGCTTGTGTTAAAGTTAGGATTAGAACTAGGTTTAGGGTTAGATTCAGGGATAGATCTAAGATTATGTTAATAGTGAGGTTTAGGATTTGTGCTAGGGTTAGGACTAAGGTGAGAGTTAGGTTTGAGTTAGGGCTAGGGTTAGGGTTATGGTTAGGGTTATGCTTAGGGCTAGGTTAAAGCCTACGATTAGGTCTAGGTTTTGTGTTAGGTTTAGGCCTAGGGTTAAAACTGAGGGTAATGTAAGATCTAGGATTATGATTAGGTTTAGTTTTAGCATTAGGGTTATGCCAAGATCTTCTGTTAGGTTTAGATTTTCAGTTAGAGTCAGGTTTAGAAGTAGGTTTACTGTTAAATGCAGTGTCAGTGTTTGGGTTAGAGTTCAAGTTAGGGTTACAGCCGGAATTAGGAGTAGGTTTAGGTCTAGGGGTAGGGTTATTTCTTTTTGTGTTAGGATAAGTGTTATTGTAAGGCCTAGGACTAGGTATTTGTTTAGGTCTAGGGCTAGAGATAAGGCTAGATTTAGGATTAGGTTTAGGTCTATGGCTAGAATTAGGTTTTAGTCTAGTGCTAGGGTAAGATTTAGAACTAGGGTTTGTGTTAGGGTCAGGATAAGGGTCAGGGTTAGCATAAGGGTTTGGGAAAGGATTAGAGTTAGAATGAGGGCTAGAGTCAGGACTATTAATATGGTTTGAATTTTTGTTAGCCTAAGGATTAGTGATAGGTCTAGGTTTACCAGTAGGTTTAGGATTTCACTTAGGGTAAAAGAGAGAGTTAGAGCTAGGGTTAGGGCTAGAGTTATGGTAGGGTTAGGGTTAATGTTAGATTGAGGGTTCAGATTAGGGCTAGTTTTGTGTTAGGGTTAGGACTAGGGTTAGAGCAATCTCTAATATAAGAACTAGGGTTTCAATTAGGGTTAATTTTAGGGTTAGGGTTAAGGGTAGGGGTAGTTTTCATTTTAGGGTTAAATTTAAGGTTAGGGTGATATTTAGAGCTAGGGTTAGTTTTAGGATATGAGTCAGGGTCAGTGTTAGGGTTAGGACTCAAACAAGGGGTAAGGTTACTGTTAAGTTTTGGTTTAAGTTTAGGATGGTGTTTTGAGCTAGGGTGAGTTTAGCATATGAGTCAGTGTCAGATATACATTTAAGGTTAGGTTTAAGACTCAAATTAAGGCTATAGATAGGTCTAGGTGTAATGTTAGGGTTTGGTTTAAGTTAGGTTTCAGGTTAGGGCTATTGCTCGGTTTTGTTTTACTGCTAGTGGTAGGGTTAGGGCTAGTTTTATGATTAGCATTAGGATTAGTTTTAGTGTTAGTGTGAGTCTTAGATTTAGGATTAGTGCTAGGACTAAGGATTGGAAAATGGTCAGGGCTAGGGTTAGAGTTATTGTAAGGGCTAGGATTAGAACTAGTGATAGGGATAGTATGAGAATTATTGTTAGTCTTAGGGCTAAGGTTAGGATTAGGGTTAGGGATAGGGCTAAATTATAGCTAGGATTAGGTCTACAGTTAGTGTTCAGTTTAAGTATAGAATTACAGTTATATTTAGCATTTAGTTTAGGGTTAGCTAGGATAGTTTTAGAGATAAGGTTATGTTTAGAATAAGGGTTAGGGTTAGGGTTATTATTTAAGGCTAGGTATAGGGCTAGGATGTGGGCTAGTTTTTGTTTTACGGTTAGGGCTAGAATTAAGAGTATGGCTAAATTCAACTCTAGAATTATGTTTAAAGATAGTTTTAGGGCTCGGATTATGGGTATGTCTAGTGTAAGGTTTAGGTTTAGGGTAAGGGTCAGGTTTAGGGCTAGGGTTATTATTAAGGTGAAGGTCTAAGTTATGGTTTGGAATAGGTTATGGCTTAAATTTAGGGATTTAATTAGCATTAGGGTAAGGGTTTGGGTAATGATAGGCTTAGAATTAGGGTTCATGTTAGGTTTAGAAAAATGGATAGTGATAGGATTAGAGATAGGTTTAGGTTTAGGTCTAGGGTTAGCATTAGAATACGGGTTTTTATGGTAATGTATAAGTTAGGGCTAGGTTTATGGTTATAATTAGGGCTAGGGTTAGGGTTAGGAATAAAGCTCGGATTAGGGCTCAGATTAGCACTAGCATTTGGGGTAAATTAGTGCTAGGTTTTGGATTATGGCTATTATAAGTACAAGGGTTACAACTAAGGCTAATTTGGGGGTTAAGATTAGGGCTAGATTTAGTGTTAGAGTTAGTGTTAGGATTAGGGTGATGTTTAGAGCTAGGATTATTTTTAGTTTCAGAGTCAGTGTCAAGGTTAGTTTTAGGGTTCAGCTTAACACTCGAATTAGAGGTACGGTTGGGGTAGGTATATGGTTATGGTTTGGTTTAGTTTAAGAGATAGGGATAGAGCTTATGACTCGTTTTTGTTTTAGGACTAGGTATAGAATTAGGGCTAGAATTAGGATTAGTGTTAGGGTTAGGGCTGGTGTTAGGGTTACTTTAAGGGATAGTGTTAGAACTAGTGATAGGGCTAGTGAGAGAGTTTGATTTATTCTTAGGTCTAGGGTTATGTTTAGGATAAATGATAAGGTAAAATTAAGGCTAAGGTTAGGGCTAGGATTAGTATTGGGGTCAGAGCTAGGGTTAGGGTTAGGGTTAGGAGTAATCTAGGTTTAAGGCGTGGGTAAGGGCTAGGGTTTTTGTTAGGGTTAAGGCTAGGATTAGTGCAAGGGCTATTGTCAGGTGAAGGGTTATGGTTGAGGAGAGGGCCATTTTAGGATTAGTTTAATGGCTAGGTCTAATTTAGGGTTAGGTTTAGGGTTAAGTGTCAGGTTTAGAGCTAGGGGAATTATTAGGGTCAGGATCAGGTTAGAGTTTGGTTGAGGTTAGGGTTTAGGGTTAAGGCTTAAATAAGCATTAGGCTAAGGGTTTAGGTAATGATAGGTTTTGTTTAGGGTTCAGGTTAGGTTTTCGGTAGTTGATAGGGTTAGGTTAAGTGATAGGATTTGTGTTAGGCCTAGGGTTAGCATTAGGGTAAGGGTAATGGTTAGGATAATGGATAGGTTTAGAGCTAAGTTTAGGGCTAGGATTATGATCAGGAATAGGTCTTGAGGTAGGGTTAGGGTTAGGGTTAGAACTAGAGTTAGTTTTAGGGTTATGTTCAGCATAAGGGTTAGGTTTTGGGCTAGGGTTAGGGCTAGGGTGATGCTGAGAGCCATTGCCAAGTAGGAATGACACATTGCAATTTCTTTGTCAGCCTACTCCATGTTACTTAGAGGAAGGACTCTCCATGGTGGACCAAGGTCACTTGCAGTGACATTGAATGAAAGATGACCTTGCTCAAGGACCAGGGCAGATCCAGGTTTAGGGCAGATCAGGGTTTAGGGCACTCCTTGGGTTTAGGGCGGTTCCAGGTTTAAGGTGTACCCTGCTGGGAATAGGGCATATCCTGCTGCCTCAGGCGCGCCTGCTCCTTGAGTTCCCATTGAGTTCTTGAGGGATTCAGAGAGTATTTTGGGATTCAGAGCTCGGTGGATTTTGCCCAGAATGTGGATTTTTCCCAGAACGTGTTTGTAGAGTGCCGGTGTGAGTTCAGGAATAAAGAATTGCTGTTTGAATCTACAAGGCTGTGAGTGGCTCCTGATTTTGTGCCCAGCCAGACTGCGGCATTTGGTGGCCCGGACGAGGAACTTCTGAAACTTGGAGGTAAGTGAAATTACTCGCCCCTGAAGGAGAGCGAAAGAATGAGTGACCATTTCAAAAAACAATGTGTTCTTGTTTTGATTTATTTTGTTTTTATTTCAAGTTTCCTGTTCCTAGAAATTTCTCAGGCAAACTGGGGAAAATGGTTGGCTCAAAGTTTGAAGTTGTTCACCTCCGAGGAAGAGAAATTGTTAGAGAAAGGAGGCACCCCAGTAAGACCAAGAGCAGTTAGGGCATATGTTGATATAATACAAAAATGTAGCACCTGGCTTTTTAAAGACGAGTTGTTAAATATATCAATGGGACCATCATGGTATCCTGTAGAATTATTTTTCTTCAACAAGAAAGAGATGACTAATTCTGTTTACTACAGTTTTCTAAATCTTAGTTTTTACAGACGTCTTATTAATTTACAAAGCTAAAGTGTTAAAACATCAACCACTAAATATAAAAGCAAGAGATAATCTCTGTGTGGTAAAGTAAAAAGTTGTAAAATGCCATTTAAAAGATTTTGAGGAAACTAGACTTACTTTAAAAGCTTGAGAAAGGAAGAAAGAAGAAAAAGATATTTGTACATGGCAGATTGAGACAAAGCTTGTTAATGGAGTTAAAAAAAAGCCTTTGGTTGAAGGGCAGCCATGTAAACTAACATTGAAGCAATTTAAACAAAATCTAAGCCTTGTTTAAAAGAGTGAAGCTGTAGGTGGTGAAAAAGTACATTTAAAAGTACAGTATAGATGATAATTGGAAGGCTTTAAAAGGTTAAATTAAAGATGGTTAAGATGCCTTCATGGAGGAGAAAAGATTGCATCATTCGAAGCATAGTTAATCTTAAAAGCATTACTTAAATAAATAAAACCCATGAAAATGGGAAGATAATAGGATAAAAGATATTTAGATAAAGAAGATTAAAAATTTGAAGTGAAAAACTTTAAAGACAGAAGTATAAAAAGTTAAAAAGAAAAAAAAAGATAGAAAATATGTAGGAAGATAAAAAAAGATGTAGGAAGACAAGAATTTTAAACCCACAAAATAGGAAACAAAAGAAAACTAAGAGGAAAAAAAGCAACTAAGGGTGAATGTACAAACCTTAGGGGGGGGGGAAGTAGAAGATAGAAATAAGATAAATAATGGTTAAAAGTGTCAAATAAAGGTATTTCAGATAAAAAAATACAAAAAGCTAAGACAACTATTAGATACAGACATTCAAGATGGAAAAAGGTACAAGAGACAAGTTTACAGTCAAATATTGGATAAAATAGAAGAACAAGGAGATTATTTGTAATTTTTTTCAAAAAGCCCATCAACTTTAATTTCTGGTGGTGCAGAAATTAGAAGTCTTAGATGAGGGTGTTAAAATTTATAGACAAGAGCCAATTTAGAAAACATTAAACTAGAAGTAAATTGGTTTAAAACCACATAAAAAAAAATAAAAAGACTAAAGTAATTCCAACAACTAAGGCAAAATGCTTTTGAAGTACTTGAATTTAAAAGTATCTTTAAATTTCCAAAGGATGCACCTAGTATATTTTGGAACATCATCCCTGAAAGAAAAATCAGTTAATGTTTTACTTAACAGAAATCCCATACAATCCACAGGGACAAAGTATAGTTGAAAGAGCTCATTAAACTATTAAAACGTACTTATTAAAGCAAAAAGAGAGAATTGGAAAGGGGTATATATCCCCCAAAGATAAACTTAAAATAACGCTTTTTACTCTAAACTTTTTAAATTTGGATTCATCAGGGCTTAGTGCTGCGGAAAGACATATGTATCCAAAAAAATGTACATAAGCCTAAGGTACTTTAGAAAGATATTCTAACAGGACAATGGAAAGGTCCTGACCCAGTGATTGTCTGGAGTTGGGGTTCTGTTTGTGTGTTTCCACAGGGAGAACAGCAGCCGATTTGGATTCCAGAGAGACTAACCAAAGCAATTTCTACAGACCAAAAAGAAGATGATTTGACTCAAATCCAAAACAGCTGATAAGAGCTCCAGTTTTGCTATTCTTACATCTGTGACAGTGATTAACCAGGATGCTTTTTCAATATCTATTTTATTATTGCCTTTTCCCACATCATAAAGTTCTATTTTATTTTTTGAGCTCATACAAACCTAGGTTAATGTTTTTGTGATAAGTTTTATTTTTTGACTGTGCAGTTTTTAAACATTGCAACGGAGATTTCACCTAGGTAAAGCTACAAGGCCTTTACTACTGTCTTATGTGTTGTACGTTTGTGTGCACTCTTGTGTTTTTGTGTTGTATGTCTGTATGTGTGTATGTCCATATTTCATATATGAGGAGCGCTCATGAAAAAATGGATTCGGATTTTTTTTTTTATTCATGTGATTTAAATGGCTTAATTTAAATTAGGTAAACAGCTGTTAAGGTTTGTTTTTAAAGGTGGTTAAAAAATCTGTTTGTTTACTAATTTAAATTAGGTAAACAGCTGTTAAGGATTGTTTTTAAAGGAGGTTAACAGATCCGTTTGTTTACTTTCACCTTTCCTTTTCATTACATTTTATAATTCTGTTCAGGATAATGTCTCTTTAGCATCATTGCCAGAATTCCTATCTTCATCCCAGTGCCGGTGAAGACTAAGATAAAACCAAACTACAGCTTCTATGATAGCTATCACAGTAAACTGTATAAACTGATGCATCAATGAATATAACTCAACAAGTAATGCTCAATCAAGGAGTCAATTTACTTTGGGACGAAATGGACATATTGATAGACTCCTCCGCTTTGAACTGCTTGCAGAACTTGCCTGGACTATGTATCACTTGTATGCATTGTGAACTATCCTTTGGTGTAGCGAATTGTGGTAGTGCTGGAATATCTTTGCTGATGGTGTCACCAGTGATGCAAATTTTCCAAAGAAGCTGTTAATTGGCTTGGTGTTGTGGCATTTCTGTATCCTCCTCCCTTCTGCTAGTGATGGTCTAAAATTTGGGGGCCAACAGAGGTGAGGCAAAGAACCCCACCCCCCCACTGGCACCAAGGCCAAATTTGGGGGCCAACAGAGTTGAGGCAAGAACCTCACCCCCCAATTGGTGCTTAGGCCATTCCACAAGTATGGCTGAATGCTGGACCAGTAGTCAGTGACAGGTATGATCCAATTGCAGTGGTATCAACCTAAGACAGGAGGCTGACGCCTAGAGGTCAGTTTTTCCCATGACGGGTAAGAACCACATGTTGAATTGGACAACCTACCAGGCACGGTCCTTAAGCCACATTGCTTGTTGTTTAATTAATCAGAAGGGAGGAGATGCTGAGAGCCATTTCCAAGTAGGAATGATGCATCACAATTTCTGTCAGCCTACTCCATGTTGCTTAGAGGAAGGAATCTCCATGGTGGACCCAGGTCATTTGCAGTGACATTGCATGAATGATGACCTTGCTCAAGGACCAGGGCAGATCCAGGTTTAGGGCGGATCAGGGTTTAGGGCACTCCTTGGGTTTAGGGTGGTTCCAGGTTTAAGGTGTACCCTGCTGGGAATAGAGCATATCCTGCTGCCTCAGGCACACCTGCTCCTTGAGTTCCCATTGAGTTCTCCCAGGATTCAGAGAGTATTTTGGGATTCAGAGCCCGGTGGATTTTGCCCAGAACGTGTATTTTGCCCAGAACGTGTTTGTAGAGTGCCGGTGTGAGTTCGGGAATAAAGAATTGCTGTTTGAATCTACAAGACTGTGAGTGGCTCCTGATTTTGTGCCCAGCCAGCCTGTGGCAGGATGAGGTTTAGGTCTAGGAATAAGATTACAATGTATTTAGAGTTAGGATTGGATTAGGGCTAGCGTCATCATTAGGGGTAGGGGTAGGTTTAGCGTTAGAGTAATGTATATGGTTTGATGTAGGCATAGGATTATGGTTAGTGTTAGATTGAGGTTTTTGTTGAAGGTTGGGGCTATGGTTATGTTTAGGTTTATGGTAAGTGTTAGGGTTTATTATTATTATTATTATTATTATTATTATTATTATTATTATTATTATTTATTTATTTATATTTTTACAATTCCAGGAAATTTATTTTGTGTAGTTTGTAAACTAAACAAATGAAGAATAAAACATGTAGAAAATTCTTTTAAATTTTTGGACAACCTTGAATTGCTTCATGAATTATTGTGATTCACAGCACATGATCACGTAACTGATGTGCACATTTGCAACACCTATATTCGGCGGGACTTGAACAATGATATTTTTAACTCAGACTCAAAATCTTACCTTGGCCTCATTGAGTATACCAAGTCACTAAACAGGTCAATAAACATTCTGAGAAATTCTCAGAACTCATGAGCTTAGCCTTGTTTATCTAAATTTTACCTCCATTTACTATCTTCCGTTTTTTTTTTTTTTTTATTGTTGGTTGTTCAAAACATTACATAGTTCTTGGAATATCATATTTCACACTTTGATTCAAGTGAGTTATGAACTCCCATTTTTACCCTGTATACAGATTGCAGAATCACATCGGTAACACATCCACTGATTTACATATTGCCATACTAGTGTCTGTTGTATTCTGCTGTCTTTCCTATCCTCTACTATCCCCCCTCACCTCACCTCCCCTCCCCTCTTCTCGTTGTACCCCATCTACTGTGTTAGGGTTTGAGCTAGAGTTTGGTCTATGGTGAGTGTGAGGTTTAGGGTTAGGTCTATTGTTAGTTTTCTGGTTAGGTTTAGGGTTAGGGTTAGGCCTTGGGTTACCAATAGGTTTAGGTTTAGTTTTAGGGAAATGGGTAGGTTTAGAGCTAGATTTAGGGCTAAGGTTAAGTTTAGGATTAGGACTAGTGTTAGGGGTATATTTAGTTATAGGTGTAGGTTTATGTTTAGGATGCAGTTTTGGCTTTGAGCTAGGGTTAGGTGTAATCAATTGTTAGGTTAGGGTTAGGGTTAGGGTTATGCTTAGGCCTAGGATTAGCTCTCATTTTTGTGTTAGATTTAAGCCTAGGGTTATGGCTGTGGGTAATTTAAGGGCTAGAGTTAAGATCAGGGCTAGTTTTAGGGTTAGGATTATGGCTAGGTCTAGTGTTAGTTTTAGATTTTGCCTAGGGTCAGGTTTAGAGGTACTTTCCTCTTAAAGGCAGGGTCAGTGTTTGGGTTAGAGTTAGAGTTAGGGTTACAGCCAGAATGAGAACTAGGTTTAGGTTTAGGGGTAGGGTTAGTGTTTGTGTTAGTTTAAGGGTTATTTTAAGGGCTATGGATAGGGTTTTTTTGTTTGTTTGTTTTGGTCTATGGCTAGAGTTAAGGCTAGATTTAGGATTTGGTTTAGGTCTAGGTCTAGTGTTATGGTTTGGTCTAGGGTTAGGGCCAGGTTTAGACCTAGAGTTAGTGTTAGTGTCAAAATTATCGTCAGGTTAACATTAGCGTTTACAATAGGGTTAGAGCTAGAGTGAGGGTAGGGTTATGACTATTAATAGGGTTAGGGCTTTGGTTAGCTTAAAGATTAGGGATAGGTCTATGGTTACCATTAGGTTTAGGGTTTTGTTTAGGTAAGGGATAGGCTTAGATCTAGGGTTAGGGCTAGAGTTAGGGCTAGGGTTAGGGATAAATCTAGGTTTAGTGCTGAGATTTGGTCTAATTTTTATGTTATGGTTAGGACTAGTGTTATGGCAATGGGTAATGTCAGGACTGTGTTACAATTAGGGTTAGGGGTAGGGGTAGGTCTAGTGTTAGGCTTAGGTTTAATGTTAGTGTGATATTTATAGCTAGGTTAGTATTAGGATATGATTCAAAGACAGTATTAGGTTTAGGGTTAGGACTCAAATAAGGGTTAGGATTACTGTTAGGGTTCAATTTAAAGTGAGGGCAGTCTTTAGAGCTAGGGTGTCTGTTTGAATATGAGTCAGCATCAGGGTTAGTTTTAAGGTTAGAATTATGACTTGAATTATGGCTAAAGTTACTTTTAGTGTTCGGTTTAAGTTTAGGGTGGTGTTTAGAGCTAGGATGGGTGTTAGGATATGATTTGGGGTCAGAGTTAGTTTAAGGTTATGGTTAGGACTTGAATTAGAGCTAGGGTTAGGTCTTGGTGTATGTTAGGGTTTGGTTTAAGTTAAGGTTTAAGGTTAGGATTATTGCTAAGTTTTTTTTTTGTTTGTTTGTTTTTTGAGAAAGAGAGAAAAAGAAAGAGAGAGAAAGAGAGAAAGAAATTATATATATATATATATATATATATATATATATATATATATATATATATATATATATAGTGTTTGATTAGCGCTAAGTTTAGTGTTAGGGTTAGGCCCATGGTTAGGGCTACAATTAGGGTTAGTGTTAGGGATATGGTTAGTTTTAGGGCAAGGGATGAGATTATTGCTAGGTTCAGGGCTAGGGCGAGGGTTAAAATTAGGTATAGAAATAGGGGGAGTGTTTGGGTTAGGAATAAGTCTAGGTTTAGGTCTTGGATGAGGGTTAGGGTTTGTGTTTGGGTTACAGCTAGGATTAGAGCTAGGGCTAATGTCAGGTCTATGGTTATGTTTAGGAATAGTGTTAACTTGAGGTTTATGACTAGGTCTAGTGGAAAATTAGGTTTAGGGTAAAGGTCAGCTTTAGAGCTAGGAGTATTATTTGGTCAAAGTACAATTTAGGATTCGGTTTAAGATAAGGTTTAGGGCTAGGGCTCAAATAAGCATTATGTATAGGGTTAAAGTAGTGGAATGTTTTAGGTTTAGGGTTCAGATTAGGTTTAGAGTAATAGAAAGCGTCAGTGTTAGTGATAGGATTAGGCTTAGGCCTAGGGTTAGCATTCGGGTTATGTTTATGTTTAGGGTAAAGAATAGGGTTAGTTTTAGTGTTAGGGCTTGTGTTAGGTTTAGAGATAAACCTAGGGTTATTGTTAGTGTTACGTTTAGCAATAGTGTTACGTTTAGCAATAGTATTAGTGTTTGAGCTAGGGTTAGGTCTAGGGTGAGGGTTAGAGTTAGATTCAGGGCTACAGTTAGGGTTAGGGTTAGGGTTATGGCTTGGGTTAGCATTAGGGTTAGGGTTATGTTTAAGGTAATGGAAAGAGTTAGTGCTAGGATTTGTGTTATTGTTACAGTTAGGATTATTGCTAGTTTTAGGGTTAGGTTTGGGGTTAGGACTATTTTTATGTTTAGGGTAAGGATTAGAGTTTGAGTTGGGTTATGGCTAGGGACAATGTTAGGGTTAAGGTTAATGCTAGGGATAGAGTTAGGGTTATGCTTACATCTATGTTTAGGGTGAGGATTAGGGCTGGGTTGTGTGTGAGGTTTAAGGTTATTGTTAGATGTATGGGTAATGTAAGATCTAGGGTTATATTTATGGGTAGATTTAGGGTTGGTCTAGTGTTAGGGTCAGTTTTTCAGTTAGGATAAGCTTTAGAGCTAGGTTTTGTGTTAAGGTAATTGTCTATTGTTAAGTCTAGGGTTAGGTTAGGGATAGTTTTAGGGTTATTTTATGGTTAGGTCTAGTGTAAGTGTTAGATTTAAGGTAAGGGTCCAGTTTAGAGCTAGATGTATTATTAAGGTCAGGGTATAGATTATGGTTCAGTTTAGGTTAAGGTTTAGGTTTAGGGTTTTAATTCATGTTAGGGTTAGAGTTAGGGTTAGGGTAATGAATAGGCTTTGGATTCGGGTACAGTTTAGTTTTAGGGTAATGGATAGGTTTAGAGTTTGTGATAGTGTTAGGATTAAGCCTAGGTTTAGAATTAGTGTTATGATTATGTTTACGGTAGTGAATAGGATTAGAGCTAGTGTTACGACTAGGATTATGGTTAGTCTTAGGGCTAGGGTTAGGGTAGTGTATATAATTAGAGCTATGGTTAGGGCTATGGTTAGGGTTAGGATTAGGGCTAGTGTTAGTTTAGGGTTTGGGATAGGGCTAGGGTTATGTTTAGGGTAAATTTTAGGCTATGAGCTAGGATTAGGTCTAAGGGGATGGTTAGGGTTATGGTTAGGGCTAGGGTTATTTTAGGGTTACACTTAGGGCTAGGTTTAGGCCTAGGGTTTGGGCTAGGTTTTGTGTTATTTTAGAGCTAATGGTAGGGCCATGTGTAGTTAAGATCTAGTGTTATGATTAGGGCCAGTTTTAGGGTTATGGTTATGGCTAGGTGTAGTGTTAGAATTAGGTTTTGAGTTTGAGTGAGCTTTGCAGCTAGGTTTATGTTAGAATCAGAGTCAGTGTTCAAATTAGAGTGAGTGTTGGAGTTAGTGCCAAAATTAGGACTAGGGTTAGGTCTAGAAGTAGGGATAGTGTTTGAGTTATTTTTAAGCTAGGGCAAGGTTATTGTTCAGGTCTAGGGCTAGAGTTATTGCTGCATTTAGGATTAGGTTTAGGTCTAGGACTAGTGTTTGGTTTAGGTTTAGTTATATGATTACCAGTAGGGCTAATGTTAGGGTTCGGGTTCGGTTAAGGTCAGGTTTAGACCTAAGGTTAGTGTTAGGGTCAGTATAAGTTTCAGGGGTAGGATTAAGGTTTGGGTTATGGTTAGAGCTAGAATGAGGGCTAGGGATAGGAAGAGTAGTATGGTTAGGGTTTGGGTTAGGCTATAGATTAACGTTAGGACTAGGGTTAGCATTAGGTTTATGGTTTGGCTTAAGGTAATAAATAGGATAAGAGTTAGGGTTAGGGAAGTATTAGGGACTAGCTTATGGCTAGAGTTAGTGTTTGGGTTAAAGCTAGGGTTAGTACTTGGATTATGGACAGGTTTGGGATTAGGTTAGGGCTAGTGTTAGGGCTACATCTAATGTACGAATTAGGATTATGATTATGGCCAGTTTTTGAGATAGTGTTATGGCTAGGTCAAATATTAGGTTTAGGGTTATTGTTAGCATGATGTTCAGAGCTAGAGTTAGTGTTAGGGTCAGGATCAGTGTTCTGGTTTGAGTTAGCTTTAGGGTTAAAACCAGAATTATCACTAGGGTTAGGTCTAGTGGTAGGGTTAGTGTTTGGGTTAGGTTAAGCTTTATTATTAGGGCTAGGACTAGGTTTTTGTTTAGGTCTAGGGAAAGAGTTATGGCTAGATTTAGGATTAGGTTTAGGTCTAGGGCTAGTGTTAGGGTTAGGTTTAGAAATAGGTTTATATCTAGTGCTCGTGTTAGGGTTCAGTATAGGGTTAGGGTCAGATTTAGACCTACAGTTACAATTAGTTTCAGATTAAGTGTCAGGTTTAAGTTATATTTAGAGCTAGATTGAAGTCTAGGGTTAGCACTAGTAAAAGGATTAGGGTTAGAATTAGGGTTAGCATTAGGGTTAAGTTTGGCTTAGGGTTAGACCTCGGTATAGGGCTACATTTAGTGTAGGTTTAGGGCTAGTGTTCAGCATAAGTTTACTGTTAAAGCTAGGGTTAGTTTTCAGATTAGGACTTAATTTTCGTTAGAGTTAGGGCTACGTTTAGAGTTAAAGCCAATGTTTGCAGTAGAGTTATTTTAGGCTAGTTATAAGATTGAGGTTAGGACTAGGTCTAGTGTTGGGGTTAGGTTTAACATTAGGGTGACATTTAGATCTAGGGTTAGTATTAGGGTCAAAATTAAGGTTAGGGGTAATTTTAGTGTTATGGTTTGGACTCGAATTAGGGCTAGGGTTAGGACTAGGTGTAGGGTTAGGTTTTTGTTTAGGTTAAGTTTTAAAGTTAGGGCTATGGCTCGGTTTTGTTTTAGGGCTATGGTTAGGGCTAATTTTAACATTAGTGTTAGGTTTAGGACTAGTGTTAGGATTAGGATTAGTCTTAGGTTTGGAATTAGATTTACAGTTAGGATTAGATCTAGGGTTAGGTCTAGGGCTAAGGATATGGGTAGCATTAGTTCTAGGTTTATAGCTAGGATTAGGGTTATGCTAAAAATGGCGTTAGAACTAGGGATAGGGCTAGGGCGAGAGTGAGAGTTATCATTAGGGATATGATTAGAGTTTGTTAGGTACAGGGTTTAATTAGGGCTAGGAATAGGGCTAGGATTATGTTTATGTTTAGGCCTAGGGTTAGTTTTGGGCTTAGGTTTAGGTTTAGTGTAAATAATGGGGTTAGAGCTAGGTTTACGGCTAGGACAAATGTTAGAATTAGGGTTAGGTATTTCCGCAGTCTGGCTGGGCACAAAATCACGAGCCACCACACAGCTTGTAGATTCAAACAGGAACTCTTTATTCCCGAACTCACACCAGCCATCTACAATCACGTTCTGGGGAAATCCACGTTCTCTGCCCAAATCCACCCCCACTGGGCTTCTGTCTCCCAAAAAATAATGTCTGAATCACCTGAGAACTCAAGGGGAACTCAGGCAGCAGGATACGCCCTATTCCCAGCAGGAATAACCTTAAAGCTGGAATGTCCTAAACCAGGAACACCCTAAACCCGGATTATCCTAAACCAGAAACACCCTAAACCTGGATCCGCCCTAGTCCTTGAGCAAGGTCACCTGCATGCAATGTCACTGCAAAATGTCCTATTTCCATGAGTCCTTCCACTAAGCAACATGGGGTATGCTGGCAAGGAAATTGTCTTACCTATTTGGCTAATGGCTCCCAGCATCTCCCCTCTTCTGATTAATTAAACAACAAGCAATGTGGCTTAAGGACCGTGCCTGGTAGGTTGTCCAATTCAACATATGGTTCTTACCCGTCATCTGAAAACTGACCTTTTAGGTGTCAGCCTCCTGTCTTAGGTTGATACCACTGCAATTGGATCATACCCATCACTGACTACCGGTCCAGCATATAGCCATTGGCCCCCAAATTTTAGCCCATCACTAGCAGAAGGGAGGAGGATACTGAAATGCCACGACACCAAGCCAATTGACGGCTCCTTGGGAAAAATTGCATCACTGGTGACACCATCAGCAAAGATATGCCAGCATTACCACAATTTGCTGCACCAAACGATAGTTACATAGTCCAGGCAAGTTCTGCAAGCAGTACAAAGCAGAGGAATCTATCAACATGTCCATTTCCTCCCAAAATCCGTTTCCTCCCAAAGTAAGTTGACTCCTTGATTGAGCATTACTTGTTGAGTTATATTCATTGATGCATCAGTTTATACAGTTTACTGTGATAGCTATCATAGAAGCTGTAGTTTGTTTTTATCTTTGTCTTCACCGGCACTGGGATGAAGATAGGAATTCTGGCAATGATGCTAAAGAGACATTATCCTGAAAAGAATTATAAAATATAATGAAAAGGAAAGGTAAAAGTAAACAAACAGATCTGTTAACCTACTTTAAAAACAATCCTTAACAGCTGTTTACCTAATTTAAATTAGTAAACAAACAGATCTGTTAACTACCTTTAAAAACAATCCTTAACAGCTGTTTACCAAATTTAAATTAAACCATTTAAATCACGTGAATAAAAATAATAATAATAATAATTCGGATCCATTTTTTCATGAGCGCTCCTCATATAAGAAATATGGACATACGCACATACAGACATACAACACAAAACACAAGAGTGGACACAAACGTACAACACATAAGACAACAGTAAAGGCCTTGTAGCTTTACCTAGGTGAAATCTCCATTGCAATGTTTAAAAACTCCACAGTCAAAAAATAAAACTGATCAGAAAAAAACATTAACCTAGGTTTGTATGAGATCAAAAAATAAAATAGAACTTTATGACGTGGGAAAAATACAATAATAAAATAGATATTGAAAAAAGCACCCTGGTTAATCACTGTTGTAGATGTAAGAATAGCCAAGCTGGAGTTCTGGATATCAGCTGTTATGGATTTGAGTCAAATCATCTTCTTTTCAATCTGCAGAAATTGTTTTAGTTAATCTCTCTGGAATCCAAATCGGCTGCTGTTCTCCCTGTGGAAACACACAAACAGAGCCCCGACTCCAGACAATCACTGGGTCAGGACCTTTCCATTGTCCTGTTAGAATATCTTTACAAAATACTTTAGGCTTATGTACATTTTGTCAATACATATGCGTTTCCGCAGCACTAAGTCCTGATGAATCCAAATTTAAAATTTTAGAGTAAAAAGGGTTATTTTAAGTTTATCTTTGGGGGATATATACCCCTTAAAGATCCTTTTAAATTTAACTCTTTCAAAAGCATTCTGCCTTAGTTTGTAGAATTACTTTAGTCCTTTTAATTTTTTGATGTGGTTTTAAACCAATTTCCTTCTAGTTTAATGCTTTCTGAATTGGCTCTTGTCTATAAATTTTAACACCCTCATCTGAGACTTCTAATTTCTGCACCACCAGAAATTAAATTTGATGGGATTTTTGAAAAATATTACTAATAATCTCCTTGTTCTTCTATTTTATCCAATATTTGACTGTAAACTTCTCTCTTGTACCTTTTTCTATCTTGAATGTCTGTATCTAATAGTTGTCTTAGCTTTTTGTATTTTTTTTATCTGAAATACCTTTACTTGACATTTTTAACCATTTTTTTCTTGTTTCTATCTTCTAGTTTTCCTTTAAGGTTAGTACATTCACCCTTAGTTGCTTTTTTTCCTCCTATTTTTTTTTCCTATTTTATGGGTTTAAAATTCTTGTCTTCCTACATTTTTTTTAATTTTTCTACATCTTCTTTATCTTTTTTTTCTTTTTAACTTTCTATACTTCTGTCTTTAAAGTTTTTCACTTTAAATTTTTAATCTTCTTCATCTAAATATCTTTTATTCTATTATCTTCCCATTTTTTTAAGTAATGCCTTTACGATTAACTAGGCTTCGAATGACGCAATCTTTCCTCCGTCATGAAGGCATTTTAACCACCTTCAATTTAACCTTTTAAAGCCTTTTGCAACTTACTTAGACATTTTATAACTTTTTACTTTACCACACAAAGATTATCTCATCTAGAAATATTTCTTTTTCTTTTAACCTTCCATGTTAAAATATATTTCCACACCTTAAATCTTTTTATATCTCTTTTTTTCTTTTTTCCGTCATGAAGGTATCTCAACCACCTTCAATTTAACAGTTTAAAGCCTTTTGATTATCATCTATACTGTACTTTTAAATGTACTTTTTCACCACCTATAACTTCACTCTTTTAAATGAGGCTTAGATTCTGTTTAAATCTCTTTAATGTTAGTTTACATGGGTGCCCTTCAACCAAAGGCTTTTTTTTTAACTCCATTGAGATGCTTTGTCTCAATCTGCCATGTACAAATATCTTTTTCTTCTTTCTTCCTTTCTCAAGCTTTTAAAGTAAGTCTAGTTTCCTCAAAATCTTTTAAATGGCATTTTACAACTTTTTACTTTGCCACACAGAGATTATCTCATCTAGAATCATTTCTTTTTCCTTTAACCTTTTTATATTAAAATATATTTCCACATCTTGAATCTTTTTCTCTCTTTTTTAACCATTAACCCTTTTTATAGATTCACATTTTGAAACAACTCTTATAAAATTTCTGATTTGGACAAATTACTCCACTTTAATAAGATGAAAGACTTTAATGTTTTTTGATACTATAATTGAAACCCAACTGAAAATTTTTCTACTCTTTGTATATAAATTACACATGATAGAATCTTAACACTTAGTGACCTTGTTTTATCAAAGACACAGACACAAAGCAATATTAAACATTTTTCCATTTACCAATTTATGAAAACACATATAATGTTTAAATATATTACCTTATGCATCTTAATAAGTAAAGAACACTTGATTTTATATTTAGTGGTTGATATTTTAACACTTTAGCTTTGTAAATTAATCAGATGTCTGTAAAAACCAAGATCTTAGACAAGTATACTAAACAGAATTAGCCATCTTTTTCTTGTTGAAGAAAAATCTTTCTACAGGATACCATGATGGTCCCATTGATATACTTAATAAATCATCTTTAAAAAGCCATGTGCTACATTTTTGTATTTTATCAACATATGCCTTAACTGTTCTTGGTCTTACTGGGGTACCTCCTTTCTCTAACAATTTCTCTTCCTCGGAGGTGAACAACTTCAAACTTTGAGTCAACCATTTTCCCCAGTTTGCCTGAGAAAGTTCTAAGAACAGGCAACTTGAAATAAAAACAAAATAAATCAAAACAATAACACATTGTTTTTTGAAATGTTCACCCATTCTTTCTCTCTTCCTCAAGGGTGAGAAATTTCACTTACCTCTAAGCTTCAGAAGTTCCCCGCACGGGACACCAAATGCCACAGTCTGGCTGGGCACAAAATCACGAGCCACCACACAGCTTGTAGATTCAAACAGCAACTCTTTATTCCCGAACTCACACCAGCCGTCTACAATCACGTTCTGGGGAAATCCACGTTCTCTGCCCAAATCCACCCCCACTGGGCTTCTGTCTCCCAAAAAATACTGTCTGAATCCCCTGAGAACTCAAGGGGAACTCAGGCAGCAGGATATGCCCTATTCCCAGCAGGAATAACTTTAAACCTGGAATGCCCTAAACCAGGAATGCCCTAAACCCAGATTATCCTAAACCGGGAACACCCTAGACCCAGATCCGCCCTGGTCCTTGAGCAAGGTCACCTGCATGCAATGTCACTGCAAAATGTCCTATTTCCACGAGTCCTTCCACTAAGCAACATGGGGTACACTGGCAAGGAATTGTCATACCAACTTGGCTAATGGCTCCCAGCAAGGTATAGGGTTTTGTCAGAGTTATGATTAAGGCTATGTTAAGGGCTATGATGAGGGCTAGGTTTTGTGTTTTGGTAAAGGCTAGGATTAGTGTTAGGGAAAATGTCAGTTCTAGGGTTACGGTTAGGGATAGTTTTAGGTTTATGGTGATGGTGATCCCTCACTCACTGTCTTGACAGGGTCACAGTGAGAAAAAGTGTTGGCAAAGCCACTCTCCCACTGTCTTGACAGGTCACAGTGAGGATGAATGCTGACAAAGCCATGCTGGTTGGTGGGAAACCGAAACCATGAGACCCTTTTTTATGTAATTGGGACTTTTCATTTTCATGCTTATGTTTCTGACAGGAGGCAAGAGTATGTTAAATGCCAAACAAATTAAATTTCAGATGGCTAGAACATAACAGGTAGTTCATGCCTTGGAGGCTGTTCTACTACCCCTCATCATATCAAGGGCAAAGTAGAAGGCTGTTCTTCTATCTCAGTACATTGTGCACAAACCTGATTATGGACAACAATCATCCTTTGAAAGGTCATGAGAATTTTAGGCACCACATTGATTATATCAACTAGAACCCAAGCCCATATTTCCGGCCTCTTAGAAAACCTAATGCAGTTTCATTTTTGATTAAGGAAAGTTATATTATACATTTAGGAAAGTTAAAAAATATAAAGATATATGCTTCTCTTTTTATAAACCCTTTCTTATTTTACATAGGGATATATGATGAGCATACTTAATATTGGTGGAAAGTGGATTGATATGTAGAACTTACTTTCTATTGAGAAAGATTATAAAGATATGAGAACTAGTGCACCTTGACTGAGAAACAAAGAAACTCTTTGAGAAAGCAGCTCAACCAGTTTTATGAGAATAAATTTAGGAATTAATTAAAACAGCTTTATAAGACACAGTTTTAGAATAATGTTAGAAATATTATTTTATTTAGATTCTTAAGTTTAGAAATTTTTAAGTTTTTAGTTGTATATGTTTCTGATATGTTTTAAGAAGGATTTATAAACTTTAGGATGTTTTAAGTATAAGATTTAAGGGGACTTTTTTAGATGGGAATTTTAGATTAGAAATAAAGTACAAGTGTACTTTAGGTTAATGATTGGTTAGGAGACTTAGAGTCTGGTTACATAGTTTGGCATTAGTTAATAAGAAAATAACATATCTTGGGAAAAATAGTAAATCTTGGGAAAATCTGAAAAAATGTAAATTAGTGACGTATTTTATTAATGATTCTGTACTTTTAATAATTACATAACTGAAGGTCATATCCTGGAAAAATGTAAACTAATGTTACATTTTTTGTACCCCCAATCATGGTTAAGGAAATGTCATGTCTTGGCAAAGTTTTAAATTATATAATCAATGACGAATTCTGAATCTATAATGATGAGAAAAATTGTAATAAAAGATGACCCAGAGGAAGCTGCATTTGCTCTCTCTCTGGAGATTGCTCCAATGGAACGACTCCTGTCTCATCTTTTCACCGACTCCACTCATCCTTCAGGACTCCCTGGACCCCGCTAGGGCAGGACCCTGGCAGGTTTAATTTTATTGTTATGTTTAGTGAAAGGATTAGATTCAGGGTAAGGGTCAAATTTAGAGCTAGGGTTATTATTAGGGTCCGGGTCATGTTTAGGGTTTTGTTTAGGTTAGGGTTTAGGGTTAAGGCTGAAATTAGCATTAGGATTTTTGTTAGGCTAATCATACGCTTAGGTTTAGTGTTCAGGTTAGGTTAAAAATAATGGATAGGGTTACTTTAGGCATAGGGTTAGATTTAGGCCTATGGTTAGCATTAGAATTAGGGCTATGTTTAGGGTAATTGGTAGGGTTAGAACTAAATTTAGGGCTGGGATTATGGATAGGATTAGGGCTAGGGTTAAGGTTAGGGTTACAGTTAGGGCTATGGTTTGTGTTAAGGTTAGGGTAGGATTACAGCTAGGGCAAATGTCAGGTTTATGGTTATGTTAGGAATATCTTTAGGGTTAGTTTTATGGCTAGGTCTAGTATAGGGGTTAGGTTTAGGGGTAGGGTCAGGGTTAGAGCTAGGTATATTATAACAGGAAGGGTCAGAGTTAGGTTTGGCTTAGGTTAAGTTTAGGACTAGGGCTAAAATTTGCATTAGCTTTAGGGTTAGTTTAATGATAATGTTAGGTTTAGGGTTCAGGTTAGGTTTAGTTTAATGAATAAGGTTAGGGTTAGTGATAAGGTTAGGGTTAGGACTAGGGTTACCCATAGGGTTATGAATATGGATAGGATTAGAGCTAGTGATAATTCTAGGATTAATGTTAGAATCCTGGCTAGGGTTAGGGTAAGGTTAAGGTTACGTTTTGGGGTAGGGTTAGGTTTAAAACTAGTATCTCAAATAAGGGCTAGGATTGGGGTTTGCTAGGGTTAGAGCTATGGCTAATGTATGAAATAGTGTTACAATTAGTGCAAATTTTAGGGTTAGGGTTAGGGTGATGTTTAGAGTCAGGTTTATATTTAGGGTCAGTTTCAGGGTCAGGGTTAATTTTAGTGTTAGGTTTAGGACTCAAATTAGGGCAAAGTTAGTGCTAGGTGTAGGGTTAGGTTTTGGTTTAGTTTAAGGATTACAGTTAGACTATGGCTCAGTTTTATTTTAGGGCTAGTGCTAGGGTTAAGGCTAGATTTTGGATTAGCCTCAGGTTTAGGGCTAGTGTTAAAGTGAAGTTTAGTTTAGGGTTAGGGTTAGATTTAAAGTTAGAGTTGATCTAGGTTAAGGACTTTTGCTATGGTTAGGGCTAGTGTTAGGGTTATGGTAAGAAATATTTTTTTTAGAATTAGGGATATATCTATGGTGACAATTAGAGTTATTCTTAAAAGTAGGCTTAGGGTGAGGGTGAGGGTTAGGGCTAAATTAGGGCTAGGATTAGGACTAGGAATAGTGTTAGGCTTAAGCCTAGGGTTTGGGCTAGGTTTAGGGTTAGCACTGGGGTTAGGGTTGGGTGCTTAGAAATAAGTTTAGGCTTATGATTATTTCTACGTTTTGTGTTAGGTTTAGGGCTAGGGTTAGGACTATGGGTAATTTAAAAGCTAGGGTTATGTTTAGGGCTAGTTTTAGGTTTAGTCTTATAGGTAGGTCTAGTGTTAGGTCTAGGTTTGGGGTTATTGCCAGGTTTAAAGCTAGTTTAAGTGTTAGAATCAGGGTCAGTGTTCGGGATAGGGTTAGGTTTAGGGTTATAGCCAGAATAAGGAATATTTTTAGGTCTAGGTTTAAGGTAAGTGTTTGGTTTAGGTTAAGGTTTATTGTTAGGGCTAGTGTTATGGTTTTGTTTAGGTGTAGGGCTAGAGTTATAGCTATATTTAAGGTTAGCTTTGAGTCTAGGTCTAGTGTTAGGCTTACGTATAATTGTAGGGTTACCGGTAGGTCTGGTGTTTGGTTTTGGTTTAGATTTAAGTTCAGGTTTAGACCCAGGTTTACTGTTAGGGTCAGATGAGGGTCAGGATTAGGTTTAGAGGTATAACGATGGCTAGGGTTAAGCCTAATTATATGGTTAGAGTTGAAGTTAGGCTAAGGATTAGGGTTAGGACTAGGGTTAGCCTTTGGGTTAGGGTTTGGCTTAGGGTAAGGATAAGGTTAGAGCTAGGGTTAGGGCTAGGGTTAGGGTTAGGTTTAGGGCTGGAGTTAGGGTTAAGATTAGGGTTAAATCTAGGTTTAGGGCTCGGTTCCAGGGTAGTGTTAGGGTTAATGCTAGGGTTAGGACAATGACTAATGTAAGAAACTAGGATTACAATTAAGGCTAGTTTTAGAGTTATGGTTAAGCCTAGGTCTAGTGTTGGGGTTAATTTAAGTTAGGGTGATTATTAGAGCTAGGATTAGTGTTATGTTCAACATCAAGGTCAGAGTAATTTTAAGAGTTAGGGTTAGGGCTAGGTGTAAGGTTTGGTCTGGGTTAGGTTAAAAATTTGTGTTAGGGATATGGCTTGGTTTGTTTTATGGCTAGGGACAGGGCTAGGGCAAGTTTTAGGATTAGCATTATGGTTAAGTGTAGTTTTAGGGTTTGGTTTGGCTTATGATTACAGTTAGATTTAGAGTTAGGTTTAGATTTAGAATTAGGTTTAGATCTAGTGCTATGATAGGGCTAAGGATAGAACTAGGGCTAGGGCTACGTAAAGAGTTACAGTTAGTCTTAGGACTAGGGTTAGGGTTAGGATAGGACTAAATTATGGCTAGGCTTAGCACTAGGCTTATTAGGCCTAAGGTTACGTCAGGGGTTAGGTTTAGTTTTAGGGTTATAGTTATGTTTATGGTAAGGGATGGGGTTATAAGTAGGTTTAGGGCTAGGGTAAGGATTAAAATTAGGGTTAGGGATTAGGTTATGATTTGGGTCAGGATTAAGGCTAGGTGTAGGGCTAGGATTATGGTTAGGGATAATTTCAGGTCAAGGGTAAATATAGTTAAATATAGTTTTAAGACTACACCTTGTGTAAGCGTTAGGTTTAGTGTTAGGGTCAGCATTAGATTTAAGGGTATTATTAGAGTCATGGTCACGATTAGTGATTTTGATAGGTTAAGGTTAAAATTAGGATTTGAATTAGCATTAAGGTTAGGATCAGTGTAATGATAGGGTTATGTTTAGGTTTCAGGTTAGAATTATGGTAATGGATAGGGTGAAGATTAGGAATAGGGTTAGGTTTAGGCCTAGTGTTATCATTAGTGTAAGGGTTATGGTTAGAGTAATGGATAGGTTTAGAGCTAGGGTTACAGCTAAGGTTATGTTTACAATTAGTGATAGGGTTAGAGGTAGGTTTAGGGTTAAAGCTAGGTTTAGGGCTCAGAATAGGGCTAGGATTTGGGTTACGTTAGGGCTAGGGTTAGGGTTATGGCTAATGTAAGTACTAGGGTTATAATTATGGATAATTTTTGTATTAGGAGTTAGAACTAGGTCTAGTGTTAGGTTTAGGTTTTGAGTTAGGTTGATGTTTATACCTAGGGTTAGTGTTAAGATCAGAGTCAGGGTGAGGGTTAGTTTTAGGGTTCAGCTTAAGAATCAAATTATTGGTAGGGTTAGGGCTAGGTGTAGGATTAGGGCTAGGTGTATGTTAAGGATTAGGGTTAGGTCTATGGCTCGGTTTTATTTTAGAGCTAGGGCTAGGGTTAGGGCTAGTTTTAGGATTTGCCTTAGCGTTAGGGCTAGGGTTAGGTTTAGGCTTAGGCTTATTTTTAGGGTTAGATTTAGAATTATGGTTAGATTTAGGGTTTTGGGCAGGGATATGAATAGTTCTAGGGTTACACCTAAGGTTCAGGCTAGGATTAGGCTGCCAGTAAAGTATATGGTTAGAACTAGAGTTAGGGCTAGGGTGAGAGTTAGAGTTAGTCTTTGGGCTAAGGTTAAAGTTAGGGTTATAATTAGGGATAGTACGATATTAGGACTAAGATTGGGGCTATGGTTAGTGTTAGGGTTTGGCATAGGGTTAGGGTTAGGTTTATAATAAAGGCTATATTTAGGGCTAGGATAAAGACTAGGGTTTGTGCTGGGGTTAGGGCTAGGATTATAACTAGGGCTAAATTCAGGTCTAAGGTTATGGTTAGGGATAATTTTAAGGTTAGGTTTATGGCTAAGTCTAGTGTAAGGGTTAGGTATAGAGTAATAGTCATATTTAGATCTAGGGGAATTATTAATGTCAGAGTCAGTGTTGGGCTTTGGTGTAGGTTTGAGTTTAGGGTTAGGTCTCAAATTAACATTAAAGTTATCATTAGGGTAATGATAAGGTTAGGTTTAGGGTTCAGGTTAGGTTTAGTGTAATTGACAGTTTGGGGGATAGTAACAGGGTTAGGGTTATGCCTAGGGTTACATTAGCATAAGGGTAATGTTTAGGGTCATGGATACAGTTAGAGTTAAGGTTATAGCTAGGGTTATGGTTAGGATTAGGTCTTGAGTTAGGTTTAGGGTGAAGGTTACAACTACAGTTAGATTTAGGGTTATGTTTAGCGTAAGGGTTTGGTTCTGAGCTAATATTAGGGCTAGGCTGGGAGTTAGCTTCAAGGTTAGGTCAAGGGATAGGATTACCATAGGATTTGGGTTAGAGTTTGGGTTAGGGTTAGACCTAGGATTAGTGGTAGGGTCAGTATAAGGATCAAGGTTTAGTTTTAGAATTTGGAATGGGTTAGATGTAGAATGAGAGCTAGGGTTAGGGCTATTAATAGAGTTAGGGTTTTGGTTAGCCTAAAGATTACGGAAAGATCTAGGGTTACCCTTAGGTTTAGGGTTTTGCTTAGGGTAAGGGATTTGTTTAGAGCTAGGTTTAGGGCTATGGTTAGGGTTAGAGTTAGGGTTAAATCTCTTTTTAGGGCTAATGTTTGTGTTAGGTTTAGGGATAGGATTAGGGACAAGGCTAATGTAAGAACTAGGGTTAAAATTAGGTTTGCTTTAGTGTTATGGTTAGGTTTAGTATTAGGGTTAGTTTTAATTTTAGGGTGATATTTATAGCTGGGGTTTGTGTTAGGATAATGTCAAGTCAGGGTTCGTTTAGGGTTAGGGATAGGACTCGAATTATTGTTAGGGTTATTCTTAGCATTTGGTTTAAGGTGAGGGCGATGTTTAGAGTTAGGTTGAGTGTTAGTATATGTGTCAGGGTCAGTGTTAGTTTTAAAGTTAGTGTTAGAACTTGAATTAGGGTTAGGGATAGGTCTAGTTTTAGTGTTAGGGTTTGGTTTAAGTTAATGTTTAGGGTTACAGATATTGCTTGGTTTTGGTTTAGTCCTATGGTTAGTTTTAGGGATATTGTAAGTGTTAAGCTTAGGCCTAGGGTTAGGGTTAGATTTGGAGTTAGGGTTAGATCTAGGGTTAGGGCTGGGACTAAAGATCTGGCAAGGGTTAGGTCTAGGGTTAAGGTTAGTGTAAATGATAGGGATAGAACTAGGGACAGATATAGGGTGAGAGTTAGAGTGTGTCTTAAGGCTAGGGTTATTGTTTGGGTTAGAGATAGGGCTGAATTAGTGCTAGGATTAGGGCTAAGTTTAGTGTTTGGCTTAAGCTTAGAGTTAGGGTTGGGGTTAGGTTTATGGTTAGGGTGATATTTAGAGCTTGTAGTGTTAGGGTCAGTGTAAGGTTCATGAAGGTTCATGGTTAGTTTAAGGGTTCAGCTTACAACTCATATTAGGGGTAGTATTATGGCTAGGTTTAAGGTTAGGGTTTGCTTTAGGTTGAGGGTTAGGGTTATAGGTATGGCTAGGTTTTGTTTTAGGACTACAGCTTGGATTAAGGCTAGTTTTAGGATTACTGTTATGTTGTAAACTAACACTAACATTAACCCTAAATTTAACCTTAACTCAAATCCTAACACTAACACTAACTCTAACCCTAACTCTAACACAAATCCTAACCCAAATAATAATGCTTACCCTAACATAACCAAACCCTAAATCTTACTTAACCCTAACTGTAACACAATCACTAAACCTAACCCTAAATTTAACCCTAATACTACCCTGAAACCTAACTGAACACCTAACCTAAACTTTTAATGCTAAATCTTACAGTAACCCTAATTCTATGCTTAACAATTATCCTATCACTAATGCCAACCCTAACCCTAAACCGAACCCTAAACCTAACCCTCACAGTAACACTAACCCTAACATTAAACCTAACCCTAAACCCATGCTAAACTGAATGCTAATCCTAAAACTAACTCTAACCCTAACATAAACCTAACCCTAACCCTAAACTTAACACTAATCCTAACCCTAACATTAACATGAACACAAACCCTAACCATACCACTAACCCTAAACCTAAACTAAACTCTAAACCTAACTCTAACACTAACCCTAAACCTAACCCCATTCCTATCACTAACACTAACACTATCCCTAAACCTAACCCTAAACATAAACCTAACACTAAAAATAACTGTAATTCTAACTGTAACACAAAGCCTAACGTAAACCATAACCCTGACCATAACATAATCCGAATCCTAACCCTTACCTAACCCTAACACTAAACCTAACACTAACCCTAACCCTACACCTAGCACTAACACAATACTTAAACATAACCCTAATCCTTACCTAACCACTAACCATATCCCTAACCCTAGGCCTAACACTAAACCTAACACTAACCCTAACCCTAATTGTAAACCTATTCCTAATCCTAACATTAACTGTAGCCCTAAACCTAAGCATAACCCTAACCATAACATAGACTGGAACCCACACCATAACCCTAACCCAAATGTAAACCTAATCTTAACCGTAGCCCTAACACTAAACCTAATCCAATTTACAAAATGAACAGTGACACTAATCCTAACCCTAAACCTAACCCCAACCCTAAAAGGCCTAACATTACCTAAATCTTAAACCTAACACTAACCCTAATACTAACCCTTATACTAATTCTAACCCTAAGTAACCCTAATATTAACCATAACCCTAACCATATCCCTAACTCTAACCCTAAACCTAACACAATCCCTAACCCTGACCATAACACTAACACAAACCATAAACCATACCCTAAGAGTAACCCTAATACTAACCTTAAACCAACACCTAATTCTAAAAATAATCCTAACCCTAACCCTACGATTAAACCAAAACCTAAAAATAAACCTAACACTTACCCTAACCCTAACCTTAACCCTAACCTTAACCCTAACCCTGAATCTAAACCTAAACCTAAGCCTATCACTAACACTAAACCTAACTCTAACCCTAACCCTAACCCTAACACTAACCATAACCTGAAACCAAAACCTAACACTAACACTAACCCTAACCCTAACCATAATCAAACCCTAAGCCTAAGACTAACATAACACTAACCCTAACGAAACTTATCCTAACACTAACCCAAACCCTAACCTCAACCCTAACACTAACCATGCCCTAACACTAACCCTAACCAATTAAACTAACCATAATACTAACCCTAAAACTATCACTAACCTTAAGACTAACCCTAAACCTAAACTTAACCCAAACACTCATATTAACCCTTACCCTAATCATAACCCTAAACCTAACACTAAACCTAATCCTTAACCCTAACCCTAACTCTAAACCTAAGCCTAAGCCTAGCCCTAAACATAACCCTAAACCTAATCGTTAACCTAACTGTAACCCTGTCACTAACACTAACCTAACCTTTACCTATCTCTAACCTTAACCCTAGACTTAACACTAACATTAACCTTAACCATAACCCTAACACTAACCTAACACTAACAGTAAACTTATCCGTAAGTCTAACCCTCACCCTAAACTTAACAATAACCCTAAACCTAACCGAAACACGAACCCTAACCCTACACCTAACCCTATCCTAACTCGTACACTAAACCTCACCGTAAAACTAATCCTAAACCTAACACAAACTCTAAACCAAATACTAACCTTAAACTAAACCTAACCCTATCCCTAACCCCAACCCTAAACCTAACCCTAAAGCTAAACCTAACCCTGATACTAAACCTAAGCCTCACCCTAACCCTAATTTGAAACCTAAAACTAGCCATAACCCTAACCTAACACTAAATTTTAACCTAACTCTAACCCTAACCCAAACACTAAAACTTACTTTAACCCTGACTCTAACCATAACTCTAACCCTAACCATAAACCTAACCCTAACATTAAACCGACACCTTACCCTAACCCTAACACTAACCCTAAATCTAACTCTAAATTAACCCAAACACTAAACCTAACCTTAACCCTAACTCTAAATGTAACACTAAACCTAACCATAACCCTACCCCTAACACTAACAAGACCTCTAACCCAAACCATAACACTAACTGTAATGTTAGCCCTAAACCTATCCCTAAACCGAACACTAACCCAACCGTAAACCTAAACCTAAAACTAACACAAATTATAAGCCTTACACTAACATGAACTGTAACCCTAACCGTAACCCTAATTTAACCCAAACCCTAAATGTATTCCTGACCCTAATCCTAATTCTAACCCTAACCCTAACACTATCTTTAACCCTAATCCTAATCCTAACCCTAACCATAACACTAACCTTGAAACTAAACAAAATCCTAACCCTAAACTTTACCCTAACACTAACTCTGTCCCTAACAATAACACTAACCTACCACTAAAACTAAATCTATCCTTAACTCTAACCCTCAACATAAATCTAAAGCTAACACTAATCCTAATCCTAAACCTAACATGAACCCTAAACCTAACCCTAACCCGAACCTAACCCTAACACTGAACTTCACCATAACACTATCCCTAAACCTAACACTAACAGAAAACTTAAACCAAATCCCACCTTTAACATAAACATTACCGTAACCCTAAACCCAACACTAACACTAAACCTAAAGCAAACCCTAAGCCTAACACTAACCCTAAACCTAAGCCTAAACCTAACACTAACACGAAACTTAATCCTAACACTAACCCTAAATATGACTCTAATACTTAGCCAAACACTAGTCCTAACCCTAACCCTAACCCTAATCATAACCCTAACCCTAACACTAAGTATAACCATAACCCTAACCCTAACCATAAACTTACACTAAACATCACCATACCCCAAACACTAACCCTAAAGAAATCTTACCTTAACCCTAATCCTAACACTAATCCTAACACTTACCCTAAACCTAACCTAACACAAAGCCTAAAGTTAACACTAACCCTAAACGAAACTCTAAACCTAACCATAACCCTAACCATAACACTAATCAATAACCCTAACTCTAACCCTAACCGCAAGCCTATCCAAAACCCTAACCCTAACATTAACCCTTACCATTACCCTAACATAAACAAACTCTAACCCTAAGACTAAAGTAACACTAACCCTAACCCAAATACTATCCCTAACACTAACCCAAACTCTAACTGCAACATTAACACTAACCATACCCTAACACTAACCCTAATTTTAAAAATAACTCTAACCATAAAACTAACCATAATATAAAACCTAAAAATGTCCCTAACCCTAACACTAACCCTAAAACTAAACTTAACCCAAACACTAATACTAACCCTATCCCTAAACCTAACCCTAACACTAACCTTAACCCTAGCCCTAATCCTAACCCTAACCCTAACCCTAAGCCTAAACCTAAACCTAACCCTAAACCAAATCCTAAATATAACAGTTTCCCTAACTGAAACCCTGTCATAATACTAACCCTAAACCTCTACTAACCTTAACCATTACTATAAACCTAACACTAAACCTAACCCTAACCATAACCCTAACACTAACCTAACCCTAACACTAAACGTAACCCTAACTCTAACCCTCACCCTAAACTTAAAAATAACCCTAACCCTAACCCCAACATGAAACCTAATCCTACCCCTAACTCAAACCTAACTTTAACACTAAACCTCATTGTAACACTAACCCTAACCCTAACCCTAACACAAACCCTAACCCAAATACGAACCTTAAACTAACATTAACCTTATCCCTAACGCCAACCCTAAATCTAAACATAAAGCTAAACCTAACCCTGACACTAACACTTAGCCTCACGCTAACCCTAATCCAAAAACATAGCACTAACCCTAACCGTCAACTTAACACCAACCATTAATGTAACACTAAATGTAACCCAAAAACTAAACCTTACCTTAACCCTAACTCTAACCATAACACTAACCCTAACCACAACCCTAACCCTAGCACTAACATGACCCCTAACCCTAACCCTAACTCTAACACTAACCCTAAATCTAAATCTAACGTTAACTCATGCAGTAATCCTAACCTTAACCATAACTCTCACCGTAACACTAACCTAAACATAACCCTAACCTTAACACTAACACGACCCCTATCTTTAACCATAACACTAACTCTAACCATAGCCCTAAACTTATCCCTAATTCTAACCCTAACACTAAACCTAAACCTAAAACTAAAACAAATCATAACCCTTACCGTAACACGAACCCTAACCCTAACCCTAACCCTAATTTAACCCAAACCCTAAACCTAATCCTAACCCTAATCCTAATGCTAAGACTTACCCTAACCCTAACACTATCTCAAACCCTAAGCCTAACCTAAACTTCAACCTAACTCTAACCCTAATCCTAACCTTTATCTTAACCCTAATTATAACTGTAACCATAACCCCTACACAAACCCTAATACTAAACCTTAAACTAACCTAAACCCTAATCCTAACACTAACCCTAACCCTAATACTAACACTAACACTAACTCTAACTGTAACCCTAATCTTAACCCTCAATTTTACCCTAACCCTAACCGTGACCCTAACCCTAAAACGAACCCTAAGCCTAACCCTAACACATACTCTACCATAACCCTAACCCTAACCCTAAAAGAAACCCTAATCTTAACTCTAAAACTAACCTTATCACTAATACTAATTCTAACTTTAACACTAACCCCAATCCTAAACCTAAACCTAACCATAACAATATCTCTAAAGCTAACCCTAAAACTAAAGCTATCACTAAACCTAACCCTAATCCTAACACTAACTCTAAACCTAAGTATTACCCTTACCCTAACCCTAAAAATAAACCTAACCATAACCCTAACCATAAACCTAAAGCTTACACCCTAACCTTAACCCTAACATGATCCCTAAATCTAACTCTAACCCTAACCTAAATCTAAACCTAAAACTAACCTTAACATTAACCCTAATCCTAACACTTACCTGAACCTTAACAGTAACATTAACCCTGCCCTATCCCTAACCTAATTCTGACACTAAACCTAATCCTAACCGTAACTCTATACATAATCCTAACTGTAACCGTAAATTAAATTTTAACCCCAACCCTAACACTAACCCTAACTTTAATTCTAACTCTAATACTAAACTAACCCTAATTCTGAAACTAATACTAACCCTAAAATTAACAATAACCATAACACTAAACTTATCCCTAACCCTAACCTTATCCTAACACTAACCCTTACAGTAATCCTAACCATAACCATAATTATAAACCTGACGTAACATTAATCATAACCATAACCATAACCCTAACACAATTCCTAACAAAAAACATAACCTAACATTAACCCTAACTTTTAACTAACACTAACCCTAACACTAACACTTACACTAAAACTAATCCTATCCCTAACAATAACACTAACCCTAAATGTAACATAACCATAACCATAACACTAACACTAGTCATAACACTAACTCTAACCATAACTTTAACCCTAACACTAACACTAAATCTAATCCTATCCCTAATACTAATACTTAAACTAACCCTAGTTCTTAACCTACCTCTAACAGTTACCTAAACCTAACCCTTACTCTAACCCTAACACTAACCCTAAAACTAACTTTAACCCTAACACTAAAACCTAACTCCAACCCTAACCCTATAACTAACCTGAACACTAACCCTAACTGAACACTAAACTGAACCCTAAACCTAAAACAAACCCTAAAAACTAAACCTAACCTAATCCTTACACTAACCATAACCCCAATAATAAACCTATCACTAACCCTAACCCTAAGCCTAACCCTAAACCTAGCACTCACCCTATCCCTGACCCTTACTTTAACCCTAACACTAACACTAACCCTAACACTTACCCTAACAGTAAATATACCTAAAATATCCGTAAAACTAACACTAACTCTAACCCTCGTTTCAATCTAAACCTCTTTCTAATCATAACCAAAACCCTAATTTTAACTCTAACCCTAACACAAAACTTAAACGTAACCCTTACGCTTACATAAACAATAATTGTTTCCCTAACACTAACCTTAACACTATTCCTGACACAAACCCTCACTCCAATTGTAAAGCTAACTCTACCATAACCTGAACCCTAACCCTAACCCTAAACCTAACCTACAAGTAACCTTAAACATAAACATAATTCTAACCCTAACACTAACACTAACAGTGAACCTAATTCTAAACCTAACCCTACTTCTAACCCTCACCCTGACCGTTACCATAACAGAAACCTTAAAATAATCCCTAACACTAATTTTAACCCTTACCCTAACATTAACCCTAACCTACACATAAACCTAAAACTAACCCTAAACCTAACCATAAGCCTCACTCTAACCCTAAATCTAACCATAACCCTAACCCTTACCCTAACACAACCTTATCCCTCACACGAACACTAATCCTAAAATTAACCCTAACCATTACCCTAACCATAACTCTAAAACTAAACCGAAACCTATTCCAAACCCTAACCCTAATCCTAGAACTAACCCTAAATATAACCCTAACACTAATCCTAAAACGAAAACTAACCCTAACACTGACTGTAACACTAACGCTAATTTTGACCTTAGTGCTTAACCTAAACCTATTTCTAAAAATAACAATCCCCCTTACCCTAACCTTAACAATAACACTAAAGCTAACACTAAAACTAACCTTAACACTAACCCTGAAACTAATCCTAACCCTAACCATTACACTAACCCTAAATCTAACCCTAACCCTAAAACTAACTCTAACACTAACCCTAACCCTTATTCTAACACTAACCTTAACCCCAACACTAACACAATCACTATCCCTAACCCTAAGCCTAACCCTAAACCTAACACTAACCCTCTCCCTAACCCTTAATTTAACCCTAACCCTAACCCTAACCCTAACACCAAAACTAAATTTAAACATAAACCTAACCCTAACCTTAACATTAATCTTAACCATAAACCAAACCCTAACTGTAACACTATACCTAAAACTAATTCTAACCCTAAACCTATCCCTAACACTAGCACTATTCCTAACCCTAACCCTAACTCTAACACTAACACTGAACCTAACCCTAAACCTAAATTTACCCCTAATCCTCACCCTAAACCTTATCATATCACAAACCATAAACCTAAACCGAACCATAACACTAATCCTAACCCTAACCCTAACACTAACTCTAACCTACAAGTAACCCTAAAACTAACCCTAAACATAATCCTAAGTCTCACTCTAACCAAAATCCTAAGCATAACCTTAATTCTAACCCTATGCCTCACTCTAACCCTCCTTGTAATAATAACCAAAAACCTAATTTTAACTCCAACCCTAACACAAAACCTAAAGTTAACCCTTGACCTAACACAAAACATAATTCTTAACCTAACACTAACCCTAATCCGAACCCTAACTCTAACATCAAAACTAAACTTAACCATAAACCTAACCCTAATCCTAACACTAAACCTACCCATAGCCCTAACCTTAACCATGACACTAACCCTAACACAAATTCTAACCCTAAACCTAAAAGTAACCCTAAACCTATCCCTAACCCTAACACTATCCATAACCCTTAATTTAACACTAACACTGAATCTAACCCTAAATCTACTCACACCTCTAACCCTAAATCTACACTTACCATAACATAAGCCCTAAGCCTAACACTAATCCTAACCCTAATCCTAAACAAACCACAACCTACAAGTACCCCTAAAACTATTCCTAAGCCTAACACTAAAACTAACCCTAAACCTCACTCTACCCCTTATCCTAAGCCTAAACCTAACCTTTACCCTATCCCTAACACTAACAAAAACCCTAACCCTAAACCTTACCCTAACACAAACTATATCCCTCACACAAAAACAATCATAACATTAAACCTAACCCTAACCTGAACTCGAAAACTTACCCTAACCCTAACACGAACCCTAACACTAACCTTAACCCTAAAACCAACCCTAAACATAACCCTAACCCTAGGCCTAAAAAGAACCCTAAAACTAACACTAACCCTAACAGTAACACTAAACCTAATCCTAACCGTAGCCCTAACCCTAAACCTATCACTAACCCTAACACTATACCTACCCCTAACCCTAACACTAACACTAAATCTAACCCTAAACCTAACCCTAACTCTAACATTAACCCTATCCCTAACACTAACACAAACACTTACCCTAACACTAACCCTAACCCTAACCGTTACACTAAACCTAAACCTAACCTTAACCCCAAACTTAACCCTAAAACTAACCCTAACCCTAACCCTAACCCCAGCCCTAACCCAAAAACTAACTTTAAACCTATCCCTAACCTTAAAACTATCCCTAACCCTAAAACTATTCTTAACCCTAACACTAACACTAACCCTAATCCTTACTATAACCCTAAACCTAACCCTAATCCTAACACTCACCCTAACCCTAAAAGCAATAATCTAATGAACTGTAATGCTAGCATTAACACTAACACTAAACCTGACCATAAATGTAACCTTAACCCTATCACTTACTCTAACCCTAACTTTAACACTAAGCCTCAACCTTACTCTAACACTAAACCAAAAACTAATCTGAAAACTAACCCTAATTCTACTCGCACCCCTCACCCTAAATCTACCCTTATCATAACATAAACCCAAACCCTAACAGTAAACCTAACCCTAATCTTAACACTAACCCTAATTCTATCTGTAAAAATAGCTCTTTCCTAACCATAAACCTAAAACATTAAAGCTAACTCTAACTGATATTCTAACATGAAGCCTAAACCTAACCCTAACCGTAACCCTAACACTAACCCACACCCTAACCCTAACCCTAACAAAAATCCTAACACTAATGCTAACCCTAACACAAACTCTAACCAAACCCTAACCCTAACCCTAAATTTAACCCTAACCCTGACCTAACCCTAACCCTAAACCTAAACCTAACTCTAACCCTAACACTAACCCTGAACCTAACCCTAACACTAACTCTAACCAAAACCCTCATTCTATAACTAACTGTACCCCTACCCTAATCCTAAACCTAACATTAATCTTAACACTAACCATAACACTAAGCCTAAACCTAAATTTAACTCTCATCTTAAACATAACCCTAATGATAACCTTAACCCTAACCCTATCACAAACACTCACCTAACCCTAATAGTAAACCTAACAGTAACCCTAAACCCAACCCTAAATCTAACTCTAAAATTAACCCTAACCCTAAACTGAACCCTAACCCTAAACCTAACCTTATCACAAAAACTAACCCTAACCTTAACACTAACCCTAACCCTAACACTAATACTAAATCTAACCATAACCGTAACCCTAATCTTAACTGTAAACCTAACCCTACCCCTAACCATAACCATAACACAAACCCTAACACTAAACGTAACACTAACGATAAACCTGAGCATAACCCTAACCCTAACACTAACCCTAACACTAATCCTAACCCAAACCCTAGCACTAAACCTAATTGTAATCCTTATCCTACCATTAACACCAACCCTAAATATTACTGTAGCCCGAACACTAACCATAAACATAACCATAAACCTGACACTAACCATAACATTAAAACTAAACCTAACCATAAACCAAACACTAAAAGTAACCCTAATCCTAAACCTAATGATAACACTAAACCTAAACTTAACTCTATTCCTAATGCTAACCATAACACTAATCCTAAACCTAAACCTAACGCTAACTGTAACACTAAACTTAATCCTAACCAAACCCTAATAATAATCCTCACAACAATACTAACCCTAACACCAACCCAAACCCTAAACATAAACCTAACTATAAAACTAATCCTAACCCTAACCTTAACAGTAAAACTAACCCTAACCCTATTCTTAACACTAATGGTAATTCTAATCATAAATCTAACCCTAACCCTAAACCTAACTCTTACCATAACACAAACCCTAACCCATTCCATAACAGTAACCCTAACACTATCACTAATTTTAACCCTAACACAAACAACAACCCTAACCCAAACTCTAAACATTACCCTAACCCTAAACCTAACCCTAATCCTACCCATAACCCTAACCCTAACACTAACCCTAACACAAACCCTAACCAAACCCTAAACTTAAACATGTCACAAAACCTAACGCTAATCCTAAACCTAAACCTAACACTAACCATAAACCTAACTGTAACCCTAAGCAAAACACTAATCCTAACCCAAACCCTAACCCTAACTGAAACACTAACCCTAAAATTAACCATAAACCTACACCTTACCCTAACACTAACCCCAAACGTAAACATAACACAAACCCTATGCCTAACCCTAAATGTAACCTTAACACCAACCTACAACTTAACAAAAACCCTAATAAAACCCTATCTTTAACACTAAACCTAACACAATCCCTAACCCTAACCTTAACACTTGCCTATCCCTAACCCGAACACTAACCCTAACTCTAACTTTAACTCTAAACCTAACAAAAATCCTAACCCTAACCATAAATGTATAACTAACACTAACCCAAACTCTAAGCCTAAACCTAACACTAACCCTAAACCTAACTTTTACTCAAACTGTAACACTAAAATTACCCCTAACCATAACCATAACCATAACACTAACCCTAACCCTAATCCTAATGCTAAATATATACCTAAAACTAACCCAAAACCTAACCCTAACAGAAACCCTAATCCTAAATCTAACACTAACCTTGACACTAAACCTAAACCTAACCCTAAGCATAATTCTAAAAATAAACCTAACCCTAACCTAAACCCTAAATATAACCATAACCCTATAACAAACACTCACCTTAAACCTAACACTAACATTAACCCTAACCCTAACCCAATCCCTAAGCCTAACACAAATCCTAATACTAACTGTAACCCTAAACTTAACCATAACCCTAACACTTATTCTAATCCTAACCTTAACCCTAACAATAAACCTAACCCTAACCCTAACCCTAAACCATACCCTAAACGTAACCCTAACCTGTATACTAAAGCTAACCCTAATACTAATTCTAACCATAACACTAACCCTATCCTTAACCTTAACGTAACCTTAACCCTAACCCTAACCCTATCACAAACCCTAAACTAACCCTAAACCTAAACCTGTCTTAACCCTAACCCTAACACTAAACTTAACCCTGACCCTAACCTAACCCTAACACTCACCTCATCCTAACACTACACTGAACACTAAGCCTAACACTAACCCTTAACCTAACTATAACCCAAAACCAAACACTAATGCTAAACCTAACAATAACTCTAAACCTAACCCTAACCCTTAGCCTAACCCTAGTCCTACCTCTAAACCTATCCCTAACCCTAAGCCAAATCCTCATCCTAATGGTACACTAGTCCTAACCATAATGCTTAGACTTCCCCAAACCTGAACTCTATTACAAGTCCAAAATGTAGCCCTAATACTAGCTCTAACCCTAACCCTAACCCTGATCCTTATTCTGACCCTAACACTAACCCTAGATCTAAACCTGACCCTAACCCTAAACCAAACCCTAACACTACCTATACTGGTAAACCTCTACCTAAACCTAACAGTAACAGTAGCACTAGACCAAACCTAATCCTAAACCAAGTCATAAATCTAGCCCTAGGCCTAAACAAAAAATAAATAAATAAATAAGTATTAGCCCTAACAATAACCTTTAACCTAAAGTAAAGACTAAACCTCTCAATAGACCAAACACTAGTCCTAATTTTTGCTCTAAACTTAAAACTAACCCTAACCTCACAATGACCCTTAATCTAATAGAAACCCCTAGCTCTAAAACTTATCCTAAACCAAAACCTAAAGCTAACATTAGACTTATCCATTATCATTACCCTAAACTAGCCATAACCATATCCCTTGCTCTTACATTACCCAAGCCCTAACGTTAGCCCTAAACATCACACAAAACCTTGCCCATATCCTAGCCCTAAACCTAGCCCTGATCATAACCCTAACCATAACCTTAGACCTAAACCTAACGCTAACCCTCGCCCTAGCCCTAAACCTAGTTCAAATTCTAATCCTTAGCCTAAAGATAACCCTAACCCTAAACCCAAAACTAGCCTTGACTCAAAACCTAACCTTCGCCCTAGCCATATCCCTACCTCAAATGCCTACACTTACCATAACACTAACCTTAAAATTAACCCTAAGCCTAACCCTAACCCTAACCATAATCCTAACCTTAACCCTAGCACTAACCTTAGCTCTAACCCAATCCATTACCCTAAAGAAATTACTAACCCAAATGCTAACCCTAGGCCTAATGATAACCCTATCAGTAACACTAACCCTATCCATTACTCTAATGCTATGCAGAACAATAAACCTAATTCTATCCATTACACTAACCCCAAACCGATCTCACCGATAATTCAAGCATTAACCCTAAATCTTAACCTAAACCAAATCCTACCCGGACCCTGACCCTAATAATACAGCTAGCTCTAAACTTGACCTTTACACTACACCTAAATCTTACAATAGATATAGCCATAACCTAACACTAAAACTAATACTAACCATAAACCTAGACTTGACATTAGGCCTAATGCTAATCCTAGATGTAGCCCTAACAAAACCCTCAGCCTAGCCCTAAACATAGACTTAATCCTAACCCAAACCTAATCTTAGTCCTAACCCTAATTCTAACCCTTGTCCTAGCCCTAAAGCTAGCTATAACCCTATTCCTTCCCCTAAACCTAATCCTAACCCTAACACTAACACTAACCCAAACACTAGGCCTAAGCATAACACTAACCCTAATACTAATTTTAGCTCGAATTTAGCTCTAACTGTAAACGTACCCCTAACCTTAGCCCAAAGACAAACTCAAACTCTGAACCTAGCCCAATTTCTAGTTCGAACCCTGTCTGTTACCATAACCCTAACACTAGCCCTAAACTTAGCCGTAACCCTAGCTCTAGCCCTAAACGTAGATCTAACCATAAAAATAAATCTAAGCCTACACTTCACAGTACCATTAGCCCTAAAACTATTGCTAATCATAAAAGTAGTCCTAACACTAGGCCTAATTCTAAAACAAAACTGAGCCATAGCCCTATCCCTAACCCTACCTAACCTTAACACTAGACCCAACATTAGCCCTATCCCTAGCCCTAATCCTAGTTCTAATCCCAGACTTAATCCTTACCCTGATCTTAATCCCAGCTCTATCCCTAATTTTATTCCTTTCCTAGCACTAAACATAAATGTAACATCATACCTTGCCATAACACTAAAGCTAATCTTAACCCTAGCCCTAAACCTAGGCCTAAACATAATTCTAAACCTAGCACTAATTCTAACCCAAATTGAGGCCTAACACAAAACTTAACCCTATCCCTATCCCTAAGACTAACTCTAACTCTCGCCCTAGCCCTATCCCTAGTTCTAAAACTATACCTTACCATAAACCAAAACCTAGCCCTATCCCTAGAGACCAACTTTTGTGCCACCTTTTGCCTTACCCCTAAACCTGGACCAAACCCTAACCTTGAGCCTAAACCTCACCATAACACTAGTGCTAACAACAATGCTAATTGGAAAAACAGCCCTAACCCTAACCTAGCCCTTAAACAAAACTGAACCATAAACCTAACCCTAAACCTTAACCTAAACCAACACTAACCCTAAACCTAGCCCTAAACCTTGCCATAATTTGAGTGCTAAATCTAAACCTAGAAGTATTCCTGACCATGACTCAGATGCTAACACTAACCCTAATTCTATACATTGCCTTAACTCTAACCCTAGAACTAGCCTTAATCAGAAAAAACAAGTTTTTTCATTAGCCAGAGCACTAAAGCTAACACAAATCCTAACGCTAATCCAAGCTCTAACCCTACTTCTAACCCTAAGACTAACCCTAACCCTAACCTTAACCCTAGCCATAAACCAATCTGTAATCCTAATCCTACATCTAAACCCATCCCTTTCCCTAAGCCAAACCCTCACCCTAATGTTACCTAGTCTTAACCCTAATCCTCAGGCTACCCCAATCCCCAACTCTA